>NW_026526832.1:23010000-23497500 GCF_024362965.1 Panthera pardus
AATTGAGAGGAAAAAAAAGAAGGAAAATGAACAGCCTCAGAGAAATATGTACCAGAAGGAGAGGAGCAAAAGGAGCAGAAAAAATATTTGAAGAAATCACGGATGCAAACTTCTGAAATTTGATGAAAAACAGTAATCTGTACAATGGAGAGGGCCAATAAATCCCAAATATGATAAACACAGAGATCTACACTCAGACAAAGCACTGTCAAAATGCTGAAAGATCAAGAAAATCTTGGAAGCAGCAAGAGAAAATGACTCATCACACAAGACCATTTACCAACTACTGTGGTTGGAAACAATAGAGGCCAGAAGGCAATGAGATGATGTATTTAAGGTTCTGGAACAACAACAGCAGCAGCAATGAAAACCAAAACTGCCAGCCAAGAATCTTATATCTAGCACAACAATCTTTTGAAGATAAAGGTAAAATAAGATCTTTCCTATATTAACAGAATCCAAAAGAATTTGTTGCTACCAGATCTATGACAAATACTAAAGGAAGTTCTCAAGGATAAAACAAATGACTTCAGACAGTAATTTAAACCCACATGAAAAACACAAAGAGTAAAGAGTAATTATAAGAGAGAGTATGAAATGCATTTCTTCTTTCTTTTAACTGGTTTAGAAAGTAGGTGTAGTAAACAATATGGATATAATTGTATTGTTGGTACTTTAGCATAGAGAAATGTAATATAACTAACAATACAAGTGCCAGGAGGCAGGTGGGAGAAAAGCTGTGTTGGAGTAAGGAAATGACACTAGTTGGTAACTTGAATTCACAGGAACAAAGAGCGAGAAATGGCAAATAAGAAGGTTAATGTAAAAAACTCTATAAACAAGTACTTGTTTTCTTTTGTTCTCCCAGCTTTAAAAGACATAAAATTGTACAAAGTAAAAATTCTAACAGTGTATTTGGTGTTTGTGGCATATGTAGATATAATATGCATACCAATAATAGCACAACAAGGGGAAAGAAGGTAGAGGGTTACACAGGAGTAACATTACTGTGCCTTGCTCGTGTAAATCTGAAATAGAGTTTGATAAATTAATACATAGATGGTAAGCCCTAGAGCAACCACTAAGAAAATAGCTTCAAAAAATGGTGAACTGCCATTAAAGGAATTAAAACGTTGCTTTGGAAGATATTTGCTTGATGCAAAAGAGAGAAGTAAAGGAGAAACAGAGGAATAAAGAAGACATAAGACATATAGAAAACAAAGAGCAAAATGGCAACCATAAATTCAGCTATAGTTGCCCCTCAAATAATGCAGAGGTTAGGGGTGCCAACCCCCCTTGCGGTAAAAAGTCTGTGTATAACTTTTGACTCCCCCCAAAGTTAACTGCTAATAGCCTACTGTTGATTGGAAGCCTTGTGGATAATATCAATAGTCGATTAGCACATGTGTTGTATATTGTGTGTATTATACACTATATTCTTACAATAAAGTAAGGTAGAGAAAAGAAAATGTTATTAAGAAAATCATAAGGAAGAGAAAATACATTTACAGTACTATGCTGTATTTATCAAAATATCCACATATAAGTGGATCTGCACAGTTCAAACCTATGTTGTTCAAGAGTCAACTGTATAACAATAGGAGCATTAAATATGGATGGATTAAAAATCCAATCAAAGGACAGAGATTGTCAGACAAGGTTAAAAAAATCATGATCCAACCACATGCTGTCTCTAAGAGACATTTTAAATTCAAAGACACATATAGGATGAAAGTAAAAGGATGGAAAAAGACCTATCATGCAAACATCAACCATAAGAAATCAGGAGTGGTTGAGCCACCTGGGTGGCTCAGTCAGTTAAGCATCTGACTCTTGATTTCAGCTCAGGTCATGATCTCACAGTTCATGGGATTGAGCCCCATGTCAGGCTCTATGCTGACAGTGTGGAGCCTGCTTGGGCTTCTGTCTCTTTTGCTCTCTCTCTCTCTCAATCTCTCAAAACAAACAAACAAACAAACAAAGAAATATTTAAAAAAATCAGGAGTGGCTATTAATAGTACTGTACAAAATAATCAAAGTGCAAAAAAAATGTTAAAAGAGACAGAGACATTTTAGAGTCATACAAACATCAGTCTATCCTGATGCTATAACAATTACCATATATACACCTAACAGAGCCCATAGATACATGAAACACAAACTATTAGAACTGCAGGGAGAAACAGACAATGCAAAAGTAGTAGCTTGGGACTTTGATTCTCTACGTTCAATAATGGACAGAACAACTAGGCAGAGGACGAGCAAGGAAACAGAAGACTTGAATGCTACTGTAAAGCATGCAGGCTTAATAGGCATCCAAGGAAACAAGAGCCATGTATACATCCTAATCAGGTGCACCTGGCATGCTGTCCTGGCTGGCCCATATGGTAGTCCATGAAGAAAGCTTTGATGAATGTTCAAGAATTAGAATCATACAAAGTGTAGTCTCTGATCATAAGAGAATGAAATTACAAATCAATAATGAAAAAATAAAATTCAAAAATATGTGGAAATTAAATAACACCCCTACATGACCAACAGGTAAAAGAAGAAATTGAAGGAAAATTAGAAAATATGTTGGGGGGGCACTTGGGTGGCTCAGTATGTTAAGCGTCTGACTCTTGGTTTCAGCTCAGGTCATGATCTCATGTTCATGAGATTGAGCCCTGCATCAGGCTCTGTGCTGAGAGTGGAGCCTGCTTGGGATTCTCTCTCTCTCTCTCTCTCTCTCTCTCTCTCTCTCTCTCTGCCTCTCCCACATATGTGTGCTCTCTATAAATAAATAAACTTAAAAAAAAATTGAGATGAATGAAAAGGAAGACACACACACTAAAACCTTAAGCAGTGTTTAGAGGGAAATTCATAGTTCTAAATGCCTGTATTAATAACAAAAGAAGGCTCAAGCCAGTAACCGGATCTGTCATCTTAAAACACTAGGAAAAAAAGAGCATACTAAATCTAAAGTAAACACAAAGAAGGAAATAGTAAAGATTTAAGCAGAAATTAATAAAATATAGAAGAGGAAAACAAAATTAGAGAATATAAACAAAAGCAAAAGACCAAGACCAAAAACACCCCAAATAGTTAAGTTACTAAAATCACCGTTATGGAGGTCCTGATCAATGAACTAACACACACACACACACACACACACACACACACACACACACACACACAGAGTCACACACGTTGATTGAAAGGGAAGATATGAAACTGTTACTATCTTCTTATAAAAACCATCAAAAACAAACAAACAAAAAAACTATGAGAACCAATAAGATTGCATTTATGAAGCAAGATGACAGAAAAATGTAGTGTTCTTCCCTATCAGAAGTAAAATCTTGAAGACATAAAAGAACGTAAAGTACCATTTACGATATCAACAAGAACTCACAAGATATATATGTATAAAATATAAATGGAAAAAAATATCTTTTGCAGTATATGTAAGAAGACTTTTTTTTAATGTTTATTTCTGAGGGGTAGAGAGAGAGCGCGAGTGGGGTAGGGTCAGAGAGAGAGGGAGACACAGAATCCCAAGCAGGCTCCAGACTCTGAGCGGTCAGCACAGAACCTGATGCGGGGCTTGAACTCACGAACCGTGAGATCATGACCTGAGCCGAAGTCAGATGCTTAACCAACTGAGCCACCCAGGTGCCCCAAGAAGACGTTTAAAAAAGGAAAAAAAAAAATGTATGCAATGAGTGCTCACCAAATTAATCTATAAATGTGTTATGTGGCATTCTCCCTGGATAGTTCAAGTGCCAGGCTTCAGGGAAAAGCTAATGCTTGCAGACCTGGCCTCATTCCCGGAAGCATCGGCCAGGCCAGGGGGAGGGACAGTGAAAAGAGATGGGTGGGGCAGAGATCACTGTCCACTGATAGCTCGGGGTATAGAGGGCCCAGAGGAGCGTACTGGGCTTGAGGAACCAGCAGCAGTGAGTGATAGCAGCCAGCAGCGGGGAGAGGTGGAGGCAGCCCCAGGATTTGAGCCCACTTCTGTCAGTGACTCTTGTCTGACTGTGGGTACCTTGCTGGACGTTGCAGGGTTACCAGGTACACAGTGAGTGTACTAATCCCCAGCACACCCTCCTCACAGGGTGGTGATGAGGATCCAGCAACATAATAGAAGTACTCCTTGAAAAATGTTAGAACACTGTGTGACATTTGAGGTGACATTCCAGCTGTCTTGCCAAGACATATAAAGTGACACTGAGGTTCTGAACATCAGAACCTGGTTTCCCATCTCTTGTGTCACTCCTTAGGACCCCAGTGGAGGGCTCCGTGGAGCTGGGGTGAAAATGGAATTAGTGCCTAATGTAATGATAATTTCAGTCAGTTAGGGAGCCATACTTAAGTTCCAATTTAGCACCGCACCGATGAGATGCTGCCTCTGAGTCTCCCCTCTGAGTCAATGGAGAGGCTGCCAGCAGCCTGTTCTCCACTGAGCCCAGTTCTGGTAGGTGCAGGAAACCTGCAGCAACTTGCTTCTGCAGCTGGCTGGGTGCTTACGCTGGAAGAAAGTGAACATTGAAAGGACTCAGCCCCACCAGGAACTTAGGGTCCTAATTTCAAGGAGGTTCTGAGCAAGGCTATTGATAGGAGGGGCCTCCACAGCAGGGCTGGGAATGGGGAAGCCCTTTCTGGGATATAGTCTAAACATACTTTAGAAAGTTTTCAGAAACGGGTAGGACTTGTCCTGGGATTAAAGTCACCATGATTTCATAGTGACCATATCTTTCACTTAAAGGTTCCCTTAGAGAATAGGAGACAGCAAAGAAGGGGATGAAGTCTGATATACCTGTCCCATTGTCTTATTTTCATTTGTTAATTAAATATTTATTTTTTTAAATGTTAATTTTTGAGAGACAGAGTGCAAGTGGGGGAGGGGCAGAGAGAGAGGGAAACACAGAATCTGAAGCAGGCTCCAGGCTCTGAGCAGTCAGCACAGAGCCCAGTATGGGATTTGAACTCATGAATTGCAAGATCACGACCTGAGCTGAAGTCGGATGCTTAACTTACTGAACCACCCAGGTGCCCCTAACTAAATATTTATTGAATTCCTAGTATTTAAAAAAAGTTTTTTTTAAATGGTTATTTATTTTTGAGAGAGACAGAGAGTGCAAGTGGGTTAGGGGCAGAGAGAGAGGGAGACACAGAAGCAGAAGCAGGCTCCAGTCTCTGAGGTGTCAGCACAGAGCCTAATGCGGGGTTCGAACTCACGGAGCTGTGAGATCATGACCTGAGCTGAAGTTGGACCCTCAACTGACTGAGCCACCCAGACGCCCCAATTCCTAGTATTTTTTTAAGCTTTAAAATGACTTAATGTTTTGAATGTCAGTTGCCACATCTTTAAAAAGATGGGGGAAAAAACCCCAACTTTCCTTGTCAGGTCAAACTTCCTTAGGAGTAGGGGGTGGGAGTGGTCTCATCTAAAGATACACTAGTTGGCTCTTCCTTGTGCTAACATTGGCCTTGCCTTCTCTAGGAAGCCTAGAAAGCCTTCCCAAGGTATTGCTTACGTGTACCCATTCCCACAGGCCGGCAGACTGGAATGACTCCAAATCGCCTGGAGGAGTTGAGTGCTTGCCTGCTGGGATTGGCTGAATGTATAAGCTGGAGGCCTGGGGAATACCGGCTGTGGCTGCTGCAGCTTAGCTAGGGAAGGGTGGCCTGACTCCTTTGGTGGGGCCCAAGGACTTCCTTTGGCACCTTGGAGGTTGCAAAAGCACACTGTAGGATTCTCAATAGTCTACATCCGTTTCCTGGGTGGAAACCTGGAGTTAGTGAAGGCTGGTTATCCTTGGCTCACTGACATCCAGGCCTGAATGCTATATATTGGGCAGTTAGTGAGAATCCAAGACAAGGCAAAGGCTTTTCGCTAGGTTAGAGTGGGCTGGATCTTGGAGATAGACGCAATGGGACAGCAGTTGTCCAGCTGCATTTCTTCTTGTTTATCTGAACCTGTTTCTGTGCCAAGTGGATATAAAAAGTAGTGTAAAAATATGTCTGGAAGAAATATCAGGAAGCTATTTCTTGCCCAGGAAATTGGGGGTAGGGGGTGTGAATGTCCCATCAACTAGCATCACTGAACATAATCAACTCAGGTGCTGCTTTGAGACAGGCAGTTTGCCTTTCCTGGATGAGATGCAAAAAGGCAAGTGCACCCCATGTTTCTGACAAGTTTATCCTACCTGATTTCAGCTCTGTCTTCCGTCCTGGCTTCTATATTTGATAGTTTGATCAATTAACCAAATAGTAAGAAACATGCAAGGGGAAGAGGAGACATACACCAGAGGAAGCACTTTATCCCTAGAATGGGCAGCCTTCTGCCTTTTACTCTCCCTCTGTTCCAAATGTACTCCTTCTCCACCCTTGCTTGGTCCTGAGTTTGGAGCACACAGGGCACTGGTCTGGTGATGTCTCCCCATTGCACACTCCTGAAAGCTGTTTCGCATGCACAGTGAGACATGTAGAAAGAGAGCTAAGAAGTGAGGTCTGTTTTCACTGTTGCTGAGCTGAGTTGTGCTCAGGGCGGCGTTGAGAAATGGGGTGTCAAGTGTCTGGGCTGAGGGGTTGTCGGTGCTGATCCTGAGTATGATTGGGTAGTAATTGCAGTTGGGGTCTCCCAAGGGAAATCAGTTTGTGTGCATACACATGTACTCATTTCTCTGACTAAAATCCCAATTAATTTACATATAAACCAATTTTAGAAATGTTATCTTTGCTGGAATGGGGTGATCTGGATAGAAGGTGGCATTCTCAGGGTGCCAGAGTGAGAACAGGAAGATATCATGGCTGCAGAGATGTGGGGTAGGGGTCTGAGGGGACTGGGCAGTTAGCTGTGTTTAGAGAGGTCCTAGTCAATGCAGTGAAGCCTTTTCTGAGATTTGATAGGACTGGCTTTGCCACACACACACACACACACACACACACACACACACACACACACACACTTCTGCATAGGCTCCTTTCTGCAAGCAACAGGCCTATAATTTGGGTATATTGTGGGCTGGTAAACAGAACAACCTGAGATGTGGCCCCAGGGCCCACACAGCAGTTTATATGTGGGTATGGGTCAATGGAAAAGAAGATTCTTATGTTTTTCCAGTCAATTAGAACATTTCTCTAGGGTATTGGAGTCCCCAACATGACGGTGATCTCCCCGTGTCTCCTTTTGCGCTTATGCCCAACACAGAAGTGCAGGACAGCCAGGCGAAAGGGAAATAGAAAAAATGGTAGGGTCATTATGTTATCTAAATTGGCCAGTGAGGATAACAATCTGCTCATGGCTAAGGAGGGAGAAGGCTGTGGACAAGCTGCCAAAAAGCCTCTTGATGTCAACCTGGTTTGCAATTTGGAAGCTCTCCTCGAGGGATTGTTTTTGAAATAAAGACTTAGGATAAATTAAAAGGAAGTCTTCTGATAAGCCCAGGATGTAAAAACCAGATTAAACAATGAATAAAAAATAGTTTGAATTAGTGAGAGAGGTAACCAGGCATATTTTGGAATTTTATTTATTTAATAACATGTTCTTGAGGACTATTTATTAAAGCTTTTCAGCTTTAAAACATGCTTTTTAAAAAGTGGCATTTTTAGGATGAATTTTTGAGCATATGCAAAGGTGGACAGACTCTTTTAGGGAACCCCCATGTACCCATCACCCAGTCCCCCTGGCAATTTACCTAAGCCCTACCTGGTCCATCCACACCCCAGGCACATTCCCCCCCTCCCAAAGTATTTTGAAGCAAATCTTGTAAAACACATCATTTCCTCAATAAATATTTCAGTGTGTCTCTCTAAAAGATAAAGCATCTCTCCTTTAATAAACAAGATAAACCTTTTGCTCATCCATCTAGGCCTGCAGGGGGAGATGAACTGTGTGACAGGTGAGGTCATACTTAGGTGATCTTGGTTCCCCTTGGGGGATCCAGAGCCCGCCAGCCTCCTGAGTTCCCGACCTAGAAACTTAAACTTGGAACAGAATGGAAAATGATGCAATGCGTAATAGCCCCGATGCTGCCAGGGCCACTCCTCAGTGTGTGCAGGATGGTGCTTTTATAGTCAGCCATGTTCTCAGCCAGGCTGTATTAACTGGGTCATTTAGCTCCAAGCCAACTTAGGTTGCTAACTGCAGAGGAGGGAAGGAGAAATGAGGAAGTTTAGTATGGTCAAGGGAAAACAGATAGAGTTTCGCTTAAGACATACTTTTATTGTCTGAATCAGGGCCGGATGGGCACTATTAGAAGTGGAATACGATGCAATCTGCACCATCAGGCAGATGTGCTTTCTGGTTTCAGGAACCACACACAGGTGATGGAGCCTGGCTGCAACTTAGTGCTCAGGCAGGAGGGCATCCTGAGTGTGATGATTAAGCTTATGTGTCAGCCTGACTGGCCTAAGGGATGCCCAGATAGGTGGTAAAACATTATTTCTGGGTGTGTGAGAGAGAGCGTGTTTCTGGAAAAGATTATCATTGCATTCATTAGGCAAGAGAAAAGACGATCTAATGGGGGTGGGGCATCATCCAATCTACTGGGGCCTAGATAGAACACCAAGGCAAAGAAGGGGCTAATTCTGTTTCTTCTTGAGCTGAGATGTCCATTTCCTCCTGCCATCAGACATCGGAGCTCCTGATTCTTCCAGCCTGTGGACTCAGACTGAATATAACATAAACTTTCTTGATTTTCCAGTTTGCAGGTGGCAGACTATGGCCCTTCATGGCCTCCATAACTACCTGGTCCAGTTCCTACAATAGATCTCCCCTCATATAGCTCCCAGTATATCCTATTGGTTCTGTTGCTTCCGAAAATCCTCACCAATGCACTGAGTCCTGGATCTTTGGCTTTCCTCTCGGTCCCTGGGGTCCAACATCAGCCGTACTGAGGAAAGAGGCAGGGGTGTGCCAGTCTTCAGGCTAAGACAGGGTGGGCTGCGTTGACAAGTGCTTGTTCATGCTCTTTGTTTGCAGTGTATGCTCACAACAAGAGTGTGCATTGACCGTTTTAATTCTCCATTTCACAGTGAGGGTGGTGGTGCAGCAGCAGCTTAGGAGAGAGGGTTGGATATTCAATTTAGGGCCAAGCCATTAAAGCTGCCTCTTGCAGGTGTAATAATTTCAGAACTGTGATTCCCTCCTGGAGTCCTGGGTTCTAACTATGAACTGCTTTCTGATAGCATCATCAGGCGCCCTATTCCAGACTAAATCCCTCTGTGGCCTCTAAGTGGGGCTAGCTCCACCATGAATCCATGCCTGGAAAAAGTGGATTTGTCTTACTGTTCATTATGGGATTTAGGTCCCAACTGGATAGAAGAGACACAAAGGCCCTCTGTAGCTGGGACCTCGCCCAGAAATCAGAACCGCCACCATTTCCCAGACCTCCAGGCAACTTACCAGCAGAAAGTTCTCCAAGCCACAGAGAGAAGAAAAAGCACAAAAGTCTGAGGATGTGCATTTGAGTCCCAGATCTACCACTGGTTAACTTTGATACTGTCAATTTCTCACCCATGGAAAGGTACTACAGTAGTAGTATTTTCAAGGTTTTCATGTAAGTTGAATTGAATCATGTTACCTTTAAGACCATTACATGTTTTATTGTTTAAGCCATTGCCATCATTGTTTAAAAAGGAATTGGATTTGTATGTCAAATATGGCCGTGGTCTGCATTTCTCAGTGGCTTGATGATACTACACCCAATACCTTAAAAAAAAAAAAAAAAAGAATATTCCATTCCTGCTATTCGTTAGCTGGTGTAATTTTAATGAAGACTGCCACCCCCTTCCTCCTCTTAAAAAAATCATCTCCTGGTAGTGATGCTAGATTCATTCTCATTTTGATTTCCTGGCCCCAACCCAATTCTTCCTGAGTGGGCTGATTACAGTTTTTTCTTTCCTTGATTTTCTTTTCCTTGAGGACACAGAATATTCACAAGGCACAACATTTTCCTTTAAAAAGATTTCCCCTAGAATCCAACTGTTATTAATGGATCTTCAGTCTCTCCTGTAAGATACTGACCCGAATAGCAGACACAACTAAAAAACCACCCGTTATGTACACACCTGCTTCTCTCTCTGCTCTATGAGTAGCATGTATTTTGAAAGTCACATAATAGTGTTTCGTTGTATTTGACACTGTACTGTTTTATATTTTCCTGCCAACTTGATGATGAAGTATAAGCTCATTTAGGAAATCCTCAACTATTTCATTGTAAGTAAAGTTTCTTACAAATAGCGTTTATTCCCTTATTCAGCAGCATTTGTTGAGTGTCTACAGTGTGCCAAGGACTTTGCTAGGCATTGTAGAGAGTAGAAAGGTGAGAAATTCAGGTTCTTGGCCTCAAGGAGTTTATATCAAGGAAGCAGATAGGAAAACAAACAGAGAGATAAATGGTGAATTTTGCCTGGAAGGATGGAGACAGCTTCCTGGCTTGGCTCACTTTTTACCGTGCCTCTTCCTGCATGGGCACTGTTTTCATGTCGTTGCCTCTGCCAGCTCCTACAGGTCTCACTTCTGAGTCTGCTGGCCTAGCATACACCTCATGTGACAGTGGACATTGTCACTTCCCAGCTTTTGATGTGACACCTCTCATCTGCACCTACCCTAGCATAAGGGTTGTGCTTTATGTCCTTCCAGTGTCTGTCCTGAGGGATTCCAAAGTATTTCCAGAGAGGGAAGGTGGAGTGATACCCACTCTAACCCATCTCACCTCCTGCATCCTCCTTCCGTCTTCTCTCCAGCTGGCAAGTTTGCATGATCCAGGGGCTTGGAGTCCCATGGTGCTAGAACTTGATGGAAAAAGTGTGAAGACCTGGATCCGATGGGCCATTATACCCAGGTCCTCACAGCTCATCTCTGTGCTTGGCCAAGATGAGCCACCCTGGGAGTAGAGCAGAGGTGGGAGAGGAGAGGCCCCCAGGGCTGATAGTATTCCTGGGGGACCAGAAATTACCAGAGCAAACTGTTATGTGCTCAGCCCTGTGCTAGGCCATGCTGAAATCTTCAGGTGGAGCTGGGGATGCGTCATGGCCTTCCAGGAGCCCCTAGCTGTACAAATTTCATGTGAGAGTGTATGGTTGAGCGGAACAAGTTAACAATCGCCAGGCCACATGAGCTCAGAGCCTAAAAAGGATCAGAGGTTGACAGGGTTAAAGGTGCTCAGAGGGATAGAGACTCTATAGTCTTTGGCAGTTGGAGAAAGAGGTGAGGCAGAGATGTGGAGCTGGAGATCAAAGCTTCAGAGGGATTTGAGTGAGGCAGAGAGGGATTGCATGATGCCACTTTCATATCCCTGGAGTCCCAAAAGTTTAGAGGTGGTGTTTCGTGATATTAATTGATCCATTAGTTTTGGGTTGAGTCTAAGACTGGCATGGATTCTAAAAAGATCCTTTTTCATTTTACTGCTTAATTTTCTCATAGTATCTCTTTCTTTGCCCTAAACAGAGAGATGTTAGACTCTCCCTATGTTTAGATTTCCTTTAAAAAATTCTATAGATAATCTTTTTTAATGACTTCTCATAGCCAAGTGTTGTGCAGAGTATATATACTGAACAGATGCTTGAAACCATCACCCTTGTGTGAGTGATTCTCCATCTAGAGCTCAACTCATAACTCTTACTGGTCTCTAGACCTATATGTCCAATTGTTTTCTGGATTTCCTCCTGGATATTCTGTAGGCACCTCAAAGTTAACATTTCTAAAGCTTTCTGTTATATGTGACACCCCCTCCTGCCCAACACACATTCAACCTAGTCCTCCTTCTTCAAATGCATGGCCAAAGCACTGGAATCATCTCTGACTCTTCTCTGTCGTCCTCACCGTCTCCCTAGAGTTGGGGGTCTACATTCCACACTTGTAACTACTACATCACTACCTGCCCCCTCTCTTTACCATCACTGCAACTTTAGCCAAGACCCCTCAGCCTGTTGCTTAGATTATGTACTGGAATGGAGTTGGTATGCTTGCCCTGAAATAAAACTCCTTCCAGTCTGTCCCTTGCTTAGCCCCCCTCCCCCACCATGGCTTTGTCTCCAGCATGGAAACAAAACCTGTTTGTGTGGCTCACAGAGCCCTTGCCTTCTTGCCCCCATCCTCCTTTCCAGCGTCACTTCCTCATGCCCCCAGCAAACGCCTCATGATCTTAAGCATGCCCACGTGTGTGCCTTACTGTCTCTGCACGTGCCCATAAATATGCTTGTCTTCCTACTGTTCCTCATGTACACATCTGGAAAACTTGGCCCCCGGAACCTAATATCACGTGTTTGCCGAAGCCTTCTCTGACTGCTCCATCAAGGTTCACCTCCTCACTTGGGTTCCTGTGCCACCTTGGCTTACCACATCTTTATAATTATATTTAAATTTGTGTAATGATGATCTGTCAGACTAAGCAGGAAGGGATTACTGTCTTATCCGTCACGGACACTCCATCGCCTGGTTGAATGCTCCGTGTTTGTTAATGGTTAAAATAGAAAGGATCTTAGATCTTAAAGAGTCTCTCCTAGATTAATTCCTCTTAAATTCACTTATTTACTCATTCATTCATTCGCTCTTTGTGCAAACATTTACGGAGTACCTACTATGTGGGAACTCCCTCTGTCTCTCCAGGCAACAAAGCCTTGATTAAACAGACATAAAAGAGAAACAGCTGCCGGTCCTTCCTCCAGGAAGCTCTGCTCCACAGGCTTCACTTAAGAATCCTGGAGCTTTAGTTTTCTTTCGTCAGCTTTTTCCTTAATGGCCAAACTCATGGTGGCAGTGACAATGGATTCTGCATTACTATTAAAAATTTATTCAATAAATAATGGATTAGAACCTCTGTTTAATAATTATTAATGCACTGCAATTTCAGTTGCCCAAATCGCAAGATGTTTTAAACATAACTAATTGAAAACACAATTAACAGCAACTTGCTGAAATAAATCTGAAAGGCAAAACACCCTTGAAAGGCTCAGACTATAAGAGCAAAAATTCAGAAGCAGTCCCCTGCTCACACTGTCCTAAGACGCAGGATGCATGCTGGGAAGGATGGTGGCACCTGGCAGTGTTTGGGATGTGAAGGTTGGTTTCACGGCAGCTTCTCTGCAGCTACTGAAACTTTAGGTGACCACTGCATCACGCCCGTGGGCATGGGGGTTTGCCCAAGCAAAATGTTGTGCTCAGACACTTATGTCATATGGGCTCATAGAGAGAGGCTGATTCAGTGACCTCATTATGTGCAAACTCGGTAAAGCACAGGCCGGCCACTGGGGTCTAGAGTGCATGGGGCCTTGAGTCCAGTCAGTCACAGGACACGTGAGTGGCAGACCTGTCACTGGGAAACCTGGGGCCCCCAGCATGTGACACTGTGCTCACCCACCAGCCCTCTGGCCATGGTGTCTCTCATGTTCTTTCTGGGGCTGGTTCTTCTTATCTGACTCAGCAAAAACAGTGCAGCTGGGTCTTTGGATCAGGGGCCTAAGAGAAGGGCCCCTTTGACTTTCTTGCTTCAACAGTCAGCCAAGAAAAAAAAAAATGTATTGAGACATTTACAGGATGGGCCTTGGACTGGTTGTTGGACTCTAGGATTCCAGAACAACATGGGAGGAAGGCACTGGCCTCTGGGCTGGGTTTAGCATGGATTTTTTTTTCCACTTTTCATCTTTTTACACCTGTTCCTATTCTGCTTTCTATCCCAGGGAGGCTCTTTCCTTTATATTCACCTTTGGACTTGATACACTGGCCTTTCCATAAGTCCTTTATAGGATTTTTTGAGTCTCCAATGAGACATTGTAGGGGAATTAATCAGCAATATTGTTGGCCAGTGGTAGACACTCAGCATATGGTAATTCCCTTCTACCCCTGACAATGTCCACTGCTCCTGAACACTGAACACTGCTGTGGGCATGCTCTCAACAGAATAATATGGTTATTGGACACATGGATGTTATTCCTGGAGAACAGGAGGTAGCTAAGGAGAAAGCTGTCTACTCTCAGGGGATCAGTCTGGACAGCAGCATGGTTGGAGCTTGGGTTATGGGTAACAGGACAGCAAATGATGTGACCAGACACATTGGTTGGTGATATATTGAAAAGCACCTGGAGAGCCAGGCTATCAAATTTGTCTTTCATCTTAAACAGGGCAGTGGAGAATTTTTAAGCTAGAAAGTAGCATAGATTTTAACTTAATCTGTGTACTAGAGAGGCATGATCCTTAGACATTAGTGTGTATCAGGAAGATAGATTCAAACTCTAATTGCTGGATCCCACCTCCAGAGTTTCTGATTCAGTAGTTCTGGGATGGAGCCTGAGAATTTGCATTTCTACCAAGTTTCCAGGTGATGTTGATGTTGCTTGGTCTGGGGACTACCCTTTGAAAACCATTTGTGTAGAGGATGGTCTAGAGGTGGGTAAGCCTGTAAGGCATTGAGCTGTTTAGGAGATTGGCACAGTAACCCAGCTGAAAGATGATGTGAGTCTGATTTCAAGTAGGAGGTATGACTCTAAATAGAGAGAGAGATAGCACAAAAGAAGAGTCAGCAAGATTTTCTGGCCCAACAGGATGAGTGGGAAAGATAAGAGAACCTTCCAAGGTTTTCTACCTGGGAACCTGAAAGAATAATGGTGCTTCTCATGGGAAAGACCACAGAGCAGAGGCTTCTGGGTCAGGGTGGAGGACAGGCATTTGGTGGCTGGTTACAAATGGCCCAGGTGCAGTTGCCACCAGAAGCCTGAGGACCTGCAGTGGCTTCCTACCTGGGACCTTGAGTGTGGTGGTGGCTGCAGGAGCAACACATCCAAGACAGGACCACTGGGCTACAGTGAGTCCAGCAAGGGACCTGAAGCCCAAAATTTAAGGAGGCGTCACTCAGTGTTGTGCAAGCTTTGCCTGATCCCAAACTGAAGCCCCTCATTAAATATTATGCCCCAGTTGTCTCATCGGACTTGTCTTAGCCCTAAGGTTTGGTGAAGCTGTTGCTTCAAGCTTGAAAGTGGCCTAGTGGGGTCAGCAGTATGAAGGGAGGGCTGTGGACCCCAGCTATAGGATGAATCCCATTTGTCTATATTGGAAGCAAGTCATGTGCCTCAGTCAACCTATTGCCAGATGCACCTGTGCATGGACATGTGTATGTGGCTTGTACTGATCCAAATTTTGTGTCCACGGGACCATTGACCGGAGCTAGTCACTGGAGACACAGATGGCTGGAAAGCCTTACAATCTATAGCGCCTTCTATGGATGATGTGGAAGCAATCCTAAGGTGGTAGCGTAGGATTCCTGCACTGGCTGAGCCAGCGAACAGAGCCAGCTGTTCTGTAGAAGGGCAAAGAGAGAGTCTTGGAACATCTTTCTTGAGCATACTTTTAAATACACTTTGTTGTTGTTGTCTGTTTGTTTTTGTTTCTGTTTTGTTTTAAGGACTTAATCTATGGAGCTCCATCAGGCAACCAAAGCAATCCAAGTTTAATCTCTAAGCATTCATGTCCCAAGTTCAGATTTTTCTTGCATCCTCTCAGCTGGTGCATTCCCCAACTTCTGAATTTCTAAAAATACCCAGCGTGGTTCCCTCAACAAAACACCAGCACCCTGCCAGCTGTTAAATAAATAAACTCAAAACAAAAATGCTGTAGTTGTGAAATAAGATATATTTAATTAAATAAAAAAGGAAAAGCAAGTGCTATTACAAGAACATAAAACTGTAAGGCATAAGATAAAAACTAAATTACTACAAGGCAGCTCGATCCAATCTAATCCTTAAACATAAAGATGAAACCAGAAAATTGCATGTATTGAGAAATCAACATAAGCCCTGAGCAAATATTAACTAGAGATCTATAAACTGGTTGATAATAAACAGTTCTATGAACATTAGGATTAGGAAGGGAATGGAAATGGAGCCACGTTGGGGTGTGGGCGACTTGAGTGTATCTCTCCATCCCTGCTTGAGCAAGTGTTTGTGCAATGATCTTGTTCGAGTGACTTTTTACCATTAGCTAATTTCAGTCAATCTGAGAGGAAAAATCAAAGGGCGCACAAGTACCTGGGCAAATTTCTATGTATCATCTTTTCAGAGACCCAGAGATTGATGTGATCTCATCTTACCAGGCTATAAAATGGAGCTTGCAGATAAAATGTTTGCCTTTCACCGTGGGTTTCTAACTTAGCTATTGACATGATTGTAACAGTGTGTTTAAGCATGAAGAATGGTCCAATTACATGTTAAGTAGCCTTTTTTTTTTATAGTTCTAATAAAGGTTCATTTAGACGTTTATAGTGACAACTCAGTTCTTTGGAAGGGCATTTTTCAAGTTGCCTGCTAAAAGGAAACATTTCGTGGCAAAAAAAAAAAAAAAAAAGGAAAAAGAAAGAAAGAAGCAGCCGCCTGCTATTAGCTAGAGAATGTTGCTCTGGCTTTCAGAGACGCCATTTGTAGAGAGGCCGGCTCTCCTGTTGGAGAAGCCAGCAGAGGCAGCTGAAAAAAATCAACTAATTCACAGGTGAAGATGCCCTCTTTGTCACAGTTTCAGGGTCTGGGATAAAGAAGCTCTTTTGAGAGCATTCATGCATTTCACACCCCACACGGGGAGCTTCAGAATACCATCTGAATGGGAAAGACTGGAGAGTGAGGGGGCCGGCTCTGCCAGGCAGGGAAGGCCCTTCCTCCCTCAGATCAAGGAGCAGGGACAGTCAGGTTCTCGGAGGGAACCTGAAGGCCCTATGGGGATGGAGTTAGCGTTCTCAGGCCCCTGGGGATGTAAGTGACCTGGGGGCTCTTAGAAACAGTTTTTTGTTTTGTTTTGTTTTGTTTTTTTTGCCTCTAGTGAGACTCCAACTAAAGCGTTCCTGACAGAAAAAAGAGACATCTGTGTCCTCTCAGCTCTGGAAAAAGTCTCCACAGCCTCTTGGAATCAGGACTGGGTTGGAGTCTTACTGTTAACTCATTGTGAGTCATCTTGGGGGTCTCAAACTCTCGCTGCTAACTTCTTGAAGGAAGAGGCTTGTACTAGTCTGCTAGAGCTGCTATACCAAAAGTACCACCCACTGAGTGGCCTAAACAACAAAAAATGTGTTTTCCCCCCCTGTTTTGGAGGCTAGAAACCCAAGATCAAGGTGTCAGCAGGGTGGTTTCTTCTGAGACTTCTCTCCTTGGCTGGTAGGCAGGCATCCTCTCTCTGGGTCTTCACATGGTCTTCCCTTTGTGTGTCTGTGACCAAACTTCCTCTTCTCATAGGGACACCAGTCATACTAGTTTAGGGCCCACTTTACTGATCTCATTTTAATGTAACTGACTTTTTAAAAATCCTGTCTCCAAATAGAGTCACATTCTGAGGAATTTGGGATGAAGACTTCCACACAATTCAGAGAGACACAATTCAGGCCATTATGGGGCCGCATCTTAACCTGTTTGTAAATCTGGGAGTACGAATACACTGACTTCTTACCCTTTCTCTGGAGGATTTCTCAATACTTGGGGAAGGAACAAAAAATAAACCTCATCTATTCGCTCATTCTGTTAATGGAGACCAGGAGGCAAGTGGCCTAAGGATTGCTGTTATAAGGTAAGAGGAAATCTCTACCTTCAAAGCATCTGCAACCGTGATTCTCAACCGTGCCTGGGCCTCCTCTCCAGAGCTTCTCCTAGAATTGACCTGGATTAGGTTCAGACATGGACAACTTTTCAAACCACCTCTGCCCCCCCTCACCCCCCTGCCAGAGTGATTCTACCATGTCACCAGGGTTGGTAAACCAATGTTCTCAGGGGCTCTGGGTGCATGAATGTGACCCTCAGAGGCACATGGTTTTGTTCCATCAGTCATCCCTGATGCATTGGTGGACCCCTGGTCATTGTCTGGAAGCAAAGAGAACACCAATAGCTGTGATGCATGATAACATGCAGGGATTTTCATGGTGTTCAGGGAAAAACTCTTTACAGATGACATAGCCTTTAGACAAAGGTTTCTCTTCTTGCTGTGGATCTAGACTATGTATCTGCGAATTATCGTATATTCGTGGGAAGAGAACATGTGTGTGTTTTGTGCATGTGTATGATTGAGAATATCCTGAGAACCACGAGGTGCCACAGCTTCTTATCTCTCTTGAATTTTAGGAAGATCATACCGTATCTCATTTAAATTGTACCCCTGCTGCCTCATCATTCCTCACAGCTGCCAACACCCCTTGGTAGAGCCTGCTCCTCCCCTCAGCTCTGTGTGGGGGTGAATGCTGCAGCGGGTTTGACTGGCTGAAACAGGCAGGGCTTTTCAAAACTGCTTATATCTGGGCCTTAGCTAGACCAGTGTCATCAGTCTCTGGGGGTGGAGCCTGTGCAGCCAGAGTAGAGAACCTGTGAAAGAGACATGGATGGTGGCCCTAAAACTCCGGGGAGTGAAGGGCCAAGCCCCAGTGCGACTCTGAAGAAGCCTGAAAAAGAGCAGGTGAGACAAGCCTGTGTCTCCAGGTATACCAGATGAAGAGGAGCCATAATGTGTTGGTGGGAGTGACACCTGGATAACCCTTGTGCCCCTAGAACCTGGCAAGGAGCTTAGGGTGTAGGCAAACATGCTCTCTGCATACTTGTGTTATGTACTTCTCAGGAATATTGGAACATCTGCTAAAATGGTGGGCAAGTATGACGAGGCAGAAGTAGACAACTAGTAGGGTGTTAGAATTGTTCGTATCCTATTTCACACGCATCCTATTTCAACTCCTCTACTCCACGCTCAAGATCAACAGGGACCACTTGGCCGCAGTCCTTCGCATAAGCACATATGTATTGATATTAACCATGTGCTCAGCACATGGACTTCTGTGAAGCTTACAGTTAAGTTGTGAGGATAAAGTATGTCTACATGAAAATAGAAATTTCTCCATAGGTCTATGTGCTTTGGGAAGAGTCTGTGGCAATGCTAGGCAAGCACTCAGAGGAAGGGTTGTTCCCTAGGGGCTGAAAAGAGGCTGGATCCACGGAAAGTCAGAAACTGGAACTAGGTTTTAAGGGTGGAGGTGAAGGGGAAGGGCATCTTGGTAGAGGCAACCATGGGATGGGGGCTGACAAAGTGTATATTATGGGGAGTGGGGAGCGAGTAGTGGGATGGAAGTCTGACTGCGGGGTTTGCAATGGGGAAGATGTAGGAGATGCTACAGATAAAGCAGGGTACTTTGGAGGTCATGGCTGGAAATGCAGAAATGTGCCTTGGGTGGTGGGTAGGTGACTGGTTATTACCAGGCTACCTGGTCATGCTCCCCTGCATTACCCCTCCTCCTGCTTCTTTGGTGCGGTGACAATTAAGACAGGAAATCACTGGGAAGCTTTCAAAGACTCGTCTCTCTGAGTTGATTAACATTAAATGGACAAAGGTAGGGATGGGGCCAGGAGGCAAATCAAGGGGAAATCAAAGGAAAGAGGCTGATGGGGAAGAAACAATTGCTTTATTTTAGTAATAAAAGAATAAGAAAGTAGATTATATGTGGATGATTTCATGCTAGACTCAAAGGCTCCTTAAAGTATTCCTGTCTCTTAAACTGTCTCGTATTAAGACTATCTGGCCATATTCCTAACCTAGCTTAAGGTGTTCTATTTTCCAAGTCATTAATTGTTTTCTTGCATTCATAGAGATCTTCAAGTTTCTTCTAATCCCTCCCAAATCCTGAGCATTTCAGAAGTAACCTGGAGATGGGCTCAAAGTGCCCTACAGATGCTGAAAAACCTCCAAATACTTCATCTGATAGAGGGGCTTTTTTTTTTGTCATTTGTTCCTGCATTTAATTCATGTGTGTGTGAGAGTTGACACCCCCATGTGCAAGGGGCCAGGAACCGACTGATCGCAAAGCAAATTAAACTCTAGCATTCACTTTGCAGAAGAGGAGTGGGCTATTCAGGAATTTCTATTAAGTACATTGTAAAATCAGATATGTATTAGTAGGAAAAAAAGTAACTCTGTTTATGTAGGATATGATCCCATGAACTGACAAGTTTTTAAAAAGTCACACCTTATAGGAAAAATAACAGTGACGAAATCACATCAATAAGGCATGTTATTCACGATAAGTCACAAAATTTAAACAAAAATTAAAATTCTAAATTTTATTTTCTTTTTTATTTTTTAAGTAGGCTCCACACCCACTGTGGGGTTTGAACTCATGGCTGTGAGATTAAGGGTCATGTGGTCTACCAACTGAGCCAGCCAGGTGCCCCCCACCCTAAAATTAAAATTCTAAAATGGCCAAATTTATGATGAGGTAGGGGCTTTCATAGAAATCATTTGGTATGATTGTTTCCTGGGTGATAATTTTGTATCCAAGGGTGTTTCTTTTTCCCATGGCTTGAACTTGCCAGACTCTTCCCCTGAGGACCCTTGGGACAAGGGGAAGCGGTTCCTGAGGCCAGAGCTCCTCATCCTGGGTCCAAGTTACTGGGATGAGGACTGGGGGGCTCCAAGCCGGTGGCTGTACAAATGGTCCTACACCTGTCCTGACTGTTCCTTTATCTGATGGCCTGGGCCTCATTTGGAGCTGGCAGGGCATCAAGGGTGTCTGTGTTGCTCGGTGAAGATGAGGAACCAGAAGAGAGGGGAGCAGGAGAAGACTCATCCTCCAAGTTTGGGTGCACAAATAAGGCACAGTGGTGACGAAAAGTAACAGTGAATTTCTATGAGACAGTGGGGTGGGAAGCAGCAAAGTTTTCTAGTGAAGGAGGAGGGGCTCCTGAGCACTCAAAGACTCCTTGCTCTGGGGGTTGTGGTCAGCCTTGGCAGCCAGAAGCAGTTGACCACCTTGATGAGGCAGGCAAGGTACCCTGATGTGAGTTTCAGCGTGTGGGTGGAGAAGGGCAAGTCTACCCCGGAGACTGGCTGGGGGCTGCTGACCCTACTGATAGAAGGTGCTGATGGCAGGTGGAGGCTTCAGGTGACAGGGGGCCTCCCTTGGCTCTTCTGTCTTCTGCCCGATGTGCCATGGTTGGCCCAGGCCCTTTGATTCTTCTGGGCACCTGGGGAGGGTGTGTGCATGTGCGTGTGTATGCGCGCGCGCGCGCGCGTGTGTGTGTGTGTGTGTGTGTGTGTGTGTGTGTGTATGTGTGTAGGGTGGACAGGGCCCAGAATAAGAGGGCTTATGTGAGTCCCCAGAAACCAGCCCACCCTTCACCCATTTTCAGTATAAGGGAGGCAAATTAGAGAGACTAGACTGAGCCCTTTGCTGCTTTCACTTTCCTTCTGATTCTGCCCTGGGCTGGAGGCCTAGGGGAAGGCCTGTGGCATTGGCATGAGCAGCAAGAACAAAAAGGTTGAAGTGAGTATAATGGAGGTATATTCGTTTGCTGGAGCTGCCCTGACACAGTACCACAGACTGGGTGGCTGAAGAAACAGGAATTAGTAAATTCTCCCAGTTTGGATCAAGGTGTCCCAGGGTTGGTTCCTTCTGAGGGCTGTGAGCCAGGGGGCCTGTGCTTTGACTCTCTCCTAGCTTCCAGTGGGTTGCTGGCAACCTCTGGCATTCCATCTCTGATTTCCTCTGCACATGGCATTCTCCCTGTGTGCATGTCTGTCTCTGTGTCCACATTTCCCCAGTTTATAAGGATATAGTCATATTGGATTAGGGCTCATCCAATGATCTCGTTTTACCTTGATCATCTGCAAAGACCCTAGTCCCAAATAAGTAAGGTCACATTCACAAATACTGGGGGTTAGAACTCCATCATCTTTTTTTTTTTTTAAGAGAGAGAGAGAGTGAGTGAGCAGGGGAGGGGCAGAGGGAGAGTGAGAGAATCTTAAGCAGGCTCCATCCATGCCTAGCACCCAGTGCAGAGCCGGACTTGGGGCTCGATCTCATGACCATGAGATCATGACCTGAGCCAAAATCAAGAGTCAGATGCTTAACTGACTGAGCTACCCAGGCACCCTCATCATCTATTTTGAGGACAGAATTCAACCCATAATGGTGGGCAAAGGTGCCACTGGGCTGTAAGACAAATGGAGAAGTATCCGAGTTTTAGGAAGAGGCTGCAGCCCAGCAGCATGTGAGCTAGGCCTCCCAAATTGGAGACCTATGACTGGCTTCTGGAAAGTTTTCTAGGACTCCATCTGCTCAGCAGTGAAGGTCTTCTGTATTAGCTCTGCTAACCAGTTTTGGATTCCTCCTTTTGGTAGCTCTGTTATTTATAAATACATGATCACCTGTAGTCTTCTAGCCTAAATAAAGGGAGCCATTCCTTGGAAGCAACAGAGGATGGCCAGCCCCTCCACCATGATCTTGGTGGTTGAACCATCGTAGATGTTTCTGTCAGTGCCTCTCTGTGCTGTGCTCTGCCTCCCCTGTACTCTTGGCCTTTCTGCTGGGCCAGAATCTGCATTTGTGCCCATGCATGTCAACCGCGATGTTTTGTGTTTTACCCTCGGGATCTCTCCCCTGACCCTTGTCTGATGCTTGGTCTTCCCATCCACATGGTTGTTCCTAGACTGACTTCTTATTACTTAAAGGCTGCAAGCCCACACCTCTCACTGCAGCCCGAGAGGGGAGGCAGCTGGTTAACAAAGAAAGCTGCGGCTGGTGATTTTTCTTTTTCTTCCTGCTCAGTTCTGAAGCTGAAAAAAAAATCATGGCATACTTCAAACTTGAGCAGCGGCTGTGAATGTATTCATTCTTGAATTCATCTGTGAGGTTATTATACGCAGCTTTGATGTTACAGCAAGACTACCTGGGTCGTTTTGTTCCAATTACTCAGTGCAGAGGAGGACTTCATGCCGCACGAAGGCGCCCCACTTTGATGTTTTGTTGAGGCTGCCCTTCTTGGGGCTGAGGTATCAGGAGTGATGCCGGGCTGCTGGGGCACGCCCAAGTGGTGGGGCCCGAACCTGGAGCCCAGTCGCTGGGTGCCCTCCACACAGCGCTCCACTGTCCCACCCTGAGGAGCTGTGGGGGGAGAAGCCGTAGCGTGGGCCTATCAAGCACATTTGCCATTGCATCACAGAGGATCTGGAAATAACCTCATTTTCCTCAATTAGGAAGATGGAGATTGTAATGGCTGTACTTTGCTCTCCTCAGACGTCTTTCATCTCTGCATTGCAAAGTGCTCTGAAAGCATGATTAACGAAGCTTCCCAACTCCTCAGCCGGCCAGGCGCCCCGCTGCCTGCTTCTGTCCAGGCTAAATGGTTGAGGCCAGCTCGCTGGGGGAGCTCAGGGTAAAGGGAGATCCCACTGACCCCTGCACAGGGCAAGGATGGTTGCTGGAAACCCCACAGTGGGGGTGGGGGTGGGGCGGCGGGAGGAGGAAGAGGTGGCCTACGGGATGGAAGGCAGCGGCCTCAGAGGCAGCCCTGGTCGTCCCACTAGCCAGTTGTCAGGGGGTGGACCTGTAACTGCCAGTGGTGCCCAGCCCCCATCCGCTTGTGAAAAACAGGGAGTGGTATTTGAAGATGTCTCAGGTCCCTCATGCCCTGAATGAGTGTGGTGATGTTTCTGAGAGCCACGGACTTCCTAGGCTAGCTGGTGTCTTGTCTGGATGAGCAACCTCCTCAGACCCGGGGTGCTCCTTGTCCTGTAGGATGCTCCCAGGAGTTCTCCTCATCATCCACACCCTCCATTGCTACCCCCTTTCGCGTGCACAGGCCCCCACATGCATACCCTACATATACCACTTGGGCAGATCATCTCCGGTTTACACCACCCAGGCCAGCATGGCCTCCCTTCCAAGCGTGGCTTCAAACTGCCTTCTCCCACCCTTTGCTTTTCCTCCAAATACAGATACCAGCTCCATTTGTATTTTTGCCACACTGGATTGCTCCCTTCTATCCATTCAGGTAGGTCTTCTCTTCCAGGACCCTCCAGTTCCTGCAAAGCCTCAGGCTATTTGCTCAGGCGTCAACTATCCAGCTGTCTGTGATGTTAGAGGTTTTGTCACCTGCTTCTAGATTTTCTGTCCACCCCTCATTGCTACCAGTATTCCTACCTGTCTGGGTGGTGATTCCTGTTCCATTACCAATTAGCTGCCCTCATGTGTTTCGGACTAAGAACCAAACTCACGGAGCTGTTGAAATGCAGGTGTGGCAGGAAGGCTGAGGCTTCCATTCTGTGCAGACAGCGGTGCCTCCAACCTGTGCGCTCAGCTGCCTTTTGGGGGTCTTGTCTCAGCTGTGCTCCGGATGGCTGAGGTTGTGTGATACTGGAGTTCTGGGTAGATGGGACATAAGGTCACTGCAAAGACAGGAAGTACACGAAGGAGGCTCTGGAGGAGGGAGGGCAGAGAAAGGTCCATTTCCTTCTATTTGAAGAGTAGTTGAAAAAAAAAAAACAAAGAAAGAAACCAGTCCTGTTCTTTATTATTGGTTTTTAAAATATGCTTGCAGATACTGCATTTTGAACAAAAAATTGTGATACTACACACATTTTTCCACCAGTGTCTTGAAAATCCCATGAGTGTCACAGGTGAGAATGTTGACAAGGTCCAATCGTGCCCTGGAGGATGGCTTATCAACTGGAAGATGCTACTTCTTGCCCCAGACGTGGTGCCCTGCCTTCCTACTCTCCCCCAGGAGGGCACGGACTGGGGGAGGTGCTCGCGATCAGTCCTCTGGAGTTGGGGCCAATGCCGCCATGCTGGAAGGCTGCTTGTGGGTTGCTCTGACCAGTCACAAAAGCAGTTCTGGGGCGAAGCTGTATTTAGTTGTAGAGGCTTTCAAGTGTAAAAAGCCCAGTAAAACTCAATTCTGTCTCTTTTCTGGAACAAACACAAAGAAAACTGCTGAAGTGGAAAATGCAGAATGGGAAATATAGGATAGTCATTAGGTTGGGGTTTTAAAAACAGGAAAGAATTCCTCTGAGTATTCCACATGTTCACATGGGGTGGAGACCACCCATCCTTTGGGCAATGGACTCGGTCTTATGGGCCGTTCTGACGTGAGTGAGATGCTTCGAGTGAACCTCTTATGTGAGCCTCCTTCACTCGGCCTCGTCGGTGCTCGCTTCATTTGGTGCCCCGCACCCCACCCTAAGTTGTTCTCAGACAGGCTGACAACCACAGGCCCGGTCTGGGGGGTCCGTTCCAAGTACAAGCAGCTGCAGGGCCCTTCCTGTGGCCACTGCAGGACCCAGAGCCCCAGTCACTTGCTATGCTCTCAAGTGTCTCTGCTACTGGGCCTCCTTTGCTGCCACTGACCTTGAACAAGTGTCCCCAGGGGCAGCCCTCCAGGCACCATCTGTGGAACTTGACTGCGTTCTGACTCCTGAGTTTTGCCAACCCGCCTCCCTCTGCAGTTCGATCAGGCTCAGCAACCACCCTGCCTGGCCTTCCACCACCGACCAGAATCCTTGACCCATGACCAGATTCCTTGCTTATCATTGCTGCCATCCACAGGCTGCAGAGGGGCACGGCCGAGTCTCCATGTGGGAGCGGGTGCCTCTCCAAAGAGGCTGGACGCTGGAGATGTGTGTGGCGCAGCCCTACCAAAGCGTCAGCGTGCGGGGAAGGTGGGCTGAGGAGTAGGAGATGGGAGGGACTGAAGGCCCTGCCTGGAGCGCTTCAGGGTCCCATCTGGAGATGATTGTGAGAGGGTCTCTTCTGGATGCTAAAGTAACGGACAATGAATTTTCTTTGTCACCTCTTTAGAATGTCTGTCACTTAAATTTGGGCCTCGTGGCATCCGGCTGCGGGGGCCCATCACTTCACAGGTCCCTTGCAAGTTTACCCATGCCCTGTAGGTATGACGTTGCTGGCAGAAATGGTCAGCTAACCTCCAGCGGGGTGAGTTCCCCACCAGAGCATGGAGGGGCATGGAGCTGCCGCTGGGACTGGCTGAGCTGCAGGGGCTGTGTCCGCCAGTCCCCCTTGCATTTAGGTGGTGCACACGACACGCTGCTGCCAGTAGGAATGTGAGCAGAACCCGTGAGGGTCATGTCTGAGCCAAAGCAGTTAAAAAGTCTCCCCAAGTGTCAGCTGATGGGAGAAGCCTGTGAGGGCTTGGAGTGAAGCGCCTTGAGCTAGAAGGAGCCTGGGGCCCTGCGTGAGCATGTGACAGGTGCCCGGTGGGAACCACCTGAACTGGGCTGTGACAGGAGTAGAGAATAGGTTTTCATTGTGTGAAGGCTGTAAGAACTCATGGGCGTTTAGGGCTTCGCTAATACAATAGCTAGTGTTACTATAACTAACGCACATCGGTTTAGACAACCCAAAGCCTTTTTTGTCCTAACTGAGCATTAAGTGTCAGTCTGTGTTTCTTCTCCCTCCTGTCTGTTTTCATTGAGTTGCTCCGGTGCTACTAGGGCTGACTGGGAAGGTTTGCAGAGTTCTGTGAGGGAGGACAAACAGGGTAAGAGGCGGGTGAGGGTCGTTACTGAAGGAATTTCTTCTCTGGGCCCTGTGAGATTTTTTTTTTTTTTTTTTTTTAGTGATTTCTGGGTCTCTGGAATTATGAAAGTAATGGAGTCATGAATATAATTACCTCTATTCTGTAATTACCCGGCAAATATCATATGAATACATAGGGGGTTTGAGTCAGCAGATCTGGCAGCTGCAGAGTTTGATTATGATGATTTAGCTGTTGGGAAATGCCAGGGATTAATTTCAGTCATCAGTGTAGGAACAACAAGGAGAAATGGCCCCAAATTAGGAAGGGACACATGCAGGCTGTGCGGCAAGAACACTTGGGGACTGGGGGTCAGCTGGACAAAGGGGCCCCCCTCGGCAGAGGCCCACCCCCCAGTGCCGGTCCTGCAGGATGGGAGTGCACGCCTCTGTTCCCGGGTCGCTGCTCCCTGAGACTCACACGTGGGATCGCAGAAGGTAACAGCTGTGTTTGTCTGAGCTCTCTGGCTTTCTCAGCAGGTTTCCCTTCTGCTGTGGCCACAGTGCCCCTGTGAGGGGGAGTGGGCACAGCCATCCCCATTTCACAGGTGGCAGCATGAGACCTAATGGGGGGGGGAACCCCTCAGTGCAGTATAGTGAGTGGCGTTTTCTAGGTTAGAGCCCATCCCCCTATCCTTTCTCTTGTGCTGGCTCTGGTGAGGAACGGAACTCTAATTATAATGTTTTTCCAGTGAAAAAAGTGATTTCTTTTATGATCGCCTTTTCAAATGGTTCTCAGGAAAGTTTTACAAAAAAATGTGGGTGCCTTTGGTGCCAGTCAGACCCTGCTGTCCCAGTAAAGAGGTGGAGAAGACCCTCTGCCAGCTTGAGGACTCCTAACAGAGGCTAAGGATCCCTGTGGTCTTGGCTTTGTTGTGTAGCCGAGCTGTGCTGTGTGTCCCTTCCTACATTAGGAAGGGACATTTTTCTTTGCTGTTCCTATACTGATGACTGAAATTAATCCCTGGTATTTCCCAACAGATAAATCATTATAATCAAACTCTGCAGTTTGATTTTACTTACGAGTTTCCTGGCCTCTCCTTTGGACAACACTCACCACCACCGGTGGTGGAGAGAGTTATGGTATCTGCATGAGGCCAGTGCTGCCCTGAACATTTTCCATTAGTCTCAATTGCTCTTTGCTCCTTTTATTTTGGGGACTCAGTGCTCACCACTCACTTTCCTGGAAATTCCCTAGAGGCTGAGTTGGCTCCAAATCCAGCTACCTGGGAAAAAGCCCTTGGATGAGGGACAATGAGGGCTATTTGGGATTGTGGCTACAGTGTAGGGGTGTCATGGGCACAGAGCAGCGAACTCACACACAGATTCTGTCCAGGCCTGGACATGTTCCCTGCTCCTGATTTGAAGAAATCAGAATGATTTCTTATCTTTATCAATGGAATAGCCAGGGCTTCCTTTACCTACTAAAGCCTGACAGGCTAGTTTAGCCAGGGTTTGAGGGTAGGGAATATAAGCAAGCCAGGGGGAAGGGTGACCCAAGATGGGGAGAAGTACGAACCCTGGAGTGCTCCCTATGCATGGCTGTAAGGAACACCAGGGATCCCAGGCAGTGGGGGGCTGCTCTGGGTAGTTGTGTCCACCTTTTGAGTTTGTGGATCTGTCTCCACCAGAGGCAATCCTAGACTCATCTGCACCTTGCTGACATTTATAAACCTGTCTCATATCTCTACCCCAAACACAGGCTGACCACAGGATTTTGTCATCACTTTAAACAGTAACACTCCCTAAGATCTGAATTCAGACCTAAATACTACTTTTGATTCAGTGTCCATACTGTCTTCGTGTTGCTGACCTAGACTCTGACAGTAACTCTAAACTCTTAACTTGAACTCTTAGCTTACAATATGTAAAGTAACCCTAAGTTCCAAGTGGAATCCCAGCCCTACTGAAACCTAGACAGTAAGCTTCATTCAAAACAAGGTTCTTACCCTAACCTATAGCCTGCTCCTAATCCTCTCCTCTTGACCCAGATTAACTGTAGCTAAATCTCACCACTGTAGATTCAAACTCCAATTTTAACCCAGTCTTAAATGTAACACAACCAACAAATGTTTTTAAGGCCTGAGTTTTCTGAGCTGGAATATGATACCCTCAATCTATCATCTGTAGGGGAGGAAAATTTTTCTTTAACCTTCCTATATTCTTTGGCTGGGACTGAGAAACAAACAAACAACAACAAGCAACAACAACAAAAAACACAAACAAGCAAAAAACCTGATAACAGGCATGTTAGCAGGAGTAAAGCATATGAATTTATTTGATGTTAAAAGTTTTATGTGGCACAGGGATCTTCACTGAAAGAAGAGAAACCCCCAAGGAAATGGCTAGGGTTGGAGGCTTTTAGACCATTTGGGGAAAAAAAGGATAAACTTAAAGAAAAGTGAGAAGACAAAGGAAAGGGACTTTGAGCTTCTGAGGCTAATTGGAGGAAGGCAAATGTGGGAAACTAGTGGATGAGGATGAGTTAGTAAGTGTCGTTTGTACAGATGCTTTTGTGGTGCTATATCAGCTCTGGTGATAATGTTGTTATTCCCTTCCTGGTATAGGAAGTGGATTGGAGTGGGGTGGGGGGCTCTTTCACAGGGGAAAGTTATGATCTATGTTCAGGAGCAGGGGGACTGAAGAGAGCTCATCTTGTGTCTGCTTTTTCTCATTGCTTTCAGCTCAAAATAATTCTCATGCCAGAGCAGTATATTTTGGGGAGCATCTTCTGGTCTCCTACACATCTTTTCCCCACTTGCCCCTCCACTCCCATGTCTGTTACTGTGGGCTTCTGATTGTGATGACCCTTGTCCCCCAAGTGGGGTTTTGAATTTTGAACTTTGAGCATTTATCATTGTTTTTTGATTCCCAAGGTGGAACAACTAGCTGTTTGGGTGTTAGACAAAACCTGGGAAGTGTATTAGTTGCAGTGAATGGGTTAAGGTGTCACCTCTTTGAGAACTGGTTTGCATTAGGAATCTCTGTTAGCAAATCCTAGGCTCTTGGGTGGGTAGAGAAAAATTTAAAGTAGATCTATGTGATGGTGAAGAGAGAAAAGAATATAGCTCTCTGCATGGGTTTATCATCTTTTTATGCCTCACTCTTCCAGACTAAGTAGGGATGCAGTAAAAATTAAATGAGCTAATATATAAAAAAGTGTGAAGAGCACTCAGTAAATGTTTATTATTATCATCATCATAGTTCATCTATTTCTTCGGTCCTGAATGGATCTGCAACCATTTAAATTTTCACAAAAATAGTTTGGAAATGTGAACCTAACGTTTCACTGCCTCTTCAGCAAAAGCTACCATTTGGAGATATAAACATTTTTGGTAAATGTAACTTCTCTGAAGGCCAGCTTCCTAAAGTTACATAAATAACTTGTGTGGAGCAGAGAGATCAGTGGAAGACGGTAAAAGAAGGGACATGTGTATGAAGCAGAAATCATCCCCTAACATGTTGTGTTCGGTGTGACACAGGCAAAAAACACCACCTCTGGAGTTCGATGGGCTTCTTACAGCTGTGCTCCGTGGCCTACCAGTTTTGGGCAATTCATTCATCCACTCACTCAATCATAACCCTTTCTGTGTCAATCACAGGACAGACGAAGCATCATTCCAGCCTTTGTGGAACTTTGGATCTAGTGACAGAGAGTAAACATGCAAACAAACACGTGTAATTATAATTTGAGATAAAATTTGAGGTATAAAATGGGGTGTAGTGAATGAGGATAGCAGGAGAGAAAGGTCCTCTGTTTGAGGGGGTTGAAGACGGGTGTTCTGGAGTTGAAGGGTGAGCAGTAGTTAGTGACGGGATGGGGAAAAGAGTTTGATTTGGACAAGGCTGTCACCTGGAGGGGGAGCTGACCTTCTTTCACACTAGTGTTCATGGTGGCTGTGTGTGATTTTGTCACCAGGAGAAATGGCAGCTGTTTTCATGTTGAAATTACGGTAGTTACTAGACCCATCGCTGACTCTTGTTCGTTAATACCTTGATGAAGAAGCACACATGTTATTGCTACATCACAAGTGTGATTTTTTAATAGACTATTTTTTAGAGAAGCTTTAAGTTCACACAAATTGAGCAGAGGCCACGGCAATTTCCCGTGCCTCCTGTTCCCCTCATACACACACCTTCCCCCGTTGTCAGAATCCCTCACCACCGTGGTATGTCACAAATGTACTTTCACAGTAGTATTGTGATATAATTGGTTCCCTTTGCAATCCTATGCATTTTATTTTATGTATTAAAAAACATTCCGAGCAGGGCTCCAGTGACTTCACCATTCTGCCAGAGCAGTTCAGAGCACAGAAAGGGTTAAGATACTAGGCTGTAGAAGGAGCAGCCTTCTGTGAAGCCCTGAGATAGGAAGGCAGCCCTGAGTGTTGCAGGAACAGGGTCAGGAACAGGAGAGTGGCAAGATGGGGCTGGAGGGGTCTGGGGGACCAGTGATTGAAGAGCCTTGAGGGCCGCTTCGAGGCATTTGATTTTCTCTCACGGAAAATGGGAAGCAATTGGAGAGTTTTCAGCAGAGAGTCACTTCATGATTTGACTGATGTGAAAACAACATGAAAACATTAAAACAGCAGCACCACCGTCTCCACCAGCCTCTTCATCGGTGTGTGTGAGAAAAGGATTGTGGGGATGGTGGAGGTGGAACAGGGAGACCGGCCACTTGGAATAGGGTGACAGTAATGGGAACATGGTAAAGGGAGTGGAGCTAAGCTGTATTTTGGAGGTGAAATTGGAAGCTTGTGGTAATGAATTCGATGTGGGAGGTGAGAGAAAGAAGGGTGTCAAGGATGATCCCACGGTTTCTCACTGAAGTCACCAGCAGATGATGCTGCCATTGTCTGTGACAAGGAAGACTGAGAAGGAGCAAGTGGAAGGGAGTGCTCGGTTTCAGACATGTCAATTGAGATGCCTGGGAGACGTCCAAATGGATGTGTCAAGTAGGCGATTGGATAAATGAGTCTGGAGCTTAAATGAGATCTGGGTTGGAGATATGAATTTGGAGATGCCAACACATAGATGACATTGAAAATCATGGAGATGAATGAGGCTGCCTTAGGCAAGAGTGAGATGTGAAAAAGGCCCAGAACGGCTCTGTGGAACTTCAGAACTTAGAGATGGTGTGATAGTGGATTATCATAGTGATAATACAAGGAGCTTGCATTTATTGAGAGTTTGTTGTGTGCTAGGCATTATTCTAAATGTGCTGCATGTATTCATTCCTGTATTTTCATGGCAACCCTATGAAGTAAACTGAAATATTTTGCTCAGGATCACAGTTAGTAGGTGGAGAAGCTCAGAGTATGAACCCAGCAATCTGGCTCCAGAATCTTTTCCCTAAATCCCTGTGGAGCCTGGGACAGAGTAGCCAGAGGTGTCCAGAAATGTGTGGAAAGCCAGGAGTGTGCTGTCCAGAAAGCTAAGAGTAGAGTGTTCTGCGGTGGGAGGGGTGGTCAACCTAGTCAGATGCTGCTGGGGTCCAGTAAGATGGCCTCCAAAGAGCAGCCAACATGGCAACATGGAGGTCGTAGGCAACATCAGAAAAGGCAGTTGTGGTAGAGCAGTACGTTAGTAAGAGTAGAAACTAGTTGGCTTGGCTTGGCTTGGAGAGAGAGAGATCTGAGGATGTAGTGATGGCCTGGTCCCTAATTGTCCCCTGAGAATAAAGTACTTCCTTTGTAGGGTAGTTGTAAAGTTTGGAAAAAGGGTATATAAAGTACATAGCACCATGCTTAGCACACAGTAGGCATGTAATAAATGTTACCAATTTTAATACAAGTCTGCATATATTGAGGTCATAAAGACCTGAAGTATGGGTGACACAGGGACAAGAATAGAAGCACCCACCATTTGGTCATCCAGAAAGCACACACACAGTCACCATGATGTGTTCAATGAGAGTTCGGGATGAAGAAGACAAACTCTACCCCCTGGATGAATTGACAAGCTGGTACTGGATGAAAGGCACACCTATAAATAGATAATGAGGCTGTCTGTGATGTACCAGACCCCATGAGTGTACAGATAGGGAGGGCTGAAGGAGTTTAGAGGAGAGATCTCTGGGCTCCCTTGGGATGACACATTTCCCTGAAGAGGCCAACTGTGTTGCCGGCATCCCTGTTTCTGCATGAGGAACCAGGGACTGGGGCAGGGGCAGTGGCTTTGCCCAGAGCCTTGGTAGGTTTCAGGCAAAGCTATCAGTCACATACATCCCTCCTCGTGTACCGACAACACTTCACATTTAGAAGTACCTCTCTCCACAGGGCTGAAAGCAATTTGTAAACAGAACAGAATGTATCTCATTACTCCTCACCACCCCGCCTCCCGTCCCGCTGTGACTGATGGCTCGGGCTTGTGGGAAGGAGCCAGAAGACCCTGGTGTGACTGAAGACAGTGTCAGGAATCTCCCACAGAAGTGACTTGGAACTCAGAGTCAGAAAAGTTGGTGTAGGTGTGGGTTGTTCCTAGAGTTCCTCAAAGCTGCCCCTCAGATCCTTCCCTAGAGGGGCTGCTGGTGAAAGCAAGCCTCACTCCCCCTTGGAGCCTTTAACTGCTTTTGCTCCCTGAAGAAAGATGGATCCAGCCCAGTACCAGGTCCCAAGCATCTGCCTTCAGAGAGGTCTCTGGCATTTTCCTTGTTCCCGAGGCTGTGTGACTGATGACCGAGAAAAGCGAGGCTTCTTCATATTCTCGTAGGGGACAGCCCTCCCTAGATCCTGCTGCTTTGCTGGAACCTCTGACCTGTTCTCTGGACAGGAATTAGGGTGGGGGCATGTGTCAGAGAGAAGGGCCAAGCAGGTCATGGTGGGTGGGCTGCGTGACAGAGCTGAGGGTCCCTCCAGGAACACAGGGCAGGCCACATGATACACAGGCACCCAGGACTCCAGACCACAAATCCTGGACTAATATGGGGTGCCGTGTGGCTTTCTGAGTCATTTGAAAGTTGCCGCAGTTTCTCTGATATTAGCACATTGCTCTTCAGTAAGTATTCTTTTTCTCACAATTTACATAAAACCATTTGCAAATGTGTGGGGTGCGCTTGGTAATTCCTACAGAATTCTGGGTTCTGGGTGGAGTCTTTGGCGGGGGTTATCTAAGGTGAGCCTGGGGAAGACAGGAAGGAACTTGCAGACACGTGAGAATGTCTATTGTGTGCAATTAAAGGGGAATTATTTCCCTTTTTAGCTCACTATCCCCTCTCCTCCTAGCCTGCCTAATCTCAGCCATCATTCAAGGCTCAGGCAAAGTTACATATCTTCTAGAAAACCCTGTTTGATAATTTTTTTGCAGTGTTCCTTTTTATTTTATTTTATTTTATTTTATTTTATTTTATTTTTATTTTTATTTTATTTTATTATTTTATTTTATTATTTTATTTTGTTATGTTATGTTATTTTGTTTTATTTTACTTTATTTTATTTTATTATTAAGGTAAAAGTCACATAATATAAAAATAATCATTTTCAAGTGAAAAATTTAGTATCATTTACACATTCACAGTATTATGCAACCGCCACTTCTATTAAGTTCCAAAACATCCTTATCGCCCCAGAGTGAAGCCCTTTCTCCATTAAGTGGTTACTCTCTCCTACCTCCCCTACCCCACCCTAGCCTGGCAAACCTCACATCTGCTTTCTGTCTACAGATTTACCTATTCTGGCTGTTTTTTAGAAATAGAATCATATGACATAGGACATTGTGTACATGGCTTGTTTCAGTCAGCATGATGGTTTCCAGGTTCATCGATGGTGTGGCATGTATTGGTACTTTATTCATTTCTATGGCTGGATAATATTCCATCAGATGTATAGACTATAATTTGTTTGTTTACCTGTTGATGGGCAGTTGGGTTGTTTACACCTTTTGATTATTGCTAATAGTGCTGCTGTGAGCACTTCTATACAAATACTTGTTCCATTAAACTTTTTTTTTTTTTTTTTTTTTTTTCAATTCTTGTAGGTATATACCTAGGAGTGGATTTTCTGGGCTATATGGATTTCTATGTTTTGATTAAAAACATTTCTTAAAACATTTTATTTAGTTTTGAGAGACAGAACATGAATGGGGGAGGGGCAGAGAGAGAGAGGGAGACACAGAATCTGAGGCAGGCTCCTGGCTCTGAGCTGTCAGCACAGAACCCGACATGGGGCTTGAACCTTCGAACCGTGAGATCATGACCTGAGCCGAAGTTGGACACTTAACCGACTGAGCCACTGAGGCGCCCCCCTCTATGTTTGGGTTTTTGAGGAGCCACTGAATTTTCTACCGCAGCTATACCACTTTCATTCGCAACAAGAAACCTCGATTGTTTTATTTCATGGGAACCTTTCTGCAAAGGAAATTATGGTGTTTTCTTTTTACCATAATGCCTTCCGGGTTCTCTGTCATTGTTTCTGTATTATCTTTTAATTCTAAGCTCTATGACCTCAAGGACAAATCTTTATTATTTATTCATTTGTTAATTCATGGAGTCAATTAGTAATTAGCATGAGAGTTTCATCGCTAAAAACCCTGGCTCTGGAATCCACCTGCCTGGGTTCAAGTCCCAGAAGTGTCAGTTGCCAGGTGTTCAATTTAGAGCAAGTTGGTTCACCTTTCTGCATCTTAGTTTCTTCATCTGTAAAATGGGAATAATGATAGTTGCATTAGTTTCCTATTGCTGTTGTAATATCACTTACTTGGTGGCTAAAAATAGCACACATTTATCATCTTACAGGTCTGGAGGTCAGAAGTCTGAAATGGGTCTCATGGGGGGAAAATCTAGTGTAGCAGGGCTATGCTCCCTCTGGAGACTCTAGGGGAATGTGTTTCCTTACCTCCTCCAGCTTCTAGAGGGTACCTGCATTCCTTGGCTTATAGTCCCCTTCCATCTTCAAGCCAGCAGCTGTATGATTCTGACCTCTGCTTCTGTCACCACATCTCCTTTTCTGACTCTGTTGTTCTCACTTCCCTCTTCTAAGGATCTTTGTGATCACATATCTCACTCAGATCATCCCCCCACCCTTAACTTAATCACATCTTCAAAGCCCCTTTTGCCGTGAAAGGTAACATTCTGGACAATAGATTGTAGACATTTTTGGAGGCCATGAGTCTGCCTATCATAATAATGTTGCCTCATATGATTATTTTGAGGATAAAATGAGATATTTCACTCAAAGCACAGGGACTCAGAGATGTTAGATATTACTGCTGCTCTTACCAATGATGGCTGTGCCCATGGCTACTTCTGGCCAAATGCCGTTAGATTTAGTACCTTGAACATAGTGAGTGCTCTGTGACTATCTGGAGACTGCATGTGTCTGACTCTTAAAGTTGTAGTGATGTGGACTCCTATAACGGACTGCCTTTTCTCAAGAAGAACAGAGCCACTCATCACACTTCTCATTCAGAGTCCTCCCGGGGTTAGTTCAGACCTATCTCTTTAGGGATAACAAATCTGAGCCCTATAGCTCTGGTCTATCCCAGAGGTCCTATATGTTTCTGTTGTCTCTGAATTATAGAATCAAAAGTTCTAGGTCATAAAAGACACACTTGATAAATGACTGTTATCCAGAACATACAAAGAACACTTAAAATTCAACAACAAGAAATCCAATAACACAATTAAAAAATGGACTAAAGCCCTTAACAGACGCTTCACTACTAGGATGTCAGGTCAAGAAGGGAAGAAATTTGTCCTATATCATCAGGGAAATGCAAATTAAAACAACAATGAGATACCACTACACATCTATTAGAATGACCGAAATCCAGAACACTGACAACATCAAACGCTGATGAGGATAGAGAGCAATAGGAACTCTCATTCATTGCTGGGTAGGAAAGCAAAATGGTAAGGTCACTTTGGAAGATGTTTTATGGGTTTCTTACAAAACTAAACATACTCTTACCAGAGGATCCAGTGATGATGCTCCTTGGTATTTACCCAAAGGAGCTGAGAACTTGTGTCCCACAAAAAACTGTACAGAGATGTTCATAGCAGCTTTGTTCATAATTGGCAAAACTTGGAAGCAACCACAATGTCCTTCAGTAGGTGAGTGGATAAATTGTGGAACATCCAGACAATGGAATATTATTCAGCACTAAAAATGAATAAGCTATCAAGCCATGGAGGAATGTGGAGGAATATTAAATGCATATTACTAAGTGAAGGAAACCAATCTCAAATGGCTACATCCCACATGACTCCCAATTATGTGACATTCTGGACAGGGAGAGGAATGAATAGGCAGAGCTCAGGGCAGTGAAAATACTTTGTATGATACCAAAAGGGTAGACACATGTCATTACACATTTGTCTAAACCCATAGAATATACAATTCTAAGAGTGAACCCTAATGTAAACTACAGACTTTGGGTGATGTTGTGTCAGTGTTGGGTCATCGATGGTAACAAATGCACCACTCTGGCAGGGAATGTTAATGATGGGGGAGGCTGTGCATGTGTGCAGGCAGAGGTATACGGGAGAGCTATGTACCCTCCTCTCAATTTTTCTCTGAACCCAAAACTACCCTAAAAAATAAAGCCTTGATAAAACAAAAATTCCGGGTCCCTGGGAAGTCATAGTGAGGCTCAAGAACAGAAGGTTGGGAGATAATACGTATGAAGGGAAGCAAAGCTGGAACTTGTATGGAGCCCTGAAAGTTTCTGAACTGCCATACCTGATGTACTTTTAATCCAAAAGAAGATTCTATTTATAAGACAGGTTCCTCCAGGCGATGGTGGAGGGAAGATCCCGGGAACCCTCTTATTTTGTCTTGCCTCCAGAGATGGGCCAGAAGGTAAAGAGAGAGTGGGGATGAGGACCTTCAGACAATATAACACCTGTGTCTGGTCACTCAGTCACTTGGGGAGAAAGGGAGAAGATTTTGCTATTGCTGTTGTCAGGCGGCTCTGCTAATTGCATTCGCTACAGCAGCCCCAGCTGGGAGATGTGCAGCTGCTCTCAGAACTCATGACAGGAGCAGAGGTTCTTTCCCTGTGTGTAATGTAGGGCCTGTGAATGGAGGCCAAGATCCTGGATGAAGGTGCTGTGGGTGAGGCTGGGGAACAGGAGGTTTGGCCCTTGTAAAGAAACTTCAGTTCCGTAATATTCCCCTCTTGGCCTTGGTCACCCCATCTGAAAAAAGATGGGTGGATTGATGATCTTGCACAAGCCCCTGCAGCCTGTGACTCTATAGCTGTATGAAGAGTTATGCCAAAGAATTTTAAAATAAATACTTCTCAGATGATGCATGTAAGCATAATATTAACCAAGTGTGACTCTTGGGTTTTGACTCAGTCCATGGAAATGTCTGGGTCATGTCCTGCCCAGTTATGTTTACTCATCTGCAACACTTAGAGAAGATCTTGGGTCTCCTGAGTCCTGCCTTTTATCCGTACCCTATTTTTTCCATGATCAGCTGACTTCTTGGAGCTCTATGAGGTGCCATAGTTGTTGGTGGGAAGGGGTGAGAAATATCCTGATGGTCATGGAACGTTTCCCAAGAAACAGAGAAATAAAGGCACTGTTTTGGCTATTGCAGTTGTGGAAAAAGAGGAACAGAGGCTGAAGCCCCTGAGGCTGAATCAGGATTTGAATGGCTTCCCCCATGGGGAGCACCCCTTGGACCATACAGGACATGGTACTGAAGGCCAGAGTGCCATGAGTTGACCCCAGAGTTAATGACCTACATGGAAAACTCAATCCTTTGGACACTTTCTGGGACCCTTGAACTTTGAAGAGAAAGTGAAGAGTTCTAGAGTGCAATGGATCTTTTTAGTAATTAGAATGATATTATACTACACAAAGAGAAGAATCAAGACACATAGGTAAGAGAGACCCCACCAGGGCCCAGTGTGGGGAGAAGGGAAAAGTTGGAAGGATGGAGGAACAGCAGAAGGGGCTGCATCAGCAGAGGTCCAGGAAGAAGAACAGGCTCTCTGTGTTTGGGAAGCTACAAGAAGCTGAGTGTTTCTGGAATGTGAGGTGAAGGGTAGAGAGTGACCAGCACTGGCTAGAGAGGTAGGGAGGGGAGGACAAGGGATGACCTTGTGGACTAGGTAAGGTGTCTGAACTTGATCTTGTGACAAGTTCAGGGTGCATAAGGTGTGGGGGAGTGCATAATTTTAAAGAGTATCAGGCAGGGACATGCCATGGTCCATTGAGGGTTCACTAGCCCTTATTCCTTGCCATCAAGTGCACAGTCTCTCTGTCTCCCTGTTTTCACAGCAGCCACAGACTCTTCATTCAGCGAATTGTCACTTCAAGTGCAGAACAAGCAGAACAACAAATTCTCAGGAAAAATCTGTGCTTTTTTCCCAAAGTGTTGCTTGCAGAGTGGGAGGAAAGAAACTTGACATGTGATATTTGGATTTGGGGGGCAAACAGTGTATTTTGCACATTGCCGCAGGGCATTAGGGTGTCCTCTCGATGTGTTAGTACATCCTGCATGTTTTCGTAGAAAATGCTGAGGACACAGCATGTTTGTGGCCGGCACCTCTCCGTCCATGTCTGATGATGCCATTCCCCTTCCCAAAATATTAACCCTCAGAAGTAGACTCCACTGTGCTCTACGCAAGGGCTTCTGGAAGAGCAGATAGGGTGAAAGGGAATAAAGGAAACTCTCTCAGTCTTGCTGGACACAGGAGACGTGGCTGTGACAGTCCGGAGAGTACCTGGAGCCCCACGTGTCAGAGCTCATCCTGGTCAGTGGCTGGGAGGGAAAGAGCACCGTGTTGCCGGCAGGTGACCGTGTTTCAGTCCATCCGTCCGCCGAACAGCGGTGAGACCTTGGGCATCTCATTCCCTCTCTCGACATCCGTGTTCTCATCTGAAAAGTGAGGTGTTGAACTAGAAGAGCTCTTCTTGCTCCAGAATGCTGTGTGTAGTCCCAGGAAGGCTTCTTCCTCTGTCTGGGTCCTTCCACCCATTGCATCTTCAACACTTTTTGATGGTGTTTATTATTTATAACTAGCTATTTCCAAAGAGGATTTGAGTCAGCTTACAATAAGAGATGTGATCACGATGGAATCATTAAAAGGCAATTAATAATCAAATACCATTTGGTAGGTGGTGGTGATGGGGTGAAAGAGATACCAGAAGCCTGTGATGAAAAGAGCTTTTTCCAGTAAGTGCTAATAGAGTGCTTTGAGCTCTGAAGAGAAGGAAAGCCCCGATCCCATGTTCAGGAGGAGCCTTTTGTAATCGGAGAGTTGGACTTTTGCTGGCACCAGTGTAAGAGGTGCAGTGAGTGCCTGAATCTACAAATCATCAACAGCACTTCTATAACGATGCCAGATACTCAAGATACTCTACACGTGGCTTTGCTTGTTTTCCCTCTCAGAGATTCCCACTTCCTTTGGCAACAGCGAACAGATGTGTCTCAGAAACTGATGAAAGCTGACAAATGTAAGGTTTGCATTGAGCGTTTTCTAGAAAGTGGAAGAAACAAGTAGGGTCTGCTCTTTGTGGGGGGTGGATGTGAAGCTTGAGCCTCCCTTCCTGGGGAGCCAATCCCTTAGGTCTTGGGCAATCCATGTTGCATATGAGATTTGAGTTTCTCCTGTCCCTACTCTCCTATCCGAGGCTGAGCAGCCTGTAGGTGATCCTCCCGGCCCCCCACCCCGCCTCCGGTGAGGGACCCACCTTGGGAGCCTTTCTAAGGAGCCAGCACAGGACTTTGAGTAACTTTTTTCTCCTATTGACTTATAGAAAGCTTTTAGGGGTTTTGTTGGGGGGGGGGTCCTCCCTTTCCTATTCTGAAGCAACCTGAGAAAATGTCACGTGCTGAGTAAAAATTCTGCAAGGCAACCTGTTGAAGCCAGAGAAAATAAAAACTTAGCTTGAAAAGGAGTGAGTGTTATGTTCCGCAGTCATCGCATCAGAAATACATGTCTGCAGCCTGAACTGTGGCAGAGACAGAAAACCGTCCTTCAAACAGCTATGATCTTGACTGCATAAATTCGGGAGCTGCTCAGGCACTGAGGGTTCTGAGGCCTGCTCTCTTTCTACTGCATGCACCAGTGACTCATGCTAAGGATAATATAAGATACGTGTGCACTCAGACATGAGCAGAAGTTAACCCATAGCATGGTGGAAAGCAGTATGTGTGCGTATGTGTTTAACTTAGGACTGGGGAAAAATGCTAAATTAAGAGCTCAGAGCCTTGGCTCTATATCCATCCTTAATACCATGTGACTTGTAAAGTTGAAAAGGTTCACTTCTATTTAATCAGGCTGTACACAGGCTGAGCTGGGAGGCCCAGATGACCCGACCCAAAGCATAAAGATCAGTGGGGTGGGAGCTTTGGGCATCTCTAAATAGGAAAGCCTAAGAACTTGAATCTCATTGACACCTTCCTTGCTATTTGTCCTGATTTCCACCAGTCTCCTGAAGTCTTCCACCCCCATCACTAGTTTTCTTTCTGTCTGTATGAACTCTGACTCACATTCTCATCTTATTTTTTCTTTGAAATTTCCTCTGACTGCCCAAACCAACAATAATTAAAGGCTTGTAAACTCAGGGAAGATCAAGGCTGGCGGGGCTTTAGATAATACATCACCTCCTCTCTCCTTTGAGGGAAGGGACTGGTGCTTCTCCAGCTTCTGCTTGAATACTGCTAGTGATGGTAAGCTCACTACCTCTTGTGTAGTGTGCCACTTAGGAATTTGTGCTCTGGAACCCAAGAGTCAAGTTTGAAATAAGCTGTGCCGCTTCCTGATTGGTTATTCCTGGGCAGTTTCTGCCAACTTTTCTGTGTCTAAGTGTCTTTACCCCTAAAATGGGGTTAATAATGGTGTCTACTTAAAAGCATTGTTAAATGACCCTTGGTCTTGGTCAGGGTTGTGTCTTTTAGAGACTAGCATTTGTAAAAGATACTTTTGGGGAAATTGTGCCTTTTCATTTTTAAGGCAGTTAAAGGTTGATAGATATCTTAACTCTATGTGAAATAAAGCCAGAACATCTACATAAACATTTACACAGATGCATGTTCTATTCTGGACCATTGATACTGGGTTTATTAGTTTGCTAAGGCTGCCATAACAAAGTACCACAAGTGGGAAAGCAAAAACAATACAAATTTATTGTCTTGGCAGGTTGCTTCCTCTTGAGGCCTGTGCACGCAAGATCTCTTCAAGGTCTTTCTCTTTAGCTTGCAGATTGCTGTATTCTCCCTGTCTCTTAACATTGTCTTCCCTTTGTGTGCTTCTCTTTTGATGTTTAAATTTCTCCTCTTTATAAGGACATCTGCCATATTGGATTGGGTCCCACCCCAGTAACCTCATTTTAACTTGATTACCTATGAAAGACCCCATCTCCAAATAAGATCACATTCTGAAGTACTATTGGATATTAAGACTCCAACATCACTTTTTTGGAGGCCACAGTTCATGCCACATTGAGTAATGGACAAGGCACGAGGCTGGGCATCTGTGAGTCTTGGATTGGGTTCAAATTCTATCAATGACTGGTTGCATGTTTCTGGTTGATTCTCTGGACCTACATTTTCCCCGCTGTGACATGGGTAGGTTGACCTGAATGACCACTGAGTTCCCATCTAGCCCTAGACTTCTATGGTTTGAGTGGCCCATTTGTTTTGACAGAGATTCAAAGGGAAAATGCTAAGTGTGGGGCTCAGATAGTGTGGGATGGGGACAGGTGTTTCTGAGGAGGGAAGATTGTGCTGTTGAGTTGCCCTTGGATCACACCAGGTGGTTGTAAGAAGTAGCCCCTTTCCATGGTTCTGAAAGAATCCTTTCTTTCTCTCACATCCTGTTTACAATTCTGTTGCTTGGGGAATGGCCGTATTTTAGCTGCAGTGCTGTATTTTGAAGGCCTTAAAAGCTCCATAAAGCAATGATTTGGGGTGAGGTAGCTGAGGAATTCAGTGACTTTAAAAGCGTATCTATAGTATTTCATAAAAATAAATCAACTTTTCCCTTTTATGGGAGCAAATATTTTCAATTGGGAAAGTGGTGGTTTTTCCCCCTCTACTCTAATTCTTAGGATAGTCTTGCAAAAATGATACCCAGGAGAGTCTTTTGCACATTTCTGTCTCTCGACATACTGTTGAAGTCATTGTTAGGATAGTTTTCTTTTTGTTAAGTGCTGGTGTTTAAATGTTGGTCCATTTCAGCAGAAACCAAAGCCATCAACATATAATTGCATTAATATTAATTCTCATTTCAATGAGAAAGGCACTTTGTAATCACCTGTTATTTAACCCTGACAGCAACCTTTCCGGGAAGGAAGAGGACATACTGACAGATCCCTGCATGCTGTAAGATGAGCCATTTGTGATATCTCTCCATTCAGGGACAGAGTGGAAAAGAATGCCAAGCCCCTCCCTCACACAGCATGGTACTGAGCACATACCAAGATTGTTATAAAGGGAAAGGGAGAATGGTGTTTTTTGCTGGATGTAACAGTCTAGACTTAAGCCTAGGTAGGGAAAAGTTTAGGGTTGTTGATGTTTTGTCAAATGTAACTAGGAGATCCTGACTCAAAACAGATGTACCCTGGGTCAACTTTCATTCCTATGAACTTGATGATGCCATGATGTGTTTGTCAAAGTTTTCTCTTGGAGAAAGTAACTACCTCTTGGGATTTGGAACAGGGCATCTTCCAATGAAGGAGAGCTTCTCTCAAAGATCCCTGCAGCGATTGAGGTGGCGGGGTGGGGGGGGGGGGGAGTGAGGGTCAAGGTCCAAGGCCTCTCAGTGCTATCTTGGCCAGAAAACTGATGTTTTGGTCACATTTTGTGAAAGGGACGACATGGCTAGCTGTCCTCTCCCTCCTGAAGTGGAGAAGTGAGTACAGTAGGAGCTTATAGGGAGAGTACTTTTCACCATCCAGAATCCCACAGCCTGGCCTGGCTCTTGAGATGGTGAGAAATTTAGGGTGTATCTGGATGTTTCACTTAATTCCTTTGTGAAGAAGTTGTCAGTGGTGTTGTCTTAACTCAGTTCAAGGAAATCTTGGCACACTTTTCTGCCAGGAGGGGCCCCAGGAACTCAGATTGACTCAGAGGATCTAGGCCTCTGCTGTTAGAGTGCCTTGCAAGCCTGGATCAACATCCTAAATCCCAGGCTAAATTATGGCTGATTCATTCTGCCTCTCATGGCAGCTTGAATAGTAATCGATGCATCACAGAAACTTCCAGAAGATATTTTGATCAGGGAATATTGATTTTATAGGTTCTAATGTGAAATCTTTTAGTAAGTGAAGCATTGTAGTCATGGTTGTGAGAGTCTTTACAAATGACATGATATCTTCTTCTTGTGTCTATAACCAGGGAAGTCCCAGGGATGAGGCTTAGTTGAAACATACTCTAAAACCAAACCAAAACAAACCAAAAAAACCAAACAACTCCTGCATGTGGAGGGCAGCAGAGGAGCTGGGCTGGCATATGACAGTATGTGACCAGTCTCCTTCGGGAGCAAGTGTGAGTCAGGCTTCAGAACTCTTCCCTGGGTTTTGTTTGAGATAACTCAGGTTAGGAACTGATTATCCTTCCAGTGTTCTACCTTCCATGTCTTTTCTTTCCAAGGGAAGGGCAGAGCCCAAGTCTCTACATCTGCCTCCCTCCCTCCATTTTCCCACAAAACCCCTATTTATCAACGTCTTTTGTGGTCCTTTCTTATTCACTGAATGAGTGTCTATTCTTCTTGGTAAGCAACCAGATATCTGTAGCCATCAATATCTCCTCCCCCTCACCTCTGTCACCATTACTCTCTCTCTTCTTTGGATGTCCCATCCCCAGACAGGAGGTCTAAGGGGGTAGGATGATGTTTGGGGCTTCAACACATCAGAGAGGTTCTATCCTACACAAGCAAAAGCTGGATTAGCATCTACGAACCTTCTTCTTGAGGGACCCAGTCCTTTGCCCCCACCTGCCTTTTGGGAAGATGGGCAACATCCTGTCAGGGTCAATGGGAAAGAGCAAGTGAGGACATTCTCCAGCATGCTGAGTCCAATTTGGGCATCCAGCAGGCATTCCCTGAGGGGCCAACATGTGCCAGGCCATGGGCAGCATGGCCATGAACCCACAGTGCTTCTTACTTTCAGGAACTCAGCCTCTTGAAAAAGACAAGATACCCACAGGGAAAGCTGCCTTATCTGAGACCTGGGATTAACGTCTGCCACAATTACTTCACAGCAAGGAATCCATACCTGTTTTGATGAATAATTAAATGAATAAAATGCCAAAAGACTACTGGAAAAGAATATCTGGGAGGGAAAGTGCTCTGGGATCTGGGGATATCAGAGGAGGTTTGGAGATGGCTTGGATAGCCCTGTGGGCCTTGTAGGAGTTGACCAGACAGATAAGAGCAGGAGGGCCTTCCTGGCAAGAGAGTGGCCTGAAGGCTGGGAGGAACAGTGCAGAACAGAATAGAGTTGAATATATACATATTTCTTAAAAAACAAAAACAAAAACAAAAAACACTTTTAAAGTTTTCTTTTCCTCGTTTTACTCTTACTAACCCATTTTTGCTGTTGCCCTCCTCCCACCCCCCCCAATTCTGATTTGCTCTTTGATATTACGTTTTTTTTTAACTAGGCTGGGGAAGTGCTGCATTTTAAAGCCTCTCTCGCCTGCCAAGTTGTGTTCCCAAGTCCTCTAAGCTCCACATGCAGCCAGAATAACTTTAGGATGAAGCTCATTAATAATGTGCATGTTAAATCACATCCTCTGCAGGAGGCCTGGAGAGGGGGGCTCTGCCCCTGTCATGGAGCTTTCAGAAATGGCAGCTCACAAATAGGACACCCCGTCCCCACAGTCTGAAAGGCTGGAGCTGTCTACACAGGTGTCGTGGGGTGGCGGGGAACATTTCTTTGGCGAAATCTCTCCATCCAAGGCAGGTCCTCCGTGCAGGAGCTTGGTCGCCTTAAATATAGTTGCTTCCTTGCCCGGCGTCTCTGTTGCATTTCAGTGAATGTTCTCAGCTGGGGGAAGGGGATTTCCAATGGCATGTCACTTAGCATGACTACGCCCATTAGTTATAATTAAACAGGCTGCTGCAATGATTGCAAATAAATTTAGCACCAAAAGGATTGTGCAGATATCCAGAGCCATAATAGCGGTCTTCAGGCGACAAATCAAGCCAGGCTTTCCAGCAGGCTCCAGGGGGTGGAGGGGAAGGCTCAGGGGAAGGTCGTCTCCCTGGTGGATGACCGCACCTCCCAAGGGCGCTGCTTCCTGGGAGCAGATGAAGCTCATCTATTTCAGGCAACATCCTCAATCCTCAAGCCCTGGGACCCAGGGAGCATCTTCTTCTGCTCACATTTATGAACCATTTTCCCCCTGTTTCATCCTGAATGGATCTGCAGTATCCCTCTCTTGCTCCCTTCTGGGAGGCGAAGATATCCACTGTTCACAGTGAGGTTTTCCCCGCGATCTGGACACTATCCGCGCCTGTGCTCCTGCAGGATATGGAGGAAGCCTCACCCCTTACGCTGGAAAGCACTTTGTGGTCTCCCTGAGACAGCCATCATCAGGTGAAGCCAAATCCCACCTTGTGCTCTTGCCGTTAACATATCATAGATTTCAGTCTGGCTATTTTATGTTTCCAAAAACTGTGCAGTTGGGCTTTTGGTATCCCCTAGCCTCCGAGTAGGCATTGTTTCACTAGACTTCTTGAAATAGGGACACAAAATTTGAGGGAAGGAATGGAGTGTCAAAACCAAAACACCAAATAAATTGGGAGAGGAATAAGGAACGACTGGCAAGTTCCCTGAGCAGAATGCAGGGTATCAAGAGGGAAGACTATTATTTATAATAAAAGTGCCTGTGATTTATTATGCTAGCTTTTCGCATGAGGGCAGTAGAAACGCATGGTCAAGAGCACAGAGCACAACTTCAGTGCTTGATTGCTTGGCTTTGGTGTTAACTAGCTGAGTGACCTTAGGCAAGGAGCTTAACTTCTCTGTGCTTTAAACCCCATCTGTAAAATGGGGGCTAATAGTATTATCTGCCTCATAGGATTATTGTGACACTTACATGAGGCAATTTATGTGACATGTACAGTAAAGGATCTGTCTCTTGTTAGTTCTTGCACTCTGTATTTCCCAATATGTAGTCATGATTACCTTCAGTTTTGCTGTCATCATGCACCTATGTATTTACCTCATACTTAAAGACGTTGTAAAGATTTTTAAAAATTATGAATATAACAGACATACTGAAAGGTGCACAGAGCATAAATATATAAATAAATAAATTAGTATAAAATATCAAGAAATTGAACAGAGTGAGGACTTTGGAAACCCTTCTCGTGCCCCCCTGCTTCTTCTCCAGGGGGTAACCTTATTCTGATTCTCATACTCTATTTTTTACTTTGCCTCTGTCTGCTCATTGTCCATATGGGATCACGTGGTGTATTATCTGTGTGTGTGTCTGATTTCTATAATTCAGTATTATGTTTGAGAGAATGCCTCTATTGTCACATATAGCTGTGGTTCATGTGCTTTCATTGCTGTATAGGATTCCACTGCATGAATATAGCACCATCATTTATTCTGCTGTTTATGGACATTTGTGTTGTTTCCAGTTTTGAGCCATTATGCATAATGGTAGTATGAGAATTTTTGTACATATTTATTAAGGCATGCTTATGCTGAGTATATATTTGGGAGTGTAATTGCTGGGTTATAAGATATGTGTATGTTCAACATTAGTAAGGAATGTGAGATAGGCTCTCCAATGGTTGCACCAATTTACAGCCCCAACTATGCAAGTTCTTCTTGCTCTACATCCTTACCAACACTTGGTATTATCATTACTATTACTCAGCCATCCTTGGGATTGTACAGTGATACTTTATTGTGATCTTAGTTTGCATTTCCCTGATTACTGATGGGATTAGGCATCTTTTCATATTGGTCATTTGGATATCTTCTTTTGTGAATGCCTGTTCAAGTCTGTTATCTGTTTTTAAATATTTTTGATTTGTAGAAATCCTTTATCTATGCTGAACACAAACCTATTGTTGGTAACATGTGCTGCAAGTACATTTCTTATTCTGTATAAAGTTGGTTTAAACTCTAGATTTATCTTAAGTGGTAATATTTGTAATATTATGAGTAGTATGTTTAGTTATTTTTTCTACACTATATATCTACGTTAGATGAAAGTTTGTCCCTGTTCCAACTGAAATTATTTCCTATACTATTGATGGTATGCCAAATTACCCTTTAGGAATCACTCCATTATCTTATTTAATCTTTATAAAGGACCTTTTTAGTTGGTACCATTGTTACCACTGTTTTCTAGGTTTGGCATTGGAGGCATTGAGTGGTTTCATAACCTACCAAAGAAACACATATTAAATGAGGACTCAGGTGCAGCTGGTTCAAGTTCAGACTGTTTCCACAATATCACACTGGTCAGCAGGCTATTTTGTCTTCTGTTGTGTACTCAGTTTTTGAGAGATAATCTGCATCCCCACAGAGCCTTGAATGTGGTAGAGTCCTCAGCAACCATTTTGGGGATGGATGGATAGATGGATGGATGGATGGATGGTTGGTTGGATGGATGGATTGGTAGGTAGACAGATGGATGGATAATGGATGGGTGGAATGATGGTTGACCTTGAAGGTCCGTGTCTTCACAAAGGCTCTCTGCCTGGGGAGGAGCCTGTTGTCAGGCCAGGCTCTGGTTAATGGAAGCCTGGACCATGACCCCACAGCAGCCCTGACACGGCCTTTCTCTCCACAGTGGCCTTAGGGTGGAGCTAAGGTGGGGAATGGCAGCCCTGTTCTCGCCTTTGTTGAGGAGAGGTATGATCTCACCTTCATCAGTGCAGTGGCTGTTTTATAATCTCTTGCTTGCAGATGAAGTGAATATTAGTGATCTGCCTACTCCCATGAATTGTTAAACCAGCCCTGTCTAAATGTCAGGACCTGGGTTGGAATGTGGACTCTCCTTTTAGATGGCTTTCAGACCTCTGGATAGAGAGCCATTCTCTGGCTGTTTCTTTGGGCAGAGAACAGGCAGCTTCAAGGACGAATCCCCTTGTTCTCGAAGCCCACTATGTTTAATTTCACTGCACTTGTGCTTTTCTTTGCCAGTGAAACATGGCCTTGTTCGCTTGAACATTTGCTAGCTCTGTCCCAGGAGCTGATCTAGGTGTTTCCGTGGAAAGGATGGTAAATTGGATTCTGTCTAAAGAGTGCTGATGAGGATCCCCACAGGGAGAGCTCCACTGGGGGGTTGGGATGGGGAGATCTGAGTGTCACTGTTCCTGGCTATAAATCTCTCTTGAGGTATTTTTTGAAACTTTCTTCATAAGTAGCCACCAGCACCTTTTCCCATGCTGAGTGCTGGTGATGTGCTGTTCGGGACTCTTTCTGAGCCATTGACTGGGAAAGTGCTTGTTGTATTTAATAAATTGCATTGATTTATTGCCTTTATTGATCTGCTGAAGCACTCTGTATTATCAGGGGTGATAGCCTTCTTAGGAAAACATGGAAGGTCTCTTCATTAGCATCCATTTTTCCATGAGGCTTTGGAGGGTGAAATACCAAGAGGCACAGTGTTCATTCTGGTGATATATTGAACACCATCAGGGTGAACAATGGCTTTGGTATAAATCAGGTGGAAGGAAGGAATTGAGACCATTTGCCATAGGCTTGCTAGAGTTTTTGTGATGAAACGAGCAGGCTACTTTTCTTTCTTTCGGTGATGACAACTCCTCTCTTAATTTTCCACAGGGAAAGAGCAGCAGGCTGAAATGGCTCCTTAGAGAGAAGCATGTCCCCATAGCCAGATCAGTCTATAATGTTTGAGCACATCCCACTTAAGGCTTGTGGGGTGATGGCAGGTTAATCACTTGCCACTTCTGTGCCTCTGCTTGTCTGTGCTAGTTCATGCCCTGACCTTTACTGTGACAAGCTCTCTTTCTATCCCTTTACTTCTTGCCCCAGATCCAGCTGGGTCTGGGACTAGCTCTGGAGTTTCCTGCATGCAGCAGGCACTGAGTTTCAGGGAGAAGCCCCAATTAACCTGAGACAGACGCCAAGAACAAAAGGGGGCATTGATCACTGACACTTCCACCTCCTTCCATTATATTTGGCCAGCTTCCTTCCTGGGTCTTGCCTGACATCCTTCTTTTCCTCCTGGAGAAGCCTCATAATGTCTGGTGTCTGCCTTCACCTCCTCACAGAGCATCCTGTGGGCTTAGAAGCCCCATTGCAGGGAGATTTAGACCCTGACAACTATAAACACTCTGCCTTCTTTGTGGACATGTCCATCAAACACCCAGCCTCCTTAGATCTTTCCCATACCTGGCCAGAAACAGATCCCTCTCCTTGTACACTTAACAGAGAACGTGCTTTCTCTCAGGGGAGCTCAGGCCAGCATCTGTGGGGACCAAGGACAGTTCTGAGTTTGCATCTAGTCCTGAACTGTGTGACCTTGGGTGGATTACCTAGTTTCTCTGAGCTTCAGGTCTCTTATTTGCATGATGGGGATAATAATGCCAAACTCAAAAGATTATTGCAAGGGCTAAATGTTTGCCAAGTGCTTAGCAGTGTCTGACACATAATGCCTATTTAAACAATGCCAGCTCTTGTTATTAGCAAAGTCTCTCTAAATGCACATTAATCAGTCAGTACTCAAAGCTGTGGCCATATATGTGCCTGGTTCTCTGTAGGCCTTGGGGGTAAAATTGTGAGTGAGGCTAACATAACCCCTGCCTGCAAGGAGCTTGTTATTCAGTGGAAGAGACCAGCAACAAAACAGACAATTAAAATACAGCATGAGAGGGGCACCTCAGGGGCTCAGTCAGTTAAGCCTCCAACTTCGGCTCAGGTCATGATCTCACTCATGGTTCATGAGGTCGAGCCCCACATCAGGCTCTGTGCTGATGGTGGGGGGCCTGCTTGAGATTCTCTCTCTCTACTTCTCTCTGTGCCCCTCCCCTATTCATGCGTTCTCTCTTTCTCTCAAAAACAAACAAACTTTAAAAAAGTACAGCATGGGAAGTTCTATGGCTGGGGATGGTGGTGGGTGGGGGGACATCATAGTAGGAACATATGGGAAGGATCTCTAATCCAGCTGGCATGAGATCTAATACCTCTAGAAGTTGGGGGAGACTCTAGAGGTTGACTCAGACAGGGACGGGTAAGTAGCAAAGGCAGTGCTAGAAGCTTTCTGTTTGTGGATGAGCAATCCTCTGTGAAACCCACCCCCCACCCCACCCCCGCCAAGCCCCACAAGGAAAAGTGTTCCACTCTCATAATGTCACTTTGCCATTCAAAAATTGTATGTGATCAACCTGATTTCTCTTGGCAATTATTTATTTATAATTTATTTTTTAACGTTTATTGTATTTTTGAGAGGGAGAGAGAGAGAGACAGAGTGTGAACGGGGGAGGGGCAGAGATAGAGAGGGAGACACAGAATCTGAAGCAGGCTCTAGGCTCTGAGCTGTCAGCACAGAACCCAATGTGGGGCTCGAACTCATGAACTACGAGATCATGACCTGAGCTGAAGTCGGATGCTTAACTGAATGAACTGCCCAGGTGCCCCATCTTGGCAATTATTTATGATACTTGCCCACTCTCTTTCTTCTCTTCTGGAATGTGTGCTCCCTACAGGCAGGGCCCAGGGCAGTCCATTACATCCGTGGCACTTAGTACTGGGTAGGGCAGTCTTCGTGCTCAGCAGTCTTAATCAACTACTGGAGATGGGGCAGGGAGATCTGCCACACAGTGTCTTTCACAAATGTCCAAGGTCTTTGTATGTCTCCCTCCTCTTCCCTTCTTCCTGCAAGCTGGTGACTGGCTCACAGTGGGAAAGCTCTAGGCCCAGACAGGAGCTTGAGTTGGGAGTTGCCTTCATCCTGGCAAAGCAGCAGCCAGCAGCCCCCTCCCAAAGCTGGTTTCGGGCCCTTTGCTCTGTCAGTGGGCTCCTTGTTCCTCAAGGCCGCCTGTACTTAGTATCTGATAATCAATGCTGCCCTTATCTTTAGAGGAAATGCTGCCCAGTGATATCACACACTGAATCGATTAAAAGCAGAACTTTGAACTCATCTGTTTGGAAAGGTCTCAGCGGAGAGAACCACTCAGTCCTCCCTTAACGTGGCCCCGATGCCTGCCGGAAACCCCATCTGCAGCCCAGAAGCAGCATCGGTGGCAGGGCCAGAAAAGCTTGATTTTCACAGATTAGCTTGGGCAGGAGCCACAGACAGCCATGTGTATTCACCTATAGTGAGGTTACCATCTCCGACCTACCCCTCTTCAACTTTTGTGTTTTTGCTCAGTTGGAACAGAACAATCTTGAGGTTTCCTCTGCTTTTCCTGTTTTTGTTTTGACTTTGTTTTTTAATCCCAAACGTCCTACCATTATACTTTCCTCAGAGAGAAAATCCCCACCAGATGGATGTTTGTGTCTGTGTTGATCCCCCCAGCTCTCTCCTAGGTGGGAAGTGGATGAGCATGAGCTGGTCTCTCAACTGAGAAATGAGGCTGGAGAAAGGAGTTCAGGAGGTGTGCTCAAAGGGTGGGCCTGTGCTACAGACAGCTGGGGATTCAGGAGTCCTGGAGGGAGACCCATGTGGCCCAGAAAGGCCAGGGAAGACACCATCAAGGGAGAGGAGCTGGATTTCAGTGTTGGGGGGTGAAAGGAGGGCTTGACAAGGCAAGGGGTGGAGTAAACATGCTTGTCAGTGGGAAGGGGAGGCAATTTGACAAAGCATGGAGCTGGGGGTGAGTCCGTGTGCCCTCACAGGGGGGAAGGAAGAGGTGCAGGTGGGGCCGACGGGCTAAGTCAGCAGACCGGATGTGCCAAGGACGGAGGTGAATTTCAGTGTCATCCTGGCTAGGCTGTGGTACCCAGTTTTTCTGACAAACACCATCTAAATGTTGCTGTGAAGGTATTTTTTGGATGTGATGAACATTTAAAAGCAGTAGACTTTGAGTAAAGCAGATTACCCTCCACAATGTGGGTGGCTTCATCCAATCAGCTGAGGCATTAAAAGCAAAGGCTGAGCTTTTCCAGAGGAAGGGATTCTCGTCCAGACTGCAACATAGACACCTTGGCTGTGTTTCCAGCCTGCCGCCCTGTGGAATTCAGATTCAAGATGGCAACATTAACTCTGAAGTACCGGCTTACTGGCCCGCCTTACAGATCTCAGATTTGCCAACCTCCCCCCTCCCCCAAGCCCATGAACCAATTCCTTAAAACAAATCTCTCCTTCTCTCCATCTATCTACTTATATTCTATTGGTTCTGTTTCTCTGGAGAACCCTAACAACGTTTCTGAAAAAAGTCGGGGCTTTGCTGGATGATCAGGGCCCAGTCAGAGGGCGGCTTCTGAGAGCCATATTCCCTTTGCGGGGTATTTGAAGACCAGACATTGAGTCAAATTCTGCAGCTGTGTTCAGTGTCCATGAGACTCCCTGGAAGAGCCCGTGCAAAGGGAATCCCTGGGGCTCCTTAAATTCGACCTTCCACGCAGACATGTGACGAGTGTGTTGGGTGGAGCCCAGCTCACTTCCAGTTGTTCACCTCTTGGGTAGAGTTGGTTTCAATAGACAAGAAGTTCCTGTACCGGTGGACGTTTTCTTGTCAGAATCAGTGCTCTTACATTCTGTTGTGCAGCAGAACGATGGCTCTTTTTCGTAAGCAAGCCTGGATTTTTTTCGAGCCAGTTGTGTGAGAAGTATCTCTTTTGAAGGCCGCTGTGCGAGTGAGTCCCCACAGAAACGTGCCTGGGCTGTCAGGTGCGAGGAGAAATATCTTTAGTAAGAGGAGGTCATGGAATGAGACTTCCCCACTGCAGCGTGGACGGGCAGAGGGGCTTTCCACAAGGACAATTCTTAAGAATCTCTGTAAAAATGCATGACTCCATCTGTCTCCTCTCTCTTCCTTGGCTTCAGATGAGCTGAGCCATTTAAAAATTCCCCAACAAGGGACCCGAGGCACCAGAAGAAGTGATGAACAGATTTTCAATTTGGCCCCGATTTGCATGAAAGTTTTCTTTTTTTTTTTCTTTCTGTCTTTTTTTTTTTTTTTTTTTTTTTTTTTGGCAGTTGAAATAATTGTCTGAATTAGAGGCTGGAAATGGGTTGTGGGTTTTCCTCATAAGAGCAAGATTCTTGATTGGTCTGGACAGACTGCTGGTGCTCCTCGGTCAAAGGCTCTGACCTCAGCTTCTGGAGAGAAGGAAGAGATGGCCAAAGGGGAGGCAGGGAGGAAACACACTATCAGAGCAGCACCTAGGGGTCCAGGCAAGGCCTTTGCATCCCTGCTGGCCAGGCACAGCCACCCTAATCTCCTCCCAGAGCTACTGCTCAGTAACTTCCCAAGGGCGTCCTCCAGGGGGCGTCTCCTCTTCCATGGGGCTGACTGATTTCTTCCCAAGAAAGAAGCTGTCTTGTAATTTTTCAGAGGCAGGATAGTGGGGACCTCAAACAGCCCAGTGGCTCTGCTTCCCTGGGAACTGGAAACTGGCCCTTCTGAGGGAACTGCAGAATTTCTTGGGGTGGCATTCTGGCTGGAAGGGGAGGCCAGAAGACGTGTGTTGAGGTTTCCGGTGTTGATAATTTGGGATGTCTTTGGTGGTGCATGAGTGCTTGGGAGGAATATATAATAATAACAATAGCCAACATTAAATGAATGTTTATTTTGTCCCAGGCACTGATCTAGGCCTTTACTCCTATTTAGTCATTTAACTTCCATAACATGCCGTTAGGCATATTTTTTCTCATTTTTAGATGGGGACAGATGTTAAGAACTTGCCTAGCTACCTAGCCAGTAGGCAGTGGTACAGCCAGGTGAGACCCAGGTGGTCTGCTTTAGAGCCTGTGTGCCTCACCTCGGCCCATGCCAGCACTGTCTCCTAGCTGCTTCTTGGTCTTGACACCTTGTCCTTTTCTGCCCTGGGCTGTCCTTTGGATGCGGGCAGCATAGACCCTCCTGGAGGCTACCATAGCCTGTGTCAAGGATCTTCCAACTTGGAAAAGGAGTTTCCCTGGAGCCTTATTCATGCCTTTCATCCTGCTGACATCCCCTCTGGCCTCCCTCCTCTCCCCAGGTCACATCCTTCTGCTGGCCTTTCAAGGCCCCAGCTCTGGTCCCACACAGTTTCTGAGTGGCCACCTCCTGGGACAGTGCTCTTTGGGAAAAAGTTGCCCTTTGATCTGGCAAATGCACTGGGTTCTCACAGTAGAAATACCAGTTTGAGTGTCAAATCTAGTGGAAAAAAATACAGTCCTACAGGCAGGATGTCTGTGCCGCATGGGAAGATGTGGACAGACAGGCAAGCAGGAGTCCTTCCCTACTCACCCCTGCACCCTTGTGAGGGCAAATCCACCCATGGGGTCTGGGTCTTGTTTGAACGCCCTCCTACAGGGCATGGAAGGAAAGGGCCAACAGCCTTGGTCTGGGCAAGAGGGGACACCAGTGGGTATGCAGGTGAGTGTGGCGGGGTAGAGGAGCAGGGGTGGGAAAGTGAGCCAGGGAGCCCCTGCCATGTCCCTTGGGAGAAACAAGAGCAAAGCTTCCACCTGGTCCTGTGGCCAGACTGTGTGTGCAGCACCTACCCCTTAGCCCTCGGGTGGCCAGGCGGCTGGAGCTCCTGGCCTCCCCAGCCAGCTGCTTCCTCTGGTCAGGAGGTAGCCTTGCCTGTGTGTGCTGTGATGTCAGAGAAGAATGACTGAGAAGCCCATAATTAAAGTGTTGACCAGAGAGAATTAAATTATAAAAATGCTAAGAGTGGCTCCTAATTAGAGCCTGCTGGGCCAGCGGGGCTCGGGCTCGGGCCTGCGGGCACTTCACAGGACAGGTCCGGGAGCACAGTGAGCAAAACGTGGGCAGCATGTGACAGGCCCGGTCACTGGATGCTGCTCAGCCCCCTAATTGTATAAGTGGGGAAACTGAGGATGCACACAGGAAATGTTGCTCAGGCCGGGTCTTGGGGAAACTGACCCCCAGGCCAGGGATCCTCATGCCTCAGCTCAGGCTTCTCCAAGGGTTTCACAATGAAAGAATCTACCCACCCGGGGACATTGCATGGCTGGTGCTTGTGATTGCATTCATTCTTTCACTCAGTCATTCATTTCTTCAAATAATATTTATAGAGTGCCTACCACGGGTCAGATACCATTCTGGATGTGGGATTGAGGTGTGCACAAAAGCAGACATCCCTCCCAGCATGGAGTTGCTTTTTTGGGGGTGGGGGGATGAGACATAAATTAAACACATATTAAATAAATAACCATTGTGTCAGAAGATGGTAAGGACAATGGAGAAAAACGCAGACAGGAGGGTGCGGGGTCCTCTCTCTGGCTGATCTTGGTTGGAGAACAGCAGACCCTTAGAGCGATAGCAGGAGCCATGGCAAGATGCCCCCTTGGCAACAGCCCACTTGCAGCCTCCCCCCTCGTGAAGGGGCAGCCAGTAGAGTTGGAGGGGGGTGGCCAAAAGGCAGAACTCCCTGGGGGCTGGAGAGAGCCTCCTGGCCAGGGCATGGAGGATGTGGCCACCTGGGGAATTGGGGAAGGGCCAGGGCAAAGGAAGGGCACAAGCAGGGCTTCCCACCGGCGGAAGGCAGGACATGGGCGAGGAAGACGTGAGGGAGGACGCGGGAGGTGTAGTTTAGGAACGGCCAAGTGAAGAACGGTCTTCATAGGTGTTATCCCCCAGGCGTGGATCTCCTTGTGGTTCTGGCTAAGGGATGACATTAGGAAGCGGCCACTAGATAAAAGTCCCTCTGGTAGGTGCTGGGGGTTGCACTGGAGCCAGAAGGGGTCTGTAATCTTGTGGCTGACTGTGGGGTGGAGGAAGGGACGGGTGTAAGAGCCACAGGACTTGACTCCAGAGCTGCATTGCCCTCAGTTAAAGGCCAATTTTCTGGGTCTGGGTGGGGTCAGCAGGCTCCTGTTTCACTGCACTGCCCATGTGTCAACTTTCCAGGATGGGCAGAGGAGACCGGACCTCCTATATGTTCTTAGATGTCGAATCTCATGCTACTAATGCCATGTACCACCCGGGATCTCCTCCCATGATCTGCCTTCCCTGAGTCTGGCATGGACCTGGCCAGGCCAAATCAGACCCAGGATGGGGTGGGGACAATCCCCAGGAGAATTTGGGGTGATTCCAGGGCTGGAGGAGAGGCACATGATCTGTTCCTGGAAGATCATCTGAGAAGGGGGTTTGGGGACCTTCAGTGTACTCAGTCTAGTTGCACTGCAGCAAAGAAGACTCAGGCAAGTCTGGGTCCCTGGAAACCAACTGGTACAGCATTGGGAGGCTGGCGCACCAGGGACCATTTTGGGGATCTGACTCATCTGGGTCCCTTGGCTTATTATAACCTGGCAGGGACCTGTAGGATCTTGGGGTAGACAAGACCTAACCCAGTGCTCAGTGTACCTCTAACAAGAGTCATTGTCTCCGGGCTGGGCCCAGGACTGGGGCTGGGAGGGTAGTCTTGCTGTGATTCCAAGCTCACTAATGCCCCTGCTAGGGTCCAGATATGTATTCCCAAAGCAAACTCTGGGTGGACCCGGCTGTGATGATGGAGGCTCTGGGTACTGCTGGCATCTAAGGATCCCATGCCTGCACAAGCCATGGCTGCTGTTTCAGGGGGAGCTCCTGAGGCTTCTGGACGAGCTCAGCCAAGAGAGCATGAAGGGGGACCCAGGCTCCTGTGTAGTGGACAGTAGCCAGGTGGGGAGACAGGATGAAAACCTGGAGGCTCGGGATAGGAAGGGAATCTCCATTTAGTGGCAGAACAGAAGCTGGAATCCTGGCCCCATGCCTCCCAGCCCACTGCCTCCTCTTTGACCCCCTGGAGTCCCAAATGGAGCTTAACTGAGAGCACTCAGGGGCCACTTTGGGACAGCTGGGTCAGAGAGCACCTACTGGAGGCTGGGGCTCTCTGCATTGACTCCGAGAGGCAGCCTCGCTGTGCTGTAATTGGCTTCTCCACCCTCTCTGTGCAGACTGAGGTGGGTGTGTACTTCATGCTTAATTATAGTGCTCATAACCAGAGAGGAGCTGCTTGGAAGCACATGTCATTTTGTTTGGGGATAATAGACACGAAGGCTGGAAAATATCTATTAGATCATCCCGTCCTGCCTCTGCCAGAACTGGTGTGACTGGTGTTGGCTCACTTGTGTTTTCTTCAGCCTGTGACTCAAGCAGGGGGAGCTGCGCTAGGGCCCCTGGGCCATGGCAGCTCCACATGTTTTTCCTGAGTTCCACTCTTCTTTTCCTCATCTGTCTACTCGCTTTTTCATCCATGGATCTGGCTCTGCGGGCATTGCTCTCTCGTGTTCTGCCAGTGAGCATGGATTCCCCTGCTCCTGTGTGGGGAGCCCCCACTCTGGGGCAGACCTACCTGTGCCTAGTTCCAGGGGTTCGGACAGTGCTATCAATCCATTGTCCACAGTGCAGAGCAACATGAGAGCAGTGCCCACGAATAAGTCCAGGTTATGACTAAATGTGGGAAGCTCCATGCAGAGAAAGCTGGAACAGGTTGGGGAAGGGAGAGGTCCCTTTGGGCTCAGCTTGTTGGGATGGCTTCATGGAAGAGGTGGCATTTGAGCGGGGTGGAGAAAAGGGGTTGAGGCCCTGTAGTATGGACCTACAGCTTCCTTCTCCTCCAGCCACATGCCTGGGATCTGCTTCACAGCCTTTGTCTCCCTCTCATCAACTGAGTCCCTTTGAATCTGACCTTAGTCACCTTGCCTCTATATCTCCCTCTTCTCCTTCCACCTCTGGCCCATTTTATTTTAATTAATTAATTAATTAATTGAGAGAGAGGGTACAAGTGAGCAAGATTGAGAGAGTGAAAGAAAGAAAAGAAAGAAAAGGAAGGAAGGAAGAGAGAGAAAGAAAGAAAAAAAGAAAGAAAGAAAAGAAAAGAAAAGAAAAGAAAAGAAAAGAAAAGAAAAGAAGCAGGGCTCACCCAGAGCTTATGTTTTACCTGAAGTGGGCTTGTGCTCACCTGATGCAGAACTTGAACCCATCAACCATGAGATCATGACCTGAGCCGAAGTCAGATGCTTAACCCACTGAGCCACCCAGGTGTCCCATGTGGCCCATTTTAGATGCAGCGTCAGGCAGGCAAGGGCTGCGGCAGTGGTGGGAGTCAGGTGACCAGAGATCTGGGGCTGTAGTTGTCACCAACCTTCTGCTTCCTCATCTGCAAAATGAGGAGGGAGAACAATCTCTCCGAACCTTTTAAGTATGATGTTCTGGGAATTTCTAAAGCAGTGAGCCATTTGGCTGAGACAGAGTCTGGAGGTTGGTGCCTGATGTCTGTTTCTTCCTCATCATGACTTCAGCCCCCACTGCTAGCCTGGCAGCCCCACTTGGGCATCTCCGGCACAGACCCCACCCCTGCTCTAGTGAAATACACACTCCACCGCTCCCCGCTTGTCTCTCTGGAGGTGCCTTAAAATCGGCATGTCCAAAGAGGAAACATTGCATTTCACACCCCTCTGATTCGCTCAGCTGCCAAAGTGCATGTGTATAACATACACACTCATGTGCTTCTGATCATGTTGCTCTCCTTACAATTCCACCAGGAGAAAATCCCAGGAAAACCAAGATTGGTGGTGCACAGGTTTTTTGTGACCTGACTCTAGGAACTTCTGCCTCCGCTCCCCACCTCCCCAGGTATCACACTCAAGCCAACCCTCGGTGCCAAACACACCTCAATATCTTACATCTCCGTGTCTTTTTGTGTGTTCTTTTTGTGATATAGAAGGTCACTCTCCTGCATGTTTTTTTTTTGTTGTTGTTAACATTTATTTATTTGTGTGTGTGTGTGTGTGTGTGTGTGTGAGAGAGAGAGAGAGAGAGAGAGCATGTGCACATGAGTTGGGGAAGGGCAGAGAGAGGGAGATAGAGGATCTGAAGCAGGCTCTGTGCTGTGAGTGCAGAGCCTGATGCGGAACTCAAATGCATGAACCTCGCTCAGATCATGACCTGAGCCAAAATCAAGAGCCGGCTACTTAACCAACTGAGCCACCCGGGTGCTCCATTTCATCCATGTTTGCTTGATAAACTTCTACGCACTCATCAAAACCAGCTTATGTATCACCTCAGTAACAAAGCCTTCCCAGACATCACTTCTTCCCAGTTTATCAAGCACTCACACTCTGCCGTCCTTGACCATGTGAATACAGTTTTTATAGCACTTACAGCTTATTATCAGTTTATGGGTCTATGGACACCCCATCTCCCACTCATCTTTGGCTCCAGTTTTTTTCTAGAACGATGCCCACCACCTAATAAGTGCCAAGGTTTTTGTTTTTAAAAGTGAGCTGGACTGAGTCCGGTTCCTGACCTATGAGCCTCACAGTCTGCTGGCATGTTGTCTGTGCCCCAAATCAGGAACGCATTTCCAGAGGGCTGTGCAGTAGGCAGCAGCAGTAAGAGCCTGTGCGTTTTCTCAGCTCTATGCCTGCCCTGTGTTAGGTGTTAGGTGTTCTCTTTTGCAGGCTTGAGTGAGCCCTTGAGCTGACCCAGAAGTTCTGAGCATTTATCACCCAGTATTGATGACCACGTATTTTGCCTCCCCTCTTTATGCCTAGAGATGAAGGAGGAAATACAAGCTCATGTTACAAAGAGTATTTCCCTGGTTTATCAGCTCTCCCCTCTCAGCTGGCTCAGAATGATTTCTTAGTTCTCAGCTTTTATTCCTCTGATCAAAGTGCCCGAGGCAGTAAGCACCGGGAGGCATGAGCATTTCTGGCTGAGTCTCATGCTTCCCCTGTTCTGGGCTGTGTTAAGAACCTGTAGCCCAGAGTTCTCCGGTCAGGTGGTATGGCCTAGCTGCGGAAGGGTCTCCCAGGGCTTATGGGTCAGGGCCACCCTGAGACACAGAGTGGGGGGTGGGGTGGGCAGCTGCCCTGCCTCCACCTGCAGGAGATCAAAGCCCTTGCTCCTTGCGTTGTCCTCCTTTCCCATCCTGTTCACTCAATCACCCGTTTGTCTCCAATGAATTAAAAGCAGAAAATCCATGAGCAGGATTTCTCTCTTCAAAGGATCAAATAACCTTTCTTTTTTTTCCCCCCTTTTCAAAAATTTTTCCCCCAAGCTGCAAAAGGAAAACATGCAAACAGACTTCGAGTTAAAGGTGAGAGAAAGAAAGAAAAGTTGCTGCAAAGTAATTTCAACTTGAGAAGTGGAGCAGTTGAAACCTAGAAAAAGTGTACGCTCAGCAATATGGTCCCCTCCTACAAATTCATTAACCCAGAGCGCTTGTGTAATTAGTGCGAGGGGCAGGGAATGGCAGAGCTAACAATCTCTCTCACCCAGTTTAGATTTATGTTCACAAAAGGCCTTCCCCTTCCTTTTCTGAGAGGATGAGGCAGTTGCCCCATCATCTGGAGTCAGCAGGTGCCTCGTGGCTGGAGACGTGTTTGGGGGTGGGTTTGGCCTCTGGAGAGATGGTCTTTTGGGTGTACCCCCTGACCTCTCACCTTTGTGCGTGGCCCAGGTGGGCCTTTACAGAGTGGGGGTGGAGACTGCTCAGCTCTGTTCCCCAAACAGTGCTCTGAGGGGCTCCAGAGACCAGATCTCCTGGCCTCTCAGTCCCTCTCCCTCACTCTGCATATAAATCTTTAGAGGTTTTTGCTGCTTTTGACATGAGTATGCATATTTATCACCTCTTGAGGCACTGAGAGAACTCAAGTCACCAAGATGCTTGGAGAGCTGCAGTTCCAGACCCTGTGGCTGATGCTGTCACAGGAATCTTTGGGGGGAGGCATGTTTCACAGGGCTTAACCATCTTTCCCCTTTTCTTCATAGACTCCTCTGGCATCTAGTGAGGCCTGTGGACTTGCTGTGGATGAATGTTTGTATCTTTCAAATCCGTGTGTTGAAGCACCAACCCCCAATATAGTGGTGTCTGCAGGTGGGCCTTTGGGAGGGAATTAGGTCATGAGAGTGGAACCCTCATGAGTAGGATTAGTGCCCCAGTAAGAAGAGGGAGGAGACAGATGGTCTGTCTGCCATGTGAGGGTAGAACAAAAAGGCGGCTATCTTGGGGAGCTTAGGTGGCTCAGTTGGTAAGCGTCCTACTCTTGGTTTTGGCTCAGGTCATGATCTCATGGTTTCATGAGTTCAAGCCCCATATCAGGCTTTGCACAGGCAGTGTAGAGCCTGCTTGGGATTCTCTCTCTCTCCCTGTTTCTTTACCCCTTCCCCACTTGCACTATCTCTGTCTCTCTCAAAATAAATAAATAAACTTAAAAAAAGAAAAAAAGAAGGCAGCTATCTGCAAGAGTTCCCTCACAGGACACTGAGTTGGCCCATGCCTTAATCTTGACTTCCGAGCCTCCAGAACTGGGATCTAAACGTTTGTTGTCTAAGTTTCCTAGGCTATAACATTTTGTTACAGTAGCTGGGACTTATTCTCAGAATAATGTTTTTATCTTATTTTTTTAAATTTATTTATTTTCAGAGAGAGAGAACGTGTGTGTGTGTATGTGTGTGTGTGTGTGTGCGTGTGTGCACATGTGAGTGGAAGAAGGGCAGAGAAGGAGAATCCTAAGGGGGCCCTGTGCTGATGGTGTGGAGCCCAACATGGGGCTTGAACTCATGAACTATGAGATCATGACCTGAGCTGAAATCAAGAGTTGGACGCTTAACCAGCTGAGCCACCCAGGCATCCCCCACACCCCAGAATAATGCTTTTAAGTGCACAAAATTACATATATGGAATTACAAAGGAAACTGATAATATTAGAACACAATTGTCAAAATATAGATAAACAGGATATGTGGTATAGTCATATATGTGCTTTATTAACTCATTAAAAAGCAAGATCTACTTATAGTTCTAATAGCAGTCGTATATCTGTACTAAATAGAATTTTGAGAAATCTGCAACAATCATACTACAGTAGAATATCTGATTTCTACTGTTGATAAATCATAGGCATTGTTAAAACTACTGTGGGTTATTACCCATGTTCCTAATTGAAGGAGATGCTATAGTCCAGTTAGAAGGAAGTATAAATAAAGATGGACATTTGTCCTGTCTTAGTTCATTGACCCTCTGAATTCTGTCCATGAACCTTTGGATACATCTCCAATGATGAATAGATGGGTTTCTTGTGGATATAAATAACCATAACGCTTTATATCTTCTACTGAATCCTTCTCTAAGTTTCTCTACTTTGGGGGTATCTTTGCCCCTCTCTGAAGGATTGACTTCTTGGAGTCCTGGAAGGTTGGGTTATTAAGGAATTGGAGAACCAATAGGATGGAAGTGATGAGAGAAATATCAGTATCAATAGGTGTAAGCTGAGAAGCACTAGATCGTGGTCTGTGCTGTGAGACATGTACTCAGCCAAGAAAGGATGCATGAGCGTGGGCTGCACTGTGCTTCCCACAGGGAAAGGCTGGGTGCTTAAGGAGTGAATGGCCAAGTCATGTGGCAAAGGGGAGGTCATGTGGGGCCAGGAAGGGTGCAAGGAATGGGGGTTGAGAAGACACCCTGGCAGTTAAAGTTGGGCTACGTGAACATGCCCATCTTTGGGCTGTCGGGAAGTGGGGTCTCCTCCTGGCTCATCAGGATAAAGGACCTATATTGGTGTTGCAAGCCTCTTGGTCCTCATATACACCGATTCACATGGCTCAAGTTCTTGCTTTTCTAGGCTTCGACATCATCGTATGTACTTTCAGCATTTTTTTTTTTTTAATTTTTTTTTCAACATTTTTTATTTATTTTTGGGACAGAGAGAGACAGAGCATGAACGGGGGAGGGGCAGAGAGAGAGGGAGACACAGAATCGGAAACAGGCTCCAGGCTCCGAGCCATCAGCCCAGAGCCTGACGTGGGGCTCGAACTCACGGACCGCGAGATCGTGACCTGGCTGAAGTCGGACGCTTAACCGACTGCGCCACCCAGGCGCCCCAGTACTTTCAGCATTTTTTACCCACTGGTCACTTAATTATTAAAAAGCCCCTCTCAGTTTCTCCAAAGTAACAGGTTCAGGATTCATGAACAAACACCTGTGGGTAGTTGCCCACTTGCCATCTATTTAGTGCCTGTGATAACTGAAATAATCTCTGAACTAGAAAATATTTTTATCTTGCTTAGTTGCTATCCAGAGGGCTGGGGGTGGGCAACTGAACTTCTCTGCTTGAGGAAGATAAGTTGCTCGAGGTAAGATTTAATTTTTACTAAAGAACAATATGAAAATGACTTTTCCCCTTAAGTTAATATTTTTTTGTCCTTGAAAACAAAGCCCACGCAATGCAGGTGAATGATAGCTTGAAGTCTTTGTTCTCTAGGCTGAGTCTCAGAGCTGAGTGCATTAGATTGGGGGCTAAAACTTGTGGGCAGAGGTATTGAATCTCCAGTTTCTCCCTGTACTGTGAATCCCAGGCTCTTCCAGAGCACTAGGCCAAACCCTAATAACCAGGTTCCGATCCAGAGACTTGGTGGTGAGAGATCAGGTGACAATCCCTGTTAAATATTAAACATTATTAATGTGATATTTTATATTCTTTATTTCATACTAAGTCTTCAAAATACAGTATGAATTTTATACTTATAGCATATCTCAATTCAGACTCACCTCACGGTGTTTTGTGGCCACATGTGTCAAGTGGCCGCCATATTGGATAGTGCTTCTCTACATTCTGCTCTTCACCGTAAGCTATGCTGACCCTTTGCTAATATGCCCATGGATTCAGAAAGCATTGGAGGTTGGTCTGTTAGAGCAACTGCTGGGTACAAAGGCACACTGTCTTTCAAGGTCACAGGAAGAAGCATGGTGGGTGATGTACTAATGACAGCAGAACTTCTTTATAAGAGAGAGCAACCTAAGATTACCATCCCCTAGAATGAGCCCCTAGCACGAGCCCCTAGAACAGGCTCCCCCTGGAGTTTGGTTTGAAAGTGGGAAGGTGTCTTTGTGAAGGCTGCCACAACCCTGAGTGTGCAATAGATGCCCAGAGCACAGGAAAGAAATTTGTTCATTAAGAGACACTATGGGTGAAACAACCATACCAGTAAGGCCAAGATGATGACAAGAAGAGGAGGGAAAAAGAAAGTATCTCCAACTTTCTCTAGTAGCTCCTGCATAATTTCTGCTTTTGTATTGTGTTGATTATTCTGTTATTTATCTGCTTGTATTCCATTGCATTCCTGAAGTGAACTAGACACAGTTTACAAAGATAGTTGGATTGTAGCAAGAATACATAAAAAACTTCCAGAAATGAGGCAGAGAAGTAATAGGAACAATGAACGGCACCACTTGTAAGTTTGGTTCAAAAAATGCGTCACACATTTGCTAGAAATGACTTGTAATTGATCTGAGTCTAAGCTTCCCAACAGCCAAGGCAAAGAAGGAAGCACAGTGAATGATATGGGTCATAGCCTAACCAAATAAAAGCAAAGCAGGCACTGGGAAAGGCCATCACTCTGAGGATTTCTGGATTCCTTCTTGAAGTGAAACATCATCAGGCCTGGATGCCATCCTCAACAGACCCTTGAATACATTGGTGTGAAATCCTTTCCCACTTTCCCACTCACCCAGTGTTTCTCTGTGTTTACACTGGGGGCACATCTCTTTGCTGTTCTATAGAAGCTACTCTGTGGGAACCCACATCATGCTCTCCAGATACTCATCTTGTGGATGAACTGGCTCAATCTGGGTCAATTTAAGGGATTCAGAATAATGTGTTTCCATGACAGAGGCTACTTTGAGTTCACTAAAGCCTGTTTCCTACCCTCCTGGGCATATGAGTAATATTCCCAGCTTCCTTTGCAACCAGGTGTGGCCTTGACATTGAATGTGAGCAGAAATTGTGTGTCACTTCTTAGCTGAAGAATTTGGGAAGTGGATGTGTTCTCTGCATGACCCCTTTGCCCATCTGTTGACTGAAAGAAGGCTGTAAGGACCCAGAGGAGGATGGAGCCACAGGAAGGAAGAAGCCTGGGTGCTGAAGGCATGGTGGAAGCATACCCACCCAGAAAACCTTCTTTGGACTGTGATATGCACAAGGAACCAACTTCTATTGTGTCAAACCACTGAGAATTTGGGATTCGTCTGATAGAGTAGCTAGCATTATCTTAACTAACACAATTCCTCCCTTGGGAAATACTCTCTAAACACAATTCCACCCAACTAAGAAGAATTGAAACATTTGAGTGACACCAAGTTCAAGGCTATGTTCCCTGACAACTACCAGGAGTGCAAATATCTTCTGTTACGGGGAAGTGGGTAGGTGTAACAGTCACCCAAGGTGGGAGGAAGATTAACACACTCTTGTCAAAATCGTGTCACCTTACAAGAACTCCTGCCTGAAAAGAAAGCTCTCGTGTCTCCTTTTGGAGATAAGCCAGGGTGTACCTGTGGGGAAGGCCGAGAATCTCTTCCGAAAGCCATTTAGGTCTGCCTTAACACATGGAAAAAATGGTAATCAAGGCTACATGGTTTCATACAGTGTAATCTGCTATTGTAATTGTAGCTGAATAAAAAAAAACCCAACTTAAAACAGCTGTAACCCTACGACGGCTCCAGCCCTTAAAAACAAAACAGAACTTGGATGTGAACTTGGCCAAGTCCCTTCTCACCCTGGGCTTTAGTTTCCAGGCATGATGGATGATAAATGGATGCTACGGGCCACAACTGCAACTTGCAATCTGTGTGTGTGATGCCAAACAACAACCCGCTAAAGCACTCATCTATAGCGTGTCTACAGCGAATACAATTCTGTTCCCGTTTTTCTTACAAGGCGTAAGCACTAAGCACCAGCTAAGGTAGCAGAACAGACATTGCCATGTGTCACACCTACTGCACAAAGTGAGATACTCATAGTACTTATGGCTTAGGTGTTGGGGGCCCAAACCAGGAGGTGATGCTACCCCTGCTCCTCCCAGAGAGGCACTGTGGGCACGCGGTCGTGCTTAGCGGTCCCTGGTGGCTGGGTGATGGTGTTGCCTTCACATTGGATGGCAAGGGAGGCCCCAGGTTTGTGAGCCTTGCTGGTGTGTGGGGCTCTGTTGCTCCTGAGGGGAGTTCAGCACTGAGTTATCTGCGGAGCTTGGTGATATGCCCGGGACTGAGCTCATTAAATTCTCCAGATTCAGTGAACAGACCAGAGCAATGGAGGGGACAGGACAGAGTGCTGAGAGAGTTGTGCTCGGTGCAGGGCCAGTGTTCCCGCAGTGTGGCCCCTACAGCGATGGCCACCCAAGGGACACAGCTGTCTTTGATGTCAAACTTCGCCCAGGCTGCCAGGGACTTGAGTCTGTTGTCCCTAGATCAGGTAAAGCCGAACTCTGGCTAACCAGTGAGAAATTCACAGTGCCCCAGATCTGACTTTGACTCTCATTTGAGGTCTTACATCACCCTGGGCTTGAGCTCCATGGTTCTCCCTCTTCCAGGGAGGTTATAGGGTGAAGGGTGACCAGATGCTTCTCCCTCTTCCAGGGAGGTTATAGGTCGAAGGGTAGAGGCTGGGTGGCTGGGATGACTCACGTCCTGGGGACAGTGGTGATATTGTCCAAAGTGCCTTTAACTCCAACCTGGGTTTGTGACCTGGGGGTACTCTCTGTGTGAGGACTTTATCTATCACTTCGTGCTTCACTGACTACTCATCCTCCTCAGCTGGCAGCCCTCTGAAAGAGGTATCCTGTCTTATTGTGAGAAAGTTCTAGGAAGCCCCTGGGGCAGTGCCTCTCAAACCTTCAGTGTGTCTGAGAATCACCTGGCGTTTGTAAACATTCAGATTCAGAGTCAGCAGGTCTGGGGTGAGGGCCAAGGTTGTGTGTTTCTGACCACCTCCCAGGCTCTGCTGAGGCTGCTGCTCTGAAGGACCACGCTCTGCATAGGAGGGCCCTGGGGACTGCGCCATGTGTAGACTGATGTTCGAACTCAGTGCTTCCACACAGCTCACCAGAGCCTGCCACCGAGGCACGGGAGACCGTGGTGAGAAGGGTGTTCATGAGAAGACTGCCTGGGGCCCTTGTTAAATGCCTCTGGTAGGCGTTCTGCCGCTTGCCCTGGACTTGTGCTTTGTGTCTTTGCATCTACAAATCTGGAGGGGCCTCACTGTAACTTGTGTCTGAGCCAGGTGTTTAGACCAATCTGAGGATATAAGCCTGGCCAGGAGGCACAGGAGCTGGCAGGCGTTCTTAGCTCTTTGCTCTCTCCTGGGCATCCCAGGTCAAAGCCCAGCTCGGCCTTGTTCTTCCCAGCCCCCTGAGGTGCTGAGGAGGAGGATGTCTTCACTCTTGGAGGGGCTTGGCTCCTTGCATCCTGACACGTGAATGTTTTCTGTTTTATAGAAGAAATGTGGCTTGGCTGGAGGCCCATGTTTCATTCCAGCACATCCTTTTTACCAAAAGAGCCGTCCCTGGAGCTGCCAACAGTGTTTATGAGAAAGCCATCCAACACTACTTTGGGTCTGGGAGCGTGGCCTGACCAAAGCCTGGTCTCCCCCACCCGGCAAACATCCATCAGGGAAACCTGGCACTTGGTGTTGGTGTCTTTATTTTTACCTCTGAATGTAAAAAAAAAAAAAAAAAAAAAAAAAAAAAATATATATATATATATATATATATATATATATATATATATATATATAGCTGGTTTCTTTCTTTTTCCTTTTTTTTTTCTTTTTTCTTTTTCCAGCTGGGAACACTCCTGTCAATGGATGCAGTGTCCTTTCCAGATTAAATATTATGCAAACTGCATATCTGCAAATGAGTAAACAAATATGTCCATGAAGATTCCTGATGCACAGAGAGATGGGGCCGCTCCACAACATAGACGTGGACCTGCCACTGGAACCCCCGCCACCCCTCTCCTTCAGAGTGTGTGGCCAGAGTCTGAGAGCCTAGGGTGATGCCTGGCCGTGACACTCGGCATCAGGGGACGGCTGGCAGTGACACAGACTAGGGATGACTATAGGTCAGATTAGAGCCGTCATTGGCTGGGGTTGGGGACTCAGCCAGGGTGTCAGAGTGAAGCTCGTGACCCAGCCGGTCCTACACCGGCTCCAAGCCCCACACTCAAGAGTGAAGGTCCTCAGCTCGGGGCAAGCTGCTGAATTTTTCCATCTCCCTGCCTGCCAAGCGTGGTCAGGAGGCAGTACCCCAGGGCGCGTCTCTCACAGTGAGGACTTGGCCAAATCCCTTTCCTGCCATGGACGTCAGTTTCCTGGCATGCAGAGTGTTAAAATGGGTGCAACGGGCCAAAGGCTGGCTCAGCTCTGCAATTCCACCATCAAAGTGTGTGATGCTTCTGTGCGATGCTGCTTTCCAGCATGTTCCTGTTGCAGTAACCCTGTGAGATTAAGTACCTTTTAAATGTTCCCTTCTAAGCAGATGAGGACACAGATTTAAGGGGATTAGAATGTTCTGTTGAAAGGTGGGCAGAGAGCAGGTGGAGAACCTAGCAGTTAGAGCTGCAGCCGTCTTTTCAAAAATCTTACACTCTCCTTTTTGCAAACTGGCACCATCCTTCCCCAAATACCCCTGTATTCAGAAAACAAACTGAAAAACGAACAGACAAAACAAAGGCACAAGGAGTATCCAAAGAGTACCTCTCCAAAGCCAGAAATGAAATTTTTATCCATCTGTCTGCCAGGTTCCACCTCTCCGACCCTGGCTGGCTTGCTCGCTCATTTTTTGTTGCAGCTTCTGTCTCATTTGTCTGTGACAGGGTAGGGAAGGCGAGCAGTGGAGAATCTGCCCATCTGCCCTTTTGAGAGAGCCGTATTTCCCTACATGCTTGTTTCTTTGGAAAAACAGAAATTAGCCTGTCCTCTGCTGTGATGAGGCAAGAGTCCCTTCTCCCCGTTAACTACCTCGTGGAACCTGGGTTTGTGGAAGCAGCTGCTCGTGAAAACTGGGTTCAGTCACCCCCGAAGATCCTTGGATGTCTCAGGGTTACTGAGAACAAATATTTGCAGCCCTGGGAGCTGGGCCCGTGAGAGATAGGGCATGCCTGCCCTTATTGACAGGAGATGCTCCCCGAGGTGATAAGAGGAAATGGCCCTGTACCCAGTTGCCTGTCCCGAATGGCATTCCTGGTGCCCGGGATGCTGTACTGCTGAGCAGATGGTGGTGTCACGGGTGTGCTTCTGGTGACTGAGATGGCTCTGCATAAGCCCCTGGTGTTGACAGCATGGGAGTCTCTGCCTGCTTGTCTGGGGAGGGGCAGGGGTGGGAGGTTAGCTAAGCCCCAGGAGGAGTAACCAAGGCCACAGCTTCATGTATTCAGCAGTTCCACGTCTTTTTGTGGAGGCTGTTGATGAACTGGGTATCCATGATCTAATTTTCAGCACCTAGATGCATCTGATATTTTAGGTAGTTTTTTTGATGATCAAATTGTGGAGGTTTTCAGATTTCCCTGTTTTCCAGAATCTCATGGACTCTGTTCTTCTTGGTTTGGAAATCAGTCAACCAAAACATTCTTTGGCCAGTCACTGTCCCCACTCACAGCTCAGATACCCTTGCCAGTCAGATCTCCCAAGAATATCCCCAGAAATAGATTTTTGAGGATTTTCGTCAGGCTATTGTTTTTTTTCTCCTTCCACACTCTCTCTATACCACACATTTATAGGTATAACAGAATTATACCAATAAATGTATAAACAAGGAACAACACTAATTAAGTGATCATGTGTGCTGTGGGCAAACTTATTTTCCTCTTCACACTGCCCAAATTCCTGGTCTTTTGCACTTTTATCTGGCTTCCCGTGGCAGAATGTGTGAGGGATGTTCTTGCACCTCACGTTGGTATATGCTCGCTTCGTAGAGACGGGTTTACAAATGTGTTTCCATGTCAGTCCCGTCCATTCAGTGTGTGGCAGACAGACTCTGAGGTGACCCTCCATGATCTCTACCCCCTGTTCATGTCCTGCAGAATCTCCTTCCCCTTGAATGTGAGGAGGACCCAACTTGCTTCTAACAAGTTGAATAAGTGTTGGGAGGCCACTCCTGTGATTATGTTGCATTGTGGGAGACTCTGTCTTGCTAGCAGATTCACTGTGGAGACTCTTGCTGTCTTCATGATGTAGGTAGCCATGTTGGGAAAGCCCATGTGGGCCTCTGCAAATGATGGGTATCCTCTAGGAGCTGAGGGAGGCCTCCAACCATTTGCTGGAAAGAAGCTGAGGCCTCAGTCCTGCATCCACAAGGACAGGGATTCTGGCAATAATTTGAATGAGCTTGGAAGCAGATTCTTCCCCAGTTGAGCCATTAGTCTGATGAGTATAGTGATAGACTTACAGTGATGGCGAAAGATGCATCTGGGTGCAGACCGGTGTTCTCAGAGAACCATCTTTGGTTCTTCCCTAAACTGTAGGTAGAGCAGAAGCTAGAGGCATTTAAAACTCTTTAATTACATAAATGTCTTACATTTTATGTACAGTTTACTCTGAAATATATATTTTGTAGACATTTGGGATTTAATTTTCCATACATTCTCTACCTGGCTAATGCTGGCATAGAAAGCAGTCATTAATTTCTAAGTAATTATTTTTAAAAATGTCTAATAACTTCTCATGTAAACAGTCACGTGATCTTCAAGCAGTAGTAATTGCACCATCTTACTTCTTCTTTTACCTTATTCCACTGTCTAGAAGAGCACTGTCCAGTAGAAATAGAATGCCACTTACGTGTGTTTGAAATGGTGGATGAGTACTGGTAGTTATTTAAACCTGAGTATTAGAATGTGTGTATCACTGTGCTGGGGCTGCCACCACAGACTGGGTACATTAAACTACAGAAATTTGTTTTCTCACAGTTCTAAAGGTTAGAAGTCCAAAATCAAGGTGGCAGCTAAGTTGGTTTCTTAGGAGTCCTCTCTGCTGAGCTAGTAGATGGTCACCTTCTCACTGTGTCCTCACATGGTCTTTCCCATCTGCCTGCCTGTCCAAATTTCCTCTTCTTATAAGGACAGCAGTCACATTGGATCGGGGCCCACCCTGCTGAGCCCATTTTAACTTTAATTACCTCTTTAAAGACACTGTTTCCAAATATAGTCACATTCTGAGGTTCTGGGGGTTAGGATGTCACCATTTGAATTTTGGGAGGACATATCTGTCCATAACGATGACCACATATTGTTATCACAAAGTTAAAAAAGGGAAAAGTATCATTTAAGCTTTTTGCATCTATAGTCAAATGAAGTCAGACTGCAGTTTCCTTTGTGAGTGAACTGTCTTTGCCAAATTTTAGATCAGGGTTAACTTAACTTCTTAAAATAGTTGAGAAACGTTTCATCTTTTCGTACGCTCTGTGATAGTTTACGCAGGCCCACAAGGCCTGTTCTCAAACCCTCGAGACCAGATATGCTTCAGAATTTAGAACCTTTGGATTTTTAGGAAGGTAATAAAGGACACATACTGAATCTTACATGTCTTACCCAGTGGGATCTAGAGCAGAGGTGCAGAGGGAAACACGATGCTATTTTACACCATGATATGAAAACAATAATTGGAATAAAAATTATATATATTATAATATATATAATTGCCTTCCTAAAAATCCAAAGGTGTGTGTGTGTGTGTGTGTGTGTGTGTACACACACACACACACACACACACACACACCTATCTCAATTCAAGTCAAATTTTACTGTTAAATGAGTTCCAGTCAGGTTTTGTCTTCAAATGTTTTATGGAAAAACTGTTTGCAGAGTATTTGGGATTTCAGATTTGTAAATAAAGGACTGTGGGTCTGGTTGCCACTGAGATTGTCTTTTTCCTGAGAACATCACAGTTTCATGTGGTACAGCTCGCTTAAAAACAAACAAACTTTATACACACACACACACACACACACACACACACGAAATTGTATATATACATATGTATTTATATATAACTATATATATAATATAATAAATAATATATAATATGTATCCATACATAAATTTAAATTGAAAATCTTTAAAGTTTGCCTATGATTATTAAACTCCTTGGGTGGTTTAGTTTGTGAATCCGTTTTGGTGATTTATAGATTTTTCTAGAAACTCATTTCCTAGTGATTTTCACATTTTACTAGGAGGGTTAAAATAGTACTCATTGAGTTTTCAAAAAGTAAATTTCATATTTGTGGTTAAACCACATTTTTATTTCTAACCTTCCCTCCCTTAATTACATCAACTGTATATTTTCCCGTATCCTTGAAAAGTCTACTCTTAGAATTATTTATTCATTTCTACAGATTTCTCTCTAAAAGGCATTTACTTGTATTATCTTTATTATTTCATTTCAAAAGGTGTTCTCATGCCATTGTGTTCTTTTTTCTGACTTTTGAGGCAGATGCTAAATTTCTCTATTTCCTTCCTTTTTTGAAGCAACACAATTGAATCTCAGAGTGTCTCTGAGGGTGGCTTCTGTCTCATTCTGTGAGTTTGATACACAGTGTTTATCAATTACAGGCTTGATTAACTGTAAGGCCATTGGCTCTACCCTTTCCTGACCCCCTCACTTCCCCAAAACTTCAAGACTTGCCAGCATCGATTTCCCTTTTCTTTCCTGTTTGTTCATACTGTCCCTTTGATTATAACTTTTGATTTAAACAAAATCTCATCCTCTCATATGAAAAACTGGAAGAAGCAAAAGCCTTCCCTTGAATCTTCCCTCTTTGACAGCCAAGATAGCAAGAGATATGACCTGAAGTGCTGGGCTTAGTTGCTCCTGGAGATGGAACACATTGAGGGATGACAGGGTCCAATCAATGACAATGGCTGTGGGTGGCTAAAGTGGAGAGGTCACTGAAGATGAAGAAATGAAGGGACTGCTAAGCTGAGGTATTGGGTCAGGATCCTGGATTCATCTAGAATGAGGGGACTCAGAGTTGGGAAAAGCTGTGGGTGGCACCATCCTTGATGAGAAAGTGGGAGAGAAGCAGAAGGAGGTGAGTAGGCAGCAACATGAAGGGAGAGGATCCGCATAATGATCAAAAGAGCAGTGAGTGTTTTTGTTTCAGGTTGTCTTTTAGAACAGCATGCTTTGTCTTAATTCTGCTATCTCAGTTTTCTATTTTTCTCTTTTTTATGCCTCCTTTTTTGGGGGGAGTGGTGGCAGTGGTGATTTTGTTTTTGCCTTTTTTCTTTCATATGGTCCATATTCTGATTTCCTTTTTGGTAACTTCTGTGGGATAGAGACCCTTTTACATTCTTTTTTAAAAAAAATTAATGTATTTATTTATTTTTGAAGGAGAGAGAGACAGAGCATGAGTGGGGGAGTAGCAGAGAGACAGGGAGACACAGAATCTGAAGCAGGCTCCAGGCTCTAAGCTGTCAGCACAGAGCCCGATGCAGGGCTCGAACTCATGAACTGTGAGATCATGACCTGAGCCGAAGCTGGATGCTCAACCGACTGAGCCACCCAGGAACCCCGAGACCCTTTTACATTCTATTAATGGTTACATTAAATAAATATTTTAGCTTATTTAGCACTTGTTATCAATGCCTAGTTTTTATTAACTCTCTCCAGTCTGTTGAGTGTCTCATGGGGACTTGGGAAAGGAAGTTTTCTCTTTCTTTCACCTTGACTCCCATCCTGGCTATATCACTTACTCTGTCTACAATGATAGTGGGCATGACTCTAAAACCAGAGGCCAGAAATGACACTATTGCCAGACTTTCTTGGGTTTTAGCCACAACATATCTTGCCTGAGAAGCAGAGTCCTGTGAAAGTTCACTGGGTTCCTTTTCTTGGGAGAATTTTTGTTGTTCTATGAGATCCAGAAGACCTTTCCAAAGTAGCTTTGATCTTGGATATTTGGCTCACAGATTTGTCTAGGATCAAACATACCCCTAGGAGCACTCCAAATATTTCTGTGAGCTTTTCAATATATGCTTATTTTCCTGCACCTTTCTTTAGGTTGATATCTGTTTGAGAAATTTCCCGGAAACCACTGCAGATGTCCTGGGAGGTTGGAGGCACTGTGGGTAGGGACTCTGGGGGGATGGACCTCTGGACACACCACAGAAGTGAAGGGGAGCACTCCTGCATTGTCTCCATCCCAGTGGTGCCCTTGCTAGTTACAGTCCTCATCAGGGATTTAGCAAATGTTTGTATGTACCAGATGGTGAAGACATTTCAGATGCTTCCTTGGGATCCCATCCGGGTCTCCTTCTGAGTGTGACTGTGTTAACAAACTCCTGTCGTTCTGGCTTGTAGATTCCCTGGGTATAAGAACATCAGGCTTGGCTCTTCTCCAAGGTAAGGACTTGGGCCATAGGACCTAAACTTGAGTTCAGATTTGGCTTACAACACAATAAGGTTCAAGCTGTTTTTAAGAGTTTAAGAAAACCTGTAGACTTGGAGCCATTGGAATTAATGTCCTCGTTTGGGCATCTGTTTTACTTTTTTTTTTTTTCTAAGTGTGCGTGTGTGTGTGTGTGTGTGCACGCATGTTTACTGTTGGTGGATTTGCTCATGCTAACTTTAGAGTTGGTGGCAGCATCTTACAGCAGAGCACCTTTAGGTATGGTCCATAGCTCAGCAGCATCCCTTGGAAGCTTGCTCAACATGTATTTGCTTAGGTTCATTACAACCTCCTGAATCAGAAACTGAGCATGGGACCCAACAATGTGTATTCTGACAAGTCCTCCAGGGGACTCTGGTGTACACTGAGAGTGAGAACCACTGTTTTAAGGATCATGTAGTCTACCTTCCTCAATCTGCACATGAAGTATTGAGACTTCCTCAGAGGAGAAGTGATTTACCCCAAATCACATGTGTGGTCAGTGGCAGATTGGGGATTGGAACCCAGGTATTATTCATGAAAACATCTGGCATCATGTCTGGAATAGAGGACGTATTCAGGAAATTCATTTTGCTTCCTTGCTTCTGCCCCTGTCTGGGAGCAACAGGGCAAAATCACCTGGAAACACACTGCTGTCCCTCAATGTTTTTCTTGCTCTTCAAGTCAATGAAACACTCAGGAAGGTCCCGGGCACATACTGTTAACTCACTGTGTGTCCAGAGCTAGCACCTTGTCTGTGTCCCCACTGTTATGATGAAGAAAGGGTCAGTCTGCCTCACTGAGGTCCCTTCCAGTTCTGACTTTCTAAGGCTCCGTGGCAAAGCTCTGACACACACGTTTCCTCGGGCAGCTATCAGCGGCCATCTGGCAATTAGCAGTCTCTGAGGCAGCTAATCCCACTCTGAGCTGGATTAAAGCTGAAGTTTAAAACATGGAGATAGGCAGGTGATTTATGTTTGAGTCTTTGGGTCCCGCTGTCCCTGGCAGCCTGGTGATGGAGGACAGAAAAGCTGATTTCCTCCCTTATCTATCTTGGGAGGCTCAGCGGAGCTCGATCAGCTTTCCGGAGGGACATCCCGGGCTGAGAGATGTGCTGGGATGCGGGAGGTGTGGGGTGGGCTCCAGGGGCCCAGCCCCAGCCATCTGGGCCATGGCGAGACTGGCCGGAGGAAAATGGACAGAGCCAAGTTCCGTGTCCAGTGCTGCGTTGCCAAAAGCAGGTGCAATGAGGAACCTGGGGAATAAAGGCCGGATCATTTTGGACCACGGCTCCCAGATGCCATAAATGGCCCTGGGTGGAAGCTGACAAGCCCTCCAGCCCCTCTGGGGTGTCCTCTCATTAGGCAACATGGTCAGAAACCACACTCATGTGTTTGTTCATAGCCTGAGGAGATAATTAACTTATCTCCATGGAGGGACTTGATTACATTCCTAGCATGCTTGGAATGTGAAGTCTGAACTTGGAAATGCTGGTGGTGGTGGGGAGGCATTTGCAATGGTTGGCTGAGGAGCCATTTGTTCAAAATTGGGCGAGTAATCAGACAAATGCCTCTTTTCCTAATTGTTGATAAAAATCAGCTATTATGGCAGAGCCAGGGACTCACTCCTGAGACAACACATTACTTAGGGCGAGCATGCATCTGAATATGTTAGGATGATCTAAAAACATTTCACATAGCTTGAGTTTAAAAACAGGTTGTGCCCATTGTGAATTTTGTATAGAGCTGGGCATAGAGGAGCGTGATTTATTGCCTGCATTTCATGGCTGGCTTGTTACTACAGGCAGGAACCACCTTGCACAGATGTCTACCCAGGTTAGATATCTCCTGAGCACCTACTGTGTGCAGCTCTGTGCTGGTGCTGTGGGGCTGAAATACATACGTTCCCTATCCTTTAGGAGTTCACTGTGATCCTAACTGAAGGGTTTTATCACATATCCTTGAATCTTGAATAATGCAGCTTATTCGGTGAGGGCCATGGCTGTTCAATTGATGGAGATGTTGGAGTGGACCAGAAAATAATAGTTAGTGCTTCTTGAGAGCTCACCTGCACAGGCACAGTGCTGAACATTATTGCACTCCCTTCTCACATGATTTTATGAAGTAGCTGTTAATACTATTCCTGTTTTATATATGAGAAAGCTGTAGTACTGAATGGTTAAGGACCTCCACCATGATGGGTAAGAAGCAGGCCCAGGAGGTGCCCCCAGGTTTGTGGACTGGCAGAGCTCATGCTCCTGGTGCTGAGACTGCAGAGAGATTGGCTTACGCAGGCCGCGCCTCCTTGTCCCTCCACCTCGCCCATCTGCACAGACACCTGTTAGCCACACTAGCCCCTTGTAGTCACATGACCACACCGAGTTGCTCCCTGCCTTCAGGTTCTTATCTTTGCTTCAGATGCTCTTGTCATCTCTGCCTACTCTCTGTTCCTCATTATCCACATCTATCATTAAATATCCTCTCCTTACAGAGCCCTCCTTGGGCCATTCTCTCTACCTTCATTCTTGACTCTCTTAATCTCTTGTTTTCACAGCATTTACTATTATCTAAATTAAGTTATTTGGGCATTTCTTCACTTGTTTCTTGTTTGATTGTGTTACCAGATGGTAAGGTGATAAGGAACGCTGGGACCTTGCAGTTCTTGAAACATTTTCCCATTGGATCTTCCAACAATTTGGTGGGATAGGCAGTTTAGGTGCCCTTATTCCCAGTTTTTGACAAGAATGCCAAAGGTCAGAGAGCAGAGTTGATTTATTCAAAGTCATGTACCTAGTCTATGGCAGAGGTAGAATTACACCATTGATGGGCCTTTTGATGCCTGGTCCAGTGCTTTCTTTCTTTCTTTTTTTTTTTAATATTTATTTTGAGAGAAAGAGCAAGTGTGAGCGAGGGAGGGGCAGAGAGAGAGGGAAAAAGAATCCCCAACAGGCTCCATGCTGTCAGCACAGAGCCTGACGTGGGGATCAGTCTTATGAACCTTGAGAGCATGACCTGAGCGGAAACCAAGAGTCAGCGCCTAACTGACTGAGCCACTCAGGCACCCCAAGTCCAGTGTTTTTTCACCTGCACCAAGAAAGACCCATTCCAAGTGACCAGCAATAACCGATGTCATTATTTTAGGGTCTTGGAAAGCATAAGCCACTGAGTTGAATTAGCCAATGACATTAACGTTCCTCATGAGTTCTTTCACCATCCTCTTTTTCCATATGTCAGGTCAAGGGGAATAAAATAAGATAGCCCCAGTTGATAAGTGATTTGATTTCTGGGGACTTGCGTCACATCAACTAATGAAACAAAGAAAGCATAGACTATCTTATTCATTAGTTTGTATGCCTGTCTTAGCCTGAAAAGTTTCATTTTGGCTACAAAAATATGTAGTAAAACAGGGTGCATAAATAAGAAATTAGAACAAAAGAAGAAAGAAAAACTAGCTGGAAACATAAAATGGTCCAGAAATGAATCTCCAAAGGAAAACTTAAAAGACCTCTCGCTATGAATTGAACATACTTTAGGCTCTACATTTCCTAGCAGGTGTTGTCAAAAGAGAAAAAACTTGGCGGGTTACATAATTCAAAGTGTCTTTCCACAAACACGGAACAACTACTCAGGAGAAAAATAGCTATTTAATTTCTAAACTGGAGGTTAATTTCTCTTGAAAGGAAAGCATCGAGTACAGTGTTTCTCAGTTTTTTGAAGCCTGTGACCTTTTTGATAGCAATAAATACTCCACCCTTCCACTGAGAATTATTGATGAGTGGAAGATGGGTTCTATGTTCTGTATAGTCCCTTTGACTAGGACAATTTTGTTGATCTTTCCATTCCATAGACTGCAATAAAAATAGGCACTACTTTGTTTTCCAAGTCAAAAGTTAACCCATCTGATCCCTCAGAGATAATGATACACTCCTTCCGTGGAGTAACGGCATTCTATCCCATTGGCCACCATCACAACCGCCATTGGCCACCATCACAACAACCATTGGCTTAGGCAAGGGTCAACAATAGATGCTGAAATCAGTGGGTGAAAATTTGATGCGGGACAGGATATTTATTTAATTGCAAAGTATCTCTGCTTATTAATTACAAAAGGGAAAGCGGTAATTTTACAACGGGCACCAGTTTAACAAAGTGATCAAAGCTAGCACCACTTATAGGACAAATCAACATATGCCTCCTGATATTATACAGTGAGAAAGCACACCCATCTCTGTGGCATTCCTGCCAAAAATGTGTGATCCAAATATAATCATAAGGAAGCGTCAGACCAAAGCAAGTTATTCTACAAAATAACTGGCTGGTACTCCTCAAAAAGTGAAAGTCAGAAAAACAAAGAGAGTGAGGGACTATTCTAGATTAAGGGAGAAAAAAGAGGCAGGGCGACGGGATGCAGTGTATAGTCCTGGATTGGATCCCCGACGAGGATTTTCTTTTGATTTTCTTCCTTCTTTAGTTATCTCATTTAAAAAAAAAAAACAAAACAAAACACAGGGGCTGTTTGTTGGGACAGCTGCCAAATTTGATCTATAGATTAGGTCATATTAAATATTATTTTCCTGAGTTTGATAATTTTACCCTACTTATGTAAAAATTAGTTATGTAAAAACTAATACACATCAAAGTTTTAGGGGTAAATGAGTATCATAAATCTACAATTTACTCTCCAGTGATCAAACACACACACACATAGACACACACGAAAGAGGATGTGATAGAATGTTAACAGGTGTAGAGTCTGGAGGACAAGTATCTAGAATTCTTGTAATTATTCTTGCAAGTTCTCTGTACATTTTGAAACCAAATACAACCTCACAAAGAATGACAGATCTAATGAGCTGGTTCTGAGGGGTCCTCGGCTAGCAGGCTACAGCTCCACCTTTAAACGGGAGGAACACCTGTTCACTTGAGAGTAAACTTCAATCAGATGGCAGGCAGCCTTTTCACAGACAGTGTTGCCATTTCCAGGATACTTTCTTTTTAATTGACTTATTTTGTAGACTCCTCCTATCTCGCTGGTAAGGTCCTTGCCTCCTCCAAATTTTATTGTGATAGAATTCCTTGTTAGCAGAGAGAAAAGACTGACATTCTAAGAAGTTTTTAACTATTTCTCACCTTAAAATATCCTAGTTAATTATCAGCACCTTCCATTGCCTCCATATCACTGTTATTTATATCCCACTGGGAGGATTGCCACAAGCATCTTTCTTTTGCCTTCATCACCTCTTTTTGATATATTTTCTTTTCCTCTGCTTTTTCCTTTCGTTTTTTTGTATTTTATTTTATGCCGACAGTTTTATAAGGAATGATTTTAATAGGTACATGTTGTAAAATGGAAATATTTTTACTAGGATATTACATAAAATACACAGGAGAAACTAGGGTATAAATTATATTTTTATCGTAAGATTTTACTGCAAATAAGTTCTCATATACAATCGTTTATTTATGATAAGAGCAAATTCTTTTTACTTATAGCTGCTTTTGAATTTGGTGCTTCAGTAAGGAAGCTTATGTGTAGCTACATAAAAGAAGGTTCTATTTTGGTGAGAAATGAATCTCTTATTTCAGGAGTGTTATTTTTCCTGTTGACTTACAGAGATAGGGAAAAGAGGAGGTGGTGGTTGCTGAGGAATGTGGGGAGGTGTCAGTTTCTGATTATGAGAAAAGGCTATGCTGTTTCCTGACACTTGCCAAGGGGTGTATATTGCCAGCTCTCAACTGAGCCTCAATGCCAAGTTAGCCCCGACCGACCGTCAATCTACCCCTATCCAACATACCCTGTGAAGCTCCAGCCTTTTCCTTCACCCTAGGAAAATCTGCGCATGGACCGAGACCCTGAATATCTCCATGGCATGAGTTTTTCATGCTCGTGGAAGCAAATGGGATTAAAGTATTTAATATGAGCTCTTGTTTCTAAACAATAATGCAGTGATCTGTGTGTCTCTCCCCAGAGATTGACAAGATATCTTCCACACAAGTGAACTTCTGCCATTAAGCAAGGTTATAAAATGATTCCACATTTCCTGCTTAAAATCATTCCTTGTTTGAAAATTACGCTTTCTTTTGGGGCGCCTGGGTGGCTCAGTCGGTTGGGCGTCTGACTTCGGCTCATGTCATGATCTCATGGTTCGTGGGTTCTAGCCCTGCGTTGGGCTCTGTGCTGACAGCTTGGAGCCTGGAGCCTGCTTCGGATTCTGTGTCTCCCTCTCTCTCTGCCCCTCCCCTGCTTGCGCTCTGTCTCTCTCTCTCAAAAATAAACATTAAAAAAGAATTAAAAAAGAAAATTATGCTTTCTCATTTTTTATATTATCACTTAAACACATGAGTAATATTGACCCTTGGGTCTCAAGAAGCAATAATTGGGTGCTACGATGCACCTGTCCTTTCTGCCCTCGGGGAAACAATACAAAGGGTGAGATGCTTTGTGTAAGACGCCATGGTTTTGTTCCGACTGGCTCAGCTCCATTGCAAACAAACTTCTGATCTACACCCAACCTATTTTGACCTAGAGAGTCTTGGATTGTTTGAAACCCCCCTCATCTTCAGTCGCCCTTAGGCAGAGGTCAAGAGCAGTACAGACACAGCCTGGCCATCTCTGGGCCCTGCTTTTGATTGAGAATACAAGACTGAGGAAACTGTGTAGCGGGCCTCTGCTTCTTGCTGACTTGCAGTTTCTATCTTATTGAAATGGGAAATTAACTGAAATGTACTCTTGCCCCTTGAGAGGAGGTATTCCTAATTTTGGCAGGCCATGAAAAATGTCCTATTGGAAACTGAAACACCACGAAGAAGACACTTTCATTTAATGGTCTATTCACAAACATTTATGGAGTCCTGTTTATAGGCTTATATTCCTTCCCAAAACACCTTCTCTTCTTGATTTCCCATTTCTGTTAATGGTGCTATCATTTTTCCCCGTTCCTTGAGTGAGTGAGGTATAACCACAGCACATTCTGAAGTGCAAAGCTTCAGGGAAGGGTTCTTACGAAAACCAAAGGGGTAGATTTATTTGAGTTTTAACTGGCCTAGTTTTCTTTTTCCTTTGTCAAACCATAAATTATTTTTTTCTTTCTTCTTTTTTTTTCAAAGCCCTTATCATCCTTCTTTTGCTTTTCTGTCCTCTTCTTCCAGTACATTCTTTGCAAGAGGTGGAGAGCTTACTTAGAAATCCAGCTCCAGAATTCATTTTTATGAAACGTTCCTGAGAAGTTTGGTTTTGTTTAGGTTTCACACAGAATTAAGGTTTTGAGCAAGACTTTTTTATGTATAGCAACTCAGGATGAAGGGAAACTGGCGTTTCTTCTCCTTTTTTCTTATCCATTTTTCTGGTCTACTGATGTGGATACAGATTCCACCTGTTAACAACAGCAAACAGGACATCTGGCTTCTGGGTTTTTGTAGGCAGTGGGTATTTTGATGGTCTTTGGAGTTCTGATAATGGAATAGCTAGCCTCTCATGAATAGAACTCTTGGTATGCACTTTAAGAATACTATACAAAGGGAAAATCAATTTAAAAATTGCCATGATTTTGTTTCTCTAATAGACTGACCTTGGCTGTTGCCGTGTTCCCATGCAGTCTTTGTCAAATGTGCACACACGGTTTTAATTGGGCTGTGATGGAGGTATAGATATGTTTTTACATTCTGCTTTTTTTGTGTCTGTTGTAAGCACTGGATATGGCCACATAATTTTATTCTTTATAATGATTACTGAGCACCTGCCATTTGTCAGCTACTAAGTTAGAAAAGAAAATGAGGCTGTCTGGTGGCTAGACGGCTAAAATCAAGCAGATCAGCGTCCAACTCCTGGTGATACTATCTGCTTACTTGGCACCTTTGGCAGAAGTTTTGAACCTGAGTTTGTCATCTTTTGAATTTAGAATAATTAACAACATAATTAGAGTTGTGATATTTTAATGAGATATGGAGGTAAAATGCAAAAAGCATACCACAACACTTGGCATATGATAAGCATTAAGTAAATGGCAGTGAATAAAATGCAGATATGATTGATTATCAGATTACTGTATATTGATGTGCCCATGACCCCAAGGAGTTTGATAGAGGGAGACACATGTAAAAACACAGGCAACAAGTACTGACAGGAGCTATGATAAACCTCTGTAATGGTCTTATTAGAGGCCCCAAGATAAGAATGGTTGATTTCCTCTGGCAATGGAGGTGCAAACAATCAAGAGAAAATCTTTACCAAGAGGCAGTAAGTTAACTGTATCTTAGAGGCAAGCTGCCACGTGTTGCACCGATAAGGCCTCACTCATTCTAAGGATGCAGGAGCAAAGCCCAGGCAACACTTTTGCCTGCATTGTGAAGGCTGAGAAGGATTTTGCCAAGTGGAGATGAAGGAAGGCTATTCCAGGTAAAGGGTCCGACATGAGCATACCTCGACTTATGGATGTTTATTTAGGAAATGGAAGAGTTTACATTGTGTTCAGTGCGGTAGGAACAGAGGCCTCTAGATGGGGCCAGTGCCAGAAATGAGGCTGGAGAGGTAGGTTGGACAGAGTTCACAGAGGCCCTAGGGGCTTCTCTAAGAATTTGCACTTCCACCAGGCAGTGCCATAGTGGGAGCGCCATATACATGAGACCCATCTGGTGGCATTGTGGAGCCTGGATTAGAGGGACCAAGTCTTGGCAAGGAACAGACTTGTTGCAGTGGTCCAGACCGGAGGGGATAGGGCCTGAGCCAGCTCTGTGCACTATTCTGCCATATTAATGTTCCATATGATGTAAACATCCTCTTACTCATGGACACTTAAATTAGATTTGAACTTTTGTTGTTCTTAATATTGCCATGGCTTGCATCTTTTTAAAAAAAGTTTATTTATTGAGGCATCCAGGTGGTTCAGTTGGCTAAGCATCTGGCTCTTGGTTTTGGCTCAGGTCATGATCTCAATGTTGGTGAGTTTGAGTCCTGCATTAGGCTCTGTGCTGACAGTGCAGAGCCTGCTTGGGATTCTCTCTCTGTCCCTCTCTCTCTGCCCCTCCCCTTCTCTCTCTCTCTCTTTCTCTCTGTCAACAATAAATAAATAAAAACTTAAAAACAATTTTAAAAAGTTTATTTTTGAGAGAGAGAGAGCGAGTGAGCATGAGAGAGAGCGTGAACACAGGTTGGGGAGGGGTGGAGAGAGAGGGAGAGAGAGAATCCCAAGCAAGCTCCATGCTGTCAGCACAGGAACCCAATGTGGGGCTTGATCTCATGAACAGTGGGAAATCAAGAGTTGGACCTGAGCTGAAATCGAGTTGGACGCTGAACTGACTGAGCCACCCAGACACCCCATGGTTTGCATCTTTATAAAAATATTTCTTTAAGATATTTTCTTTGAGATAAAGGGCTTGAACATCTGTATGACTCTTGGCAATGATAGATACATTTGTTTCAAATGAGTTTTCTAAATTATATTTTCAACAAGGTACATTTGTGTCTGAGTTTTGCAGCACCATTGGTAACACTGGGTGCTGCCATTCCTTTCTTTGTTGTTTTGGGAGGCATAAAACTGTTGTTTTAATTTGCCTTTCCTTGATATCTACAGAAATAAAATGTTTTCCCCATTTGTCTTCTAATTATGTGTCCTCACTTGTGAATTGTGTGTCCTGTCCTTTGCCCATTTGATAAGCAATTGTGTTAAATCCTTTTTTGGCTGGCCTCTCTTCTGGCAACTCTCCACATACACATTTCCCCACAGGCTCTCTTTCTAATTTCTTTTCCCTTTGATCTATTGAAACCAAATCCTTTTTCTAACTCAATATTACAATAGACATAACAATTCTAATTGCTCTATTGATTCATGGCCACTGCAGTCATGGGCACATTAGGAAGAACAAGGCTTCACTATCAGAGACCAGGGTTTGAAAGCCTGGCTTTGTGCTTTCTAGCTGTGTGGTTTGCTGCAAGCATCTTAATCTGTCTAAACTGGTTTGCTTATCTGTGAAATGGGAGCAGTAGTGTATGTTAGGATCAGTTAGAAAATGTATTTGGTCATTGGTATTACCCGAGTATAGTGGCTTAAATTACAAAAAAAAAAAAGTGGTAGTCTGTTCCTTCATGTTAAATAATTTTGGAGGTGAGGAGCCCAGTACTAGTGTGGTCATTCCATGAGCCCTTCTTCTGCCTATAGGGTAGTTGTGGTGTTGGGTTATGGAATTAGCTTGTGGGATCTGGCAGCCTTCTTCCTTAAAGATCAGGAGAGCAATTGAGTAGCGATGGATAGTGGCAAAGCTGAACCTATTCACTTACTCATTGAATAAATATTTGTTAAGTACCTATGGGATGCAGAGCTCTAAAATTTTCTCTAATGGGAAATATACATGCTAATTCAAATAAGAGAATCTTGGCTATTGCATCAATTTCTAAATCATGGAGAATGATTAGCTCCTTCTTTAGGTAGACCCACACTTGGAATCTCTGGGTTCCAAGGTAACTCTGTGGCCTTCTACCTATTTGCCCAGATCTTCTTTTAATAACCTCCCATCCCAGAGATGGCACTCCTGTAAAACTAGCCAAATGCAGGCTCATAAATAGGCCTTCAGGGTTATTCAAAAGAAGAGTCCATATCCTCATTACCAGATCAAGTCAGTAATGGATGTTTGCTTTCTGGATCTATGTTTTCTGGTATGTTGGTTGGAAGAATCAGCCTCACGATTTTATAGTCGCACTATTTATACAGATGCTTCTAGAGCATCACAAGACTGTGTCACAGACAGAGGGTCTCACAGATCCCTTGCCAGCTTAGAGAATAGAATCTTCTGGTTCTTTTCATGTAGTTTATTATTATTATTATTACCAGTAGAATCATCATAATTCTACTTCTGTCAAAATGTATTCATTACAAATGAAATTTCTGTTCAGATCTCGTAGCTCATGCCTGAAAGCAAAGATATTAGAATTAATGAGCATTTTTGCTGATGAAAAGAAAAATCACTGAAGGGTGATTGGACTTTAGCCTTTTAATGGGTTTGATATTCTTCTTTCATTAGGGTTGACAAGGGCATATCTGGCTCCCTTATGCTGAGTGCCATGGTTTAAGAATACACTTTATGTGACATGAAGCTAGCTTTTCTTTCACAATAAAATTGTCCAGTAATCATGAGTACGTGTAAATAGACCTCCACCAAATGGTGAGTCTGGCAGAGGGAGGGTGACAACATTGACCTTGTTAGCAGGTGGTGGAGGGGCTTTGACTGGTTTATTAAAATGTCAGTGTAATTTGGTCTCAATTTTTCTTTCATGCAGTGGGCAACAAGGGTTTACAAAGAGCAACCCCCTCAGGGACCCCACTCAGGGAAGCAGGCAGCTCTGGAGGAACTACAGGTGAAGGCGAGCACGACAATGCTGGTAAGCAGGGAGCACAGATTCCGCCATGTTTTACCTGTGGTTCAAATGGATGTGGATGTGCACTGGAGCATGGCATGACAGACGGGTCAAGTGTTAATGCAAGGGAAACACAGTTAGAATCCATGGGGTCCTGGAGCTTGGGCAATCTTATTAACTGGGTTGGAGAGAGTTTTTATACTGAGGATGGGCACTCTTTTTTGTATCCCAAGGCCATGAAATTATGGAAACCAGGGAGAAGAAGAATTGAGGTATCAAATCTAATAGGCTCTGTCTATCCCCATTTTGTGAACATGCCCTTCAGACGGACAGGATGTAGGACTGATGGAGGCACAGTTCACAGTGTGGTGCCTCTTGGGTTTAGCCAGCCTATTTCTATCAGAGGGCTGTGGACTCCCATACGAACCTAGCTGACTCTTCCGAACTGTTTTTATTCACCCTCTAATACCAGATGGGTGAGATTTTCCCCCCGCACTGGCTAATTCTCCAACATCAGCTGGGTAGACTGCAATTCAGTTTAATCTGGCACTAGCTACCCAGAATCAGAGCAGAGCCCACGGGTTAGGGGCTCCGTCCCATGAAGCTGCCTCCAGGCCGGTTGCAAGTCTCAGATTGCCACCTGTACTTCTGACCAACTGGCCAATTTGGGGTTCCCATAACTCCCTCTTCAGGTTTGATAATTTGCCAGAAAAAATTAGAAACCTCAGGAAAACACTGTACTTATGTTTACTAGTTTATTAGAAAGGATTTTATAAAGAATACAAATGAACAGCCAGGTGAAGAGGGACACAGGGTGAGATCCAGAGGGTCCCAAATCCAGGAGCTTCTGCTGTGTGGAATTGGGGTAAATCACCCTCCTAGGGTATAGACGCATTCCCCAACCTAGAGGTTCTCTAAACTCTGTTGTTCAGGGGTTTTTATGGAGGGGTTTTTATGGACATGATTGGTTAAATCACTGGGCATTGGTGATTGAACTCAATCTCTAACCCTTCGCCCCTCTCCAGAAGATAGGGATGGGACTGAAAGTTCTGAGTTTGTGATTAAGGTTTGTTTTTTCTGGGAAACAACCCTCATCCTGTAGCCACCAGGAGCCACAGAACCAGTCCTCCCATTAGCACACAAAAGACATTCTTAACACTTTGGAGACTTCAAGGGTTTTAGGAGCTGTGTTCCAGAAACCTGGGACAAAGATCAAATATTTATTTTTTTTTATTACATCATAGCCTCATTAGCCAATGGACCAAGGACAGGGGGGCCAAAGTGGGGAGTCACTTGGGGAAGATGCCATCTCTGGCTGAATACAAATCACAGGCTGTGCTATGGTCCTGGGATGCGATTGCCACCCTCGTGTCCTTGCGCTCTTTTGCAATCTTGTTATCTAGCATCTACTATGTGCCAAGCATTTTCTTGGGCAATGTGATGGATACATAGGTCAACTAGACATTGTTCATATCACCAAGAAGCTCACAATATTGGAGGAGATGGTGTGTAAACAGCTGTACGTAATACATTGTGGGAAACCATTTTCAGAGTCTTCCAAGAGTGCTACGGGAACACAGAGGACAGAGCAATTAATTACACCAGGAGATTTGGATAAGTTGTCACAGAGAACATAACATTTTCAGCTGGGCTGTGAAAAATGAGAAGGATTTTACCAAGTGGAGCTGAAGGAAATATATTCCAGGTGGAGGATACAACACAAGCAAAGAATTGAGTTGAACGTGTTTATTCAGGAAACAGTGAACTGATCAGCATGGTTAGAACATAAAGTGTCTAACCAGGAACAGTCATAATAGTCAGGATTAATCAAGCACTTATTATATGCTGGGGACTTTTTTATGCATATGGGTTTATTTAGTCCTGAAAGCAATCCCATGAAGCAGTTCCTAATATTATCTCCATTTCATACAGGAAGACATAGAGGAATAGGGAGGTTTAAAAGTTTCCTAAGGTTGTAACATATAGCCTGGAGTCAGGATTAAGAGAGCAAACAGGCTCTAATGGACCAGAAAAACAGAATACAGGATTTTATATCTGAAGCCACAGACTTATACTTAATATCTGTCCCTTTCAGAATCCTCTGATGCAGGGGCATACAATATGACCCATTTGGATGCAGGAAGAATATTCTTGAATTTTCTATTTGTTTTGTCTCATCTGTTTTATGATTATCTTACCCTGTTTCATAATGTATCCACAATGTTACTGCATTGGAACATGTATATAATTGTAAGTGATAGGCATACATATATTGGGGATTTGTACTGAAACATTTTTTTCCTGGAAGAACTGAAAATCAAACGGGTTTAAAGACTAATGGCCTAGAGCAGTAACTTTCCTGTGGGTTTTCTGACCAGCAGCATCAGCATCACCTGGCAACTAGTTAGAAATGCAAATTTCCAGGCTCTACCACAGACTTCCTGGATCAGATGCTCCCAGACTGGGGCCCAGCAACCTGTGTTTTCACAAATCACCTGAGTGAGTCTGATTGGTCTAGGCAATCCAACTGTTAAGGTGGAATGTGAAATAAGAAAGATAATTTTAGTTGGAATTAAAAAAAATGAGATACTAGAAACATGGAAATTCTTAAAAAAATCATTAAAATCATCATGGCAAGAATCGAGCAGAGTCTGGGTCAAGTAAGAGCAGTGGATTTCAGAAATATTTAAAGAGCAAATTAAGTATAACTGAATTTGGGAGTGAGGGAGAGGGAGTGAAATCCAGGTATGGTGCCCCCAATTCTAATACACAGTGTTAGTTAAAACCAGGCATAGCGCCCTGACTTCTAATACACAGCATTGCTGTCTCCATATGTGTCTCAGTCTCTGTGAGTCAGAGCGTATGATGGCAAGAACTAATAATGAAAGATCCTGTTTTAATAAGTGCCTGAAGGTATTCAAGATGAGTAGGCAGTTGGAAATCTAGACTTCCAAACTCAGAAGAGACATGAGATTTGGAAATACATATTCGAGATAGAACAGCATATATGTAGCAATAGAAGCATTGGGCATGGATAAAATGAAGAATGTCTGTCTTATCTAAAATAATGTTTGAGTCGGAATTATCTGTGAAGAACGAGGGGGGCACAAGTGAGACTAAAACAGGGGCTGATATTCAGAGCCACTGAAGTGGGAAACAGGAAGAAGAAACAAAGCATGAGAGGAAACTAACACATTGGCATGCTGGCCTCTGGTGGCACACTGAGCCCATGGCCAGTGCTCAGCATGTACCAGGTGGCTGGAGAATCCAGTGAGTTAGGTGCTGTAGTGGGGGCTAAAGATCAGGGGTGTTTAACCTTTTGGAGCCATGGATCCCCACCGTCTGGGGAAGCTTATGAATTCTTTCTCAGAATAATGTTTTCAAATACACAAATTAAAGCACATAAAAAGAAAAAAGAAAAAAGGAGCGCCTGGGTGGCTCAGTTGGTTAAGCATCCGAGTTTTGATTTTGGCTCAGGTCATTATCATATGGTTGTTGAGACTGAGTCCCGCATTGAGCTCTGGGCAGAAAATGCAGAGCTTGCTTGGGGTTCTCTCCCTCTCTCTCTGCCCTTCCCCTGTGCACACATGCTCTCTCTCCCTCAAAATAAATAAACATTAAAAAAAAATAAGATAAAAAATAAATTACAGCAGATAGCATTAAAAAGGAAGCCAATTATGATAAAGTATTGTCAAAATATCAAAAGCAAATTTATGGTAGTAGGATATATATTGTAATAACATACATACATACATATCTTTATTAATACATTAAATAATGACTCTATCTATGGGATTAACAACCCTAAAGTCAGGGTTGTAATGCGTGTAACTAATAATTTGAAGCACCTGCAGCAACTGTTATGTGATATGAAAATATTGGTGATTAAGTGGTGGCAAAAAATACAGACGATGCTAATACTTTTCTGTTTTGCTATCTGCTGTCACAATCGAAGTTAATGCTAAATTCTATTAAAGGTTAGGGAAAATCAGTAATTTTTTCCCATGAATGCACATGGATCCCCTGGATTCTATCTGTGGTCTCCATGAGGGTACATAGAGTCCTGCACTAAGTGAATAGAGTGTTTGCATTTACCCATACACACACACACACACACACACACACACACACAGCCACCAATCTGTTTGCAGATAGCAATTAATCTTCTGGATCAGTTTTCATATGCCTTGTTCAAGGGAAATATTGTTTGAAAGACGTAGGTGTTTTAGTTATAAAGTAATTCAGGTGCATTTAGCTAGCCCCTGTGGAGAGTCATTAGGGAGAAATCACTTTGTCTTGTTCCCACGACATTATTCTTGGTAACTTATCTTCAGTCAGAATGTTGGTTAGTGCATCTCAACAATAATTTCCCAGTGTTTTAACTCTTGCTCTGATGTTTTAGTCAGAAGTGACATAATTTGTCATGTTTACTCTCTATAGATGATTTTATAAGTAAGATTGTGGCAGTTTGATAAAAACAGTTACATGTGATCTTGCTAATTTTATGAAAATTAGAAGAAACTTAGAGGTATGATTCAAATCTTACATTTTGTTGGTGAGGAAATTGAGACCCACAAGGAGAAAGAGACCTTTTTGGGTTATCAACTGCCATGTAACAAATTTCCTCAAATTTAGCAGCCTAAATAAGAAATTATTTTATTTTTTCTCACTATTTTGTGGGTCCAAAATTTAGACAGAGCTTATATAGCTGGGCAATTTTTATTTTATTTTAATTTTTTAAAAATTTATTTTATTATTATTATTTTTTGAGAGAGAGAGTATGCAAACATGGGACAGGCAGAGGGAGAAGGAGAAAGAGAATCTTAAGCAGGGACTCGATCCCATTACCCTGGGATCAAGACCTGAGCCCAAATCAAGAGTTGGATGCTCAACTGACTGGGCCACCCAGGCATCCCATAGCTAAGCAATTTTTAAATTCTACATTGCATTGGCTGAAGTCACTCTGTAATATATAGCTGGTGGGTGGGCTGGTCCAGAGGGCTCAAAGGGCTTCATGTTGTGTCTGATCCTCGAAGCAGAGAGTGCTGGAGAACTGTGCTAAGTCAGTCTGTCAACTGAAATGCCCACACGCATGGTGGTTCATGGCTCCCAGAAAGTGTTGTGCAAGAGGCCCAGGTGAAAACTTCAAGGCTTTTTAGGATCAATTCCCAAAAATTCCAAGATGTCAATTCTGCTGCATTCCATGGTCAAACAAGTCAACCAGGCCAGCTCAGATTAAAAAGGATGAATATTAGACCACACTCTTCAAGGGGAAGCATATCAAACAAATTGTGAATGTCCTTTGTCTATCACAAGCATTTATATTTCCTCCACTTGAAAATACATTTACCACCTCCCCAAACTCTCAAAATTCTCATTCCATTCTAGCAGCAGGCTTAGGCTGAAGCCCAGGGTCTTGTTATATAAAAAAGTCTAGAAACTAATGAGATGCCTCAGGGGTGGTTCTTTGAGTGTGGTTTGTCTTGTGTGAAGACATGTTAAATAAAGAGACAAGTTATCTGCCACTTTGTAGCCAACAGACAATGGTGATACAGGGATAGTATAAATACAATAGACATTCTCATCCAAACAGGTGAAAATGGGAGGCACATAGCAGTCACTGGTCTAGACCTATTCAGAAATCCAGCTAATTACAAAATAAACCTGGGCCTATATTGCCACTTCCCTGATGGGGCCAGTCTTCCTCCCTGGGAATGATTCTCCTTGGCTCCTATCCCTGTTCTTTGGGCTCTTAGTTTTACCCTGAGTCATCTTTTCTTTTATACAATGAATGGCCTATGTTTTCAGCTGAGTTTTTGTAGTCTGCTTCCTTTGTGGGTACAGAGGTGTCTTTTCATTTTGGATGATCTGTCTAGCTAACTGCTTCTGTAGTACAATTTTTTTGGGGGTTTATTCCATTAAATGGCTATATTGTAAGTTCATTCCATTAAATAAAAGTCACACTCAAAATTATCTTCCAGATAAGCTCCTCTCTGGTTTGTTGTGACACAGGGAGTTGTGGAAAGCCTTCAAGATTTTTGATGCCTTTTTAGCTATATGAGATATTTTACAATATTTTACTCTTAAGATTCTTAAAGACTTCTCTCTCTCTCTTTTTTAAAGGGTCCATTAGGTATTGGTATATCCTTAAGAATCTTAGAAGTCCTGCAAGGCAAACCCTTAAATCTTACTGGGTCTCAATAAAGGTCTTATAGAAACACCTTACAGAAACACCTTTTACTTCGAGATTATTTCACCATCCAGAGATGCTGGGTCTGGGAAACATTTTTGTTTTGAGAACAACAAGTCCTGCCTTATTTATATTCCCTCTAAATTCTGCTTGAGACTCAACATTTTACTGTTTAATCTCATTCCTCTCCATCAGTATTTTATCACAGAGAGTCAAGAGAAAACAGTTGCTACTTTTGATGTGCTGTCTGGAAATCTCTTAAGCCAGATCCTTAGATACTTCTTCTATTTGCTACATTACTACAGGCAATGGTTTCACTACACTTTCTACACTGCATCTTTTCTCCAGCCTCCAAAAACATTTTCCCACTGTCCTTTGGCTCTTTACCAATAGTTGCCTCCAGCTCTTTTGCCTTTCACTCACTTTGAGGCTCCAAAGCCAATGCCACGTGCTTTAGGGCTAGGTTGCAAAAGCATCCCACTTCTAGCACAAAATTCAGTTTCAGTTGCCTCTTATTGTGTAACAAGTGACTCCAAACTTTGGTAGCTTCAAGTGGCAGTGATTTGATTGTACGCCATAGTGTTATGGGCCAAAAATTCAAGAAGGCCTCAGCCGAGCGATCCTCTTGTTCTACCTGATGTCAGCTGGGTCACCCCCACCCACAGTGTTGAGTTGACAGAGGGCTGGTCTGGAGGGGCTGAGAGAAACTTACTCAAGCTGGCTCATGAAATGGCTGGGATTGGAAACAGATCTTCCAGTTCCTACTGTGGAGAGTTTTCTCTTCTACACCAGGTGGTCTTTCACTTTTCTATTGTAGGAAGAGTTCTTATGCTTTTATTTAACCTTTAGGAGGGAGAGAAAGAGGAGATTTCCTTCATGGACAGGGAATCACCCCTGACATTCTTTTTTTTTTTTTTTAATATAATTTATTGTCAAGTAACTAACATACAGTGAATACAGTGTGCTCTTGGTTTCGAGAGTAGATTTCCATGATTCATTGATTACATACAATACCCAGTGCTCATCCCAACAAAAGCCCTCCTCAAAGCCCATCACCCATTTTCCCCTCCCTCCTGCCACCCCCCCCCCCTTCAACCCTCAGTTTGTTCTCTGTATTTAAGAGTCTCTTATGGTTTGCTTCCCTCCCTCTCTGTCTGAAACTATTTTTTTCCTCTTCCCTTCCCCCATGGCCTTCTGTTAAGTTTCTCAAATTCCACATATGAGTGAAAACAAACTGGTGCAGCCACTCTGCAAAACAGTGTGAAGGTTCCTCAAAAAAGTAAAAATAGAATTACCCTTTGATCCAGCAATAGCACTACTAGGAATTTATCCAAGGAATACAGGAGTGCCGATTTGTAGGGGCACATGTACCCCAATGTTTACAGCAGTGATGTCAACAATAGCCAAATTATGGAAAAAGCCCAAATCTCCATCAGCTGATGAATGGGTAAAGAAGACATGGTTTATATATATAATCGAATACTACTTGGCAATGAGAAAGTGAAATTTGCCATTTGCACAACGTGGATGGAACTGGAGGGTATTATGCCAGGTGAAATAAGTCAGTCAGAGAAAGACAGATATCATATATCATCCTGGATATTCTTGAATCTATATGTGCATTCCATGGGACATTCTGGAACTGCCATGCTTCTGAGACACTCCTTGAATGCTGGTAACATACTTGGGAATAATGTGTAAATATGACTTTTTTTCTTACATTGTCCTTTCTGTTTGAGCAAAAAGGCATTCAACTATAACTTATCTTTAATTCACTAAGCTCTTTTCTGCCTAACCTGCCTTTCTGATGATCAGGTAAGCTCCCTGCGTCCACATTTCCCTAATGTTGTAACTGGGGATGTCCAGTAAGGAGCTAGAATCCTTGCCCCTAGAAATAGGGTTTATAATCAGGATGTTGAGGCTTCAGCATCAAGTCCTGCTCTGACCCTATACTGAGATTTATACAACTCCCAAGCCCTTCCTTCCTACTCAGTTGACCAAATCTGTAACCTTGTGCATAGAATCTGCATTGGGTTTAACTTTTGGTTTGTTTTGCCTCTATTTTTATGTGATTGGGGTCCATCTTGCTCTCATTCCATCAGATATAATATGGGGATTATTTTAAAATAGTGATAAAAGCGACGTCAGAAATCTTTTGGTGAGAAGGATTAATGTGGATTCTGGGGGGAAAATATCAGTTTACTTCTTTGCTAAAAAGTGCAATGAGTAGAGGAAAAATGACTCAGAAGAATAAAAAGGACACAGGACAGTATCTCAAGCAAAATGGACATGAAACAAAACTACAAAGCAAATACTGTGCACAATTATTGACCAAAAAGGAGATAGGCTGAGATTTAGAAAACAAATATTTTTCAACACAGACACATACAGAGCCAGAAGGCATTTTAATGTTCTGGTTTTTTTGGTTGTTTTTTTTTTAGTGTGTGTTTTTTTAAATCATCTATGTCAGGAGAATTTATGATCAGAACATTTATTCATGATTTTTAGAGTTAATAAATAAAAAGGGGAGCTTGGCATATTAAACGAAGATTCTGTTTTCCACAATGTATTCAGCAATAGACACCTGGAATGTCCCAACCAGCAGTGAGGAAACTGAAGCTCAGGGGCCTCCACACATAGCTTTCTATCTCTTTTTATTTTTATTTTTTTAAATGTTTATTTACTTTTTGAGAGAGAGAGAGAGAGAGAGAGAGAGAGAGAGAAAGAGAGAGTGGGGGAGGGGCAGAGAGAAAGGGAGACCAAAAGAGCAGGGGAGGGGCAGAAAGAGGGAGACAGAGAATCTGAAGCAGGCTCTGTGCTGTCAGCACAAAGCCCAATGTGGGGCTTGAACCCACGAACCGCGAGATCATGACCTGAGCCGAAGTCAGATACTCAACCTACTGAGCCACCCAGGTACCCCTTTATTTCTTTTTAAGGGACTGACATCTGACAATCCATGGGCCCAAATAAACTCAGGTTAGTATGACCAGTTTAAGAATTTAAATGGTCAAGTGACCCAAACTGATGCATAATAAGCTATTTATAAGAATTCTAGTTACTACCAAAGTGGAGTCATTTTTTCCCCTCAGGAAAAATGGTTTCGTGTGGCCGTAGTTTGTAATATGGTATATGTGGATATCCCATCTATATCTATAATTAGACCTTCACATTGAAGGGGAAGACTGGAAACCTGTCAACCTTCATCTTCACAAAAAAGAGGGCTTCATTTTTATCTTGACCCATATGTACAGAAAAGATCTTCAATTGGCAAGATTATTATATTACACTGTCTCGTTTGAGATTTTGAGACTATTCTTTAAAGCTGTGGAATGAAGTGCTGGGAGGCTCCTCACTGCACTGGTGCTGATGTGGGAGTCAGAGGGTTCAAGAAACCTGTTGAAAGCCAGTGGTAAAGATGAGGCTGAATCTACTCTCTGCATTCCCAAATTAGAATTTTCAAATCTGAACTCCTCCCCAGGCATTCAAACATAGATTCTGCATCCAGTGTCTGAAAATCTGATGTGTCTCTTGATTGCTTTTCTTCTCTTTTCATTCATATGGTTTTAGATTTTCATTACTTCTCATTCACTCATTTGTTCATTCAGTCAGCAAATATTTGAGCAGTTACCATGTGCTGAGCGTGTTCTATGCTCCAAGTGATACAGCATGTATGGACTTTATATTCCACTTGGAAAGATAGATAATAGTGAGAGAGAGAGGGGGGGAGAAGGAAGAAAAAAAGGAAGGAAGGAAGGAAAAGAAAGAAAGAAAGAAAGAAAGAAAGAAAGAAAGAAAGAAAGAAAGAAAGAAAAAAGAAAGAAAGAAAGAAAGAAGGGGCCAAAGGTGCCAGGGGTAGCTATTTCTATAGAATGGACAGATGGACAGAGGGACAAGTTCTCTACCATAAGGTAACTTTGGAACAAAGATATGGAGGGAACAAGGAGACAGGCAGGGCAGACATGGATATACTATCTATGTAACAGTATAAGGCGTTACACTTGGTTCAATTCTCTACTGTCACCATCCTGAGATTCTTAATGATTTAACAAAATACATTTTCATTTTATACTGGACCAAACAGACTACCTAGCTGGTCCTGGACTGAGAATGAGCTATGTGATAACTGGGGAGAGAGATCTGCAGGCAAAAGACACCAGTGAGCACACAAGGGCTAAAATGAACAAGGAACAGAAGGCAAGTCAACTGGAGTGGGGCAGGAAGAGGGGAGAGTGACAGGAGATGGCATTGGCGAGGTGGGAAGGGTGCCACAGATGGGCCCATGTAGGGACTTTGGCCACCACTCTGAGTGAGATGGCAAAGCCATTGACCAGAACAGTGACATTATTTGACCTTCATTTGAAAACAATTATCCTGGATTTGAGATATTTGGCTATTATAGGAGTACAGTGTAAGATTTACCTATTTCCCAAAATAGGCTAAGAGCCATTTTACTAAAATTAGTTCCATAACTTATAAAGAAGCCTTTTTATTTTTTTAAAAGAAATCCAAAATGTTAAACAAACATATTAAAAACTTCATGAATATGACAGATTATCAACTCTCAATGGTTATACAGACTAAATCTTTTTAAAAATTGATTCCTTTCCTAGATGGTTTCAATTTTTAGATCCTCACAGCTGTAATTCCTAGCCACAAATATTCCTGCCCACAGAAATATCCTTTTCTTTATCTAGTTTTACTAGAAGGACCACACATTTCCTAGAGAATGTCTAATATTCTGCTGTACTTCAGTTCCTCTCCTTGAGAAAGAGAAGAAAAAAAAATCACGCTCCATTGTTGAATAACACCACTGTTTCATGAAAGAAGATGTTTCTGCCAGATGTCCAAAGGAAAGAATCTTAATCAATTCTATTGCTGGTTTCTATTTGATTTATTTCTGAAAACTTAAACATTATAAATTTCAGAAATGAAATCTGAAGATTATCGAGTGTTTAATATATGTAATAAAAAAAAAGAGATTTGATATAAAGCCCGAAAAGAAATTTCAAAGTTGCCGAAGGATGTGCCAGTGTGAAAGAGAAGCACTGGGGACATGAAGGACACTAGAGATTTATATTTGTAGTTATAGAAGTGCCTTTGTAATGTGGGGTCCGAGTGTGTCTTCCAAAGTTGATGGGAAATTATTAGGGGAAAAATAATGTTACCTTAGGGCCATCTTGTGCATGTGCAGTCCTTTTGGCAACACTGCAAGCACTTTCGTATCTTTCATCTCACTTTATCCTCACCATTTCTGAAATGAGTGAGGTGGGTTTTATTTTAATGTGCAGATGAAGAAATGGAGCCTAAAGAATTTAAATAGTAAACTCAAGGTCAATAGCAAACTAATGACATAACCAGGAGTCTAGACATCTTGACTCTTCGTTCAATATTCATTCCATGTCTTCATGCTTGTTCCTTTCATGCTAAGGAGATATGTTGGCAGCTGGATGTGCTTAGTAAAAATAGGCCAAAACGTACCTGCTGAACAGTGGTCACTGATGGGGGTACGAGGTATACAAAGAGATAGGAAAACACACACACACACACACACACACACACACACACAGTTAAAAGGAATATAAATTGGACTTCTTCACAATTAAAAACTTCTGCTTTGCAAATGATACTGTTAAGAAAATGAAAAGACACACCATGGACTGAGAGCAAATATTGGCCAAATACAAAGGTCTCGTATCCAGAATATATAAATTGCTCTGCAAATTCAATAATGAGGGAACATCCAACCCAATTAAACATGGAAATATGTGAAGGGACACTCTACCGCAAAGTATGGATAGCTAGTAAGCCTGTGGAACGTTGCCCATCTTCGTTAGCCATCAGAAAAATGGGAATTGAAATCACAGTGTGATACTGGTACACACCTAACACAAAGGCTAAAATAAGAATATCAGACAATGCAAGAACTAATAAGCCTATAAAGTGACTGGAACTCTCATATAATTGCCGGCAGGAATGTAAAATGTAGAGTAATTTGGCAGTTTCATATAAGTTATCGTATACCCAGAATTGCCACTCCTCGATATTTGTGTACCCAAAGGAAATGAAAACTTATGTTCATATAAAGACCTGTACCTGAATGTTTATAGCAGCTTTATTCACAAGTTGCCTGTAGTGAAACAACTCCTATGTGCTTTAAGTAACAAATGGATACACAAACTGTGGCACATCCATGTAAAGGAATACTGTTTGGCAATAAAAAGGAATAAAGTACTGATACCTGCAACACCCTGGATGAATCTCTAATGCATTCTGCTAAATGAAAGAAGCCAGACTCAAAAGGCTGTGTACTATATGCTTCCATTTACTTGATATTCTGGAAAAGGCAAAACAGATCAGTAGTTGCCAGGGGTAGAAAACAGAGGAAGAGGTTAATTGCAAAGGGGTATAAGGACATTTTTGAAGGTCATGAAGTGTTTCTACATCTTGATTCTGGTAGCTGTCACATTATTTGTAACTAGATGTGTCAAGCTCATAGAACTGCACATTGAAAATGGTCAATGTCATTAAATGTAAATTATGCCACACTCTTTAATTTTTTAATTTATTTGTTAAAGTTTATTTATTTTGAGAGAGAAAGCACAAGTGGGGGGAGGAGGAGGAGGAGGAGGAGGAGAAGAGAGAGAGAGAGAGAGAGAGAGAGAGAGAGAGAGAAAGAGAGAATATCCCAAGCAGGCTCTGCACTGTCAGTTCTAGCAATGTGGGGCTAGAACTCATGAACTGTGAGATCATGACCTGAGCCAAAGTTGAACACTTAACCGAATGAACCACCCAGGCATCCCATATGCCACACTTTTCTAAAGAAAGGAATATAAATACATGAAATCCAGTTGAAACCAAAAGACATGATATCTAGCTGATAGAAAAAGAAGAAAATATGGCAGACAATAAGAAAAACATAAATTGTATAGAATGTCTCAGATTTGACAGTAAATGTAAATTAGCAGTTGAAATTTCCAATTACTATCTTTGAAAGTGAAAATTAGAAGCCATTTGACTGGGATCGAGTCTATGTTCAAGTTTAAAAACTATGCATCGATGATAATCATAAGAATGAGATAAGGTCCTAAGTGATCTAAGTAGCCCTTAAGTATGAAATGGTAACTAAAAAAACGCCTTGACTTACTAATTGATTCAGCCACACAGAAATGATCTGAATAATCAAGCCTCCAGGATGTAAACCCCCAAATCTTTACTCAGCAAAGGCAGATGAAAGACAAAAAAACATTACCATTGAAGGCCACTCTTCAACTGGTCAAAAGGTATGGTTGGTCTTTAGTCTGGTAACTTTAGTCTTTAGTACTGTATGTGATTATTGCTTATTTGTCCTAAGTATTTGATACTTTAAGTATTTGGTATTTGATAAGATGCCAGCATGGTGGACCTATCAGTCTTTTCCATATTTCAGGTCTGGTAGTTTTCATGATCCAGTCATGCTAATGGAACAGTCTGATCATTTTGTGGAATCTATTTCCTGGACTTGGTCTTTAATGCATTCACTGATCTTTTATCAAAAATACAGAGACCTCAGGTTTTGTAAAAACAGTCATACATTTCCACAAAGAGAGGAAGCACTGCTTTGTATTCAGGTAATCAGATTTTAAAAATAAAAACGGGAGAATCAAAGAAGTACAAATGAATGTAACCTTGAAATGCCATTTTCACGTCTACTAAAATAACAACAGTAAACAAACAAAAAACAATAGTTCTCAGGCCTGTAAATGATTATGATGAAAGCGGTACACTTACTTTTGCTAAAATGGCCTTAGAAGTTTCTAAAATTATTTAAAATGGAAACACTTCATGAGATCTTAAAAAATGTACATTTTGATTAAATAATTCTCCATTTAGGAATTTATTGAGAGATCATTTCATGGGAACAAAATGATGCCTGACCCATATATCATTTCAGAATGAGCTAAAATAGCATTAAAATAGAAAGCTAATTAAATGTACACCATTAGGGGAATTCGAGAAAAAAGAAAAGAAATTTAGAGGACTACAGGCTGCGGGGACCTCTGAGGTAGCATGAGATTTGGTTTTAGCTAGCTGTAGTCAGCATTGATGGGTGAATATCTCTTGCTTCCTCCCTATACTGCCCTGATAATGGTGCCAAGCACCATATAACAAACTATACATTTTATTTTCTTCTAAACTGTCTCCTTTAATTAAAGCAAAAGCCACCCCATGAGTGGAGGGATTTTTGCCTGTCTTCACTGTTTTATATTTTTTTCTCTGTGCCTAGAGCAGGTCCTGGCACATAGCAGATACTAAATAAATATTCATTAAAAAAATAAGAAAGAGGGAAGGAAAAGATAGTAAGGATTTTTTCATGGTCTGATTTTGATTCTGTTTCTGGTTTTTGCTTTTTACTCAGTCATTTGTTTAGTTGTTCATGCAACGAATATTTACCAAGCCCTCCTCTGAGCTAGACGTCCTAAGAGATGTTGGTTCATAGATATGAACTGGAGAGTTGTGATCCTGCAGGAGTCTGAAGTTCACTGCATGATGGGAAAAATGGCCATGGGAGTGTGATCATGAAGGAGATCATGAGGGGAAGTAGAGGGCACAATGGGGATGAATACCTCAGAGAACTCACCGCCTCGGGGATTAGTGATCCTTAGGGATCAAAGCCTTGAGTGGTGAGGAAAAAAGCTCATTAGCAGAGAATGTTCCAGGCCTGGTGGACACACATGTGAAGGCTCAGAGCCACAGAGCACGGCACCTCCAAGGACACAAGGAAGGCCAAGGTGGCTGTGGCTGAGGGTGTGACCGTGGCAGGAAACACAGTGCTTGATGAGGGCATGGAGGCAGACAGACTGGAACGGGAAGCCCTGGAAAGCCCTCTTCAGGACTTTGGTCTCTGTCCCCAAAGTGACAGGAAACACTTGACAAAGTTTAGATTTGAACAGGGGAATGATATGATCATATTTGAAGTTTGCAGAGACGGTTGTGGCTGTAGCATTGAACATGGGCAGGAGGCGTTTAAGACTAGAGGCGGCTGGCCCCGAGGGTAACACAAGCGCAGGCTGGTGGCCAGAAGTCCTGGGTCCCCTCCTTGTTCTCCCAGATTCTCCCACATATAAAGGAACTCTCTGGATTCTCCTATGGGGTGGTTATAAGACGTAAAGGCTGCAAAGTGAGGTCAGTGTGACCTGCATTTTGTTTTCCTCATCTGACCTGGAAGAGAAGATCCTAGAAATGAAAAGGAGGCCCACATTTTCTCAGGAATCAGGTGTGAGCTGAGAAATGGCCTCTTCCTCCCCAGTAGCCCATCTGGAAAGAGCGTGAAGATAGTTGTTGGATTCCTACTTTCAATTCCTTTGATCAGTTATCACAGCTTGGGGATGCACGCCATTAAGTGATCCAGGTTTTCCATTGCTTTTACCACATAGGTTAGTTTGGTGGCAGGGACAGAGGGGATATGAAGAAGCTGAGGCTTGCAGAATTCTTCTGTCTGTCCCACACACGCCTCGGCCCTGATAACAGACCCAAGGGAGGCGGTTTCCCCGGGGAGTGTCCCAGGCTCCCAGGGGCGATGCTGGCTGCCGACTCCTCAGTTCTGCATTTCTAATCAGTGCCTAGCCTGCTGCGGTTTGGGGCCCAGCCTTTCAATTATTCAAGAACTGGAAAGTTATTTGTTGCCTGATACAGGATTTGCTTTTGTTCAACAGAACAAAACCCTGGTAGGTGAGATTCAGCACCCAGGGCGGCCAGGTCTCCAGATGCATGCGGGTTGCTGGCAGAGGGGCATTGCTCTGGGAAGGGGTCTGGTTCAAACAGCATATAGAGTGCATGCAAGAAGGAAAAAAACAAACAAACCACAGAGATGAATAGCGGACATCCTGATTTTGCCTTCTATTTGTCCAGCTAGAAAAGTAGCAGAAATAACAGAAACCTGAGGCTGTGGCTGAGGGAAGAGGCAGCTTTGCAGGGAAGCGGCCCCAAGCCAGGTGGTGAGTGCTCTGAGTTCTAGCTCAGATTCCATCTGCTAACCTGTCCTGTGTCTTCAGGGAGATCATTCTCCTCTTTGGGCCATGTCTCCTCACCTGTGAAACGAGGAAGATGGATTAAATGATCTCTAAGCTTCCACCACACCTCTGTCTTCCAATTCTGGGGCGATGTTCAGGTCCTGGTGCCCACCGTTCCTAGATCCTCTGTAGAGGATGGAGCTGGTGCTGTTATAATCACTTCTGTTCATTGTCACCCATTCAATATTTTATTCTCTCTTTCAACAAACACATACTGAACCCTTGCTGCATCCCTGGCAGGGGGAACCCCTTCAGGGGATCCCAGACTGAAGGTCTCACGTGATGCAGCCAGATTATGAAGGCTGGTGGAATATTACTTCTACTTTTGTTCCTATGAGACTTTGAAGACTGGGTTAGTTCTAGAAGCCACGGGGCCCATTCACATATGCATTGGTTCATTAAACAAACATAGACTGAGCGTAAATTATAAGCTAGGTGGCATATAAGGGAAAGTCAAAGATGAGTCAGGTAAATGGCTTGCCCTCAAATTTACATGGTCTTGTTGATGAGGCTGATGTATATAATAAGTAAACTATAAGGCAGATAAATGCAAGGAAAATTATATATACAGGGAATTATGAGGGCACAGAGGAGCAGTACCACTGAACACTGGAGAGATTGGGGGCACCGCTCAGAGGGACTGGGATCTGAGCTGAGGGTTATTTTCAAATAGTCATATTACTTTATTCTGATTATGAAAGTTATATACACACATATATATGCATATATAGCTGTATGTAATATGTATGATTATGTGATACCTGGTCATCTTAATTTTCTTCTTCCTTGAAAGTTCTGAATTTTCCTTCACAAATGTGTATATGTATATGTATTTGTATATGTATATATAAGAAACAAAATTCTAAACATTCAAGAGAAGAAAACTGAGATGACCAGTTATCCCATAGTTCAGAGGTAATAACTAAAAAGAGATTTAAAAAGGCATATAACTTCAGTATATATTTTTAGATTTTTTTGATGTCTTTTCTGCCTTCTTTTTATTTTTTGACCAAAAAAAATCACACCATAAATACTGCTTTGTAAGTTGCATTTTTATTTGATAATATATCATTGACATTTTCACATCAATAAATAAAATTCTTCTTCATTATTTTTAAGAGCTGTATATCATATTCTATTGTATAAATGCCTTGTTATTCTTTTAACTAATGCTCTATTGATAGATTTGGGTTATTCCAATTTTTCAGTATTGTAAACAACATTGTGATAAACATGTTTCTCCTTAGGACAAATTGTTAGAAGCTGGGTATCTAGGCCAAAGGATATTTTAAGTACTGACACACATTTGCACATTGTGCTTTAGTTTAAAAGCAGAATTATATGTGTGTGTGTGTGTGTGTGTGTGTGTGTATGTGTGTGTGTACTCACAAGTACACGTGTTTGCTTTAGTTAATATTAACTGGGTACTTCCTATGTTCCAGATACTAGACTAAGAACTTTACACACACCATCTGATCTAATGATTGTAATATTTCAGCCCAAACAAACCACTGTTCCATAAACTCATTATAAAAGATATTTCAAGAAAAATAATCCAGAAACACATTTAATTTGCCAACCCAAGAAACTTAGTAGTATTTGGAAGCAGAAGGATTAGCATATTAAGTCCAAAAGGAATAATTAAATCTTTGTCTTAGCTTTGTTAAGATGTCAGACATTCTATGCCATTGGCCAGAGTCTATGACCTGTAAATTTAAATCGCAATGGGGAAGTTGCTCAAGAAAAGTCTGTGACTGTGGCCATGATGAACATACAGCCCTGCAGTAAATCCACTACATTTTTATTTCTCTATGCCAGCTGATATTGCTAGAGTTTGTCCTAGAAATTAGGAGACCCTAGGTCTTGATTTGCCTAGGGTAGTCCTGTTGTCTTGAAATAAATATTGATAGTGCATTCTTTTGTTCTCAAAAGTATGCCAGTTTGGACAATAATTTACTTTGAGGAAACTTGTTGCAGAGGGACAGGCTTGCTGATGAGACAGAAGCAAGTGTGAGCAGTGGCATCTATAAAAGGTGCTCATTCCCTTATGCTCAAGGCAGGCATCTCTATCCCTAACTTTCTAAAGAAACGTACTTCCCCTATCATGCAGCAGGGTATCTGGTCACTTCACTTATCCAGATAATAGCTGAAAATCAGAGAAAAAGCCAAAGTATCTGTGTAGTAAGAATTAGTAAATCCTGTAATAAAGTTCTTGCCCTAGTCTATGGGAAAAATTCTTATTCAAAGCCTGTCTACTCTTCTTTTACTCACAGATCTCTCCAAAGCTTGGGTATCTTATTTCCTCCCCCCAGGTGATTAAAAGGATAGGTTAGAAAAGAGAACAAATGCCTAAGGCAACACTTCAGCTTGAGCAGAAAGAGAGAAAAAATGGCTTATATGAGAGAGAGAAGACAGAAAACTTAAAAGGAAAGGAAAGGACCGCCATTGCAACAGCCCAGGACCCTGCGATGAAGCCGGAGAGAATCAGCACAGGGGGCAGTGATGGGAGTTCATAATGATGACCTTGAACTATCAAGAAAGTGTTTTATGCATTTGGTAGGTTGTATTTAAGAAGGTAGCACAGCCTGAAACATTTTAGATGGGATCTCTATCCAAACTAGTTCATATTGTTGAAATTAGACTTATAAGATGTAAATCTTCAGCAATCTGAACTCCTTGATTATATGGAATGACTTAACCTTCTGAGAGTCCTGGGCAGGAAAAAAAGAAGTAATATATAAATAAAGGCATTTAAGTCATGCCCTCAGACCTCAAATTCTTATTGATAATGTAAGTTTTTCACTCTTCCTAGATGTCTTTGCATTTTACAAAGGAGTCAAGTTCCAGTAATATAATTCCAGGCACTGAGAACACAGGAGGAAAGTTTTCAGAGCCAAAGGATTTTTCTGCTTATCTATGCAGAGAGTTTGGCTTTTCTTCCTGTGAACATAGTCCTGTAAAAAGGGTGGCCTTCTTAGCTGCTCATGTCCTTTGGAGTCATAAACTCCCACCTCTGAGGGACCCTCTGGACTTGAATCAAGTCCATAAGACAAAGAGCAGAGAGTCAAACATGCTCATGGTCAGACAGAAGGCTAAGGGGTTCCCAGAGCAACTGAGGGTACTACTCAGAACTAATCAGAAACAAAATTATGGATCACTTAAGTGACAAGTGGTCCTGAGCTCTCAGAGTCAAGACCATTGGGGTTCTGAGAATTCTGGCTGAATATCCAGCAGGCCTCTGTTCATTAATTCCATCCGTGGTGATGTTTAAAGTGTAATGAAAACTCAATGCAAAAAAATTAGAAGACTTGGAGCTGTTAATAGTTATCCCCAGGACACATAGCCTGAAGACAGAGGATGGAGGGAGCAGGAAAGAGAGATGGATAAGGCCACCTCCACTGCTGTGTTGCTCTCCTCATTGGTGCCCCACAGGAAACTCAGCCTAGACTTCAGATGGCTCCCTGGCTGGATAAAAGCTCTAGATGAAAGGAGCACCATCTGCCCCATTAGAGGGTCAATCCTCCCCTCTACCTAAAGCCTCAGCTCAACAGAGTAGCTCTGAGGTCTGGGACAGACACTTAACTCTGCAGAACCATGATGCATCCCTGCATGTCGTTCCCCAAAGTAATTCTGGTCTACATCTCCCTGCCAGAGGCTCAGTGCCCCTCCCAGAATGTCACTAATCCAATACCCACTCTTTCTCTGGGAGATAGAACCTAGGTTTTTAATGTCCAATGAGGAAAAATAGCTGTTCAGATCCAAACAGCTCTCTGTTGACTCTACTTGCTCTTTTGATGCTTTGGGGGTACCAGTTTCTCATTCTTTCCTGCTGGAGAAAGAAGGACAGCAGGGCCACAGGAAGCTGATTCAGATATGCAGGGACTAAACAAGTTATGTCCCAGACTTGGGTTGAGGCAGGAAGAGTGGCTGCTTCCCATGCATGATCTCTTCTTGTACATGGATATCTCCTTTATTAAAAACAGTATCTATTTTCTGTGGTTAATATTTATAATTCCATTATTAGAGGCTTATTCCCCTGTGGCTTGTGTGGGCCCACCTTATATGTCTCATCAATCATTGTACCTCTCGTGCTGCAATAAAAGGTGTAGAGGGAGGGACCCCGGGGATGCTGGGGACCCTGGGCACCTGAGAACTGGGCGGGGGGGGGGGGGGGCTGCGCTCCAGCTCAGGGAGAATGCTGACAACAGCAAAGACACATTCTGCTTCTCAATCCCTGGTGCTTATCTCACACAGCTTCTGTTCCTTTGTCACATGTTTTATGAGCTGAATTGTGTCTCTCCCAAATTCATGTATTGATGTCCTAACCCCAGTACCCCAGAGTGTGACTGTTCTTGGATGCAGTCTTTAGAGAGGTAATTAAGTTAAAATTAATTCATTAGGATGTACCTTACTCCAATCTGACTAGAATCCTTGGAAGAAGAGGAAATTAGGATACAGATAAGGGCAGAGGGAAGGTGATGTGAAGGCACAGGGAGAAAGGTAGCCATCTACAAGTCAAGGACAGAGGCCTTGGAAGAAGCCACCCAAAATAAACTCTTGCTGTTTACGCTGCCCATCCTGGGGTAGTTTGTTATGGCGGCCCCAGCAGACAGACGCACTGCATCATATCACCTCCACCTCACCAGCCCAGCCCTGCTGCCACCGTGGACTCCTGGAACATGGCTGCTGAGTTTGGCTCAGCTCTGCCACCTGGCCACAAAGTACTACTTGAACACGGAAAGAAAATCCTATCTTCTGCTCTGCTCAGAAAAGCCAAATTTAAAATACTTTGGTTCAGGGATTCAAAAGTTAGTGGCTGTGGATAGTACCAAGGAAGCTCAGGAGATTAAGGGGAAAGAGGCCCACCCCAGGGTGAGGGCTCCAAAAACAGATTTTGGTTTTTACTAAAGAGGTGTTAACCACTGTCCTTAGGCCAGGGGAAACCCTTGGTATAGACCTGGATGTAGGGAGTTGTAGAGTCCCTAGGGTAGGTCATGGTTGTTCTATCCCTCAATGAGCTCCAACGAGAAGCAGGGTCTGCTATCCTCCAGGGAGAGCCCAGGCTGAGACCATAAGCCCTGGGGACAGACACCTGGGCTCAATGTACACACAGGTACACACAGATGCACATAGGCATGTACACACACACACACACACACACACACACACACACACAGAAGCCCGAGGCCTGCCTGCCTGAACAAAAGAGTTTCCTGTGGTAGTAAGATGCTCTCAGTTTAAGGAGGTTCAAAACAAGGACTGGGAGATAGGAGTCAGAGAAAAATTAAGCCATAAGCTTAATTTTACTTCCTAAAGCAGGAGTGTTGACTGAGCTAGTGTAGCCAGCAATCAAAGAGGCCCCTGTCACCTGTCATATATGCCTGTCCTTCCCAAGGTGCACACCAGGACAGGCCACCCCTCTGTGTAACTCATTTCCACATCATCTACACTTTTCAATAAGCTCTTACTCTATTAGATTGCTTCCTGAAAGAGCCACATATTGAAAATCACTGGTCAGTCAGTTCTTTATTCTGTTAGTCACCAAACTGATTTTTTAAGCTCAGCACCAATAAAGCTGTGACGGCAAAGAACTGATATGGATTTCTCATTCTCACACACTCATATATAATAATAATAAAACTTTATTAAACAAGAGACATGTTGTTTCAGGGAATTTTTCTTTCCCTTCTCCAGTGCCCCAAGGCTAAAATATACAATCTTATTAACTTCCTCGAAGAAATACTCCATTCCCTTGGTGCACCTGCTGAGCATTCATCTTCTTGGACCTGGAAAATGAGACGGGTCCCTGACATGAAGGTGCGTGGGCCACAGTTGTATCCAGGGAAATCTAGGGGAGTGAGGGTGATTAGGACACTCCCAAGGAATCTTAGTGGAGTCCAGGAAGCCCTCTGTAATAGATATTCCTGCATGGCCCAGGCCAGGAAGAAAAAAAGAAAGGATTGGCACAGCAGGGCATGCAGATAGGAGGGAGCCTGGAGATAACATTTAGTTCACATTCCCAGACAATAGGTCAGGAGACAGAGGCTCACACAGGGGCTGTCATTCACCCCAAGGCACACAGAATAGATGGTAGAGCAGGAACCAGAGTCCTGGTGTCCTGTTCCGGGCTCCTTCCTTCCTTGCCTTCCACCCCACAGCCCCAGGATTGATCTCAAACTAAGGAGATTCTACTGTGATTTCTACATGTCCTGTGAGATGGCCTCATGCTCCTCAGGAAGGTCAGGGGTCATGTCCGGTCCCCCTGTCTCTGAATACAGCTAAAACAATAGCCATGCAACTCACGCAGGCAGGAGAGTCCCCCCAAACCAGCCCAAATCTGCTGGATGAATGAACGACCCCCATAAATGAGTAAGATTATGACTCAGGAATCTAATTTGTATCATCCTACCTGACTACAGACAGCGTGTGGTCCAGGGAAGGCTGACATTCTGAAACAGCCTGACAGTGGGTGGAAGACAAAGGAAGCAGGCTCTCACCAAAGTTACTTTGCAGATCCTCAGGAAGGACTGTCTCTGGACAGCCAGGAGTGTAGGATTAGATCTCTGAGGAGGGAGGAAGGGACCGAGGACCATCTGAAGGGGCGATCCCTGGGAGGCAACACGCAGATCTCAGCCACTGACTGAGCCATGGGGCAGAGGAGCGCGAGACTAGTGGGACCAACTCCACACTGCTCTGCACAACCGAGTCAGGGTTCAGGCTGGTCCCTTGGAGTGGGGGGCTGTTATGGACTGAACTGTGTCCCTCCAAAGCTCACCTGGCAAAGCCTTATCACCCAATGTGACTGCTTTGGAGATAGGTCCTGTAAGGAGGGAATTAAGGTTTCCTGAGGTCACTGGGGTGGGGCCCTAATCTGATTGGACTTGTGTCCATATAAGAAAAGAGAACCCAGAGCTCTCTCCCTCCGCATGTGCGCAGAGAAGAGGCTGTGACACAGTGAGACGGTGTCGTAAGCAAGTTGAGGAGACAAACACATGAGACCAGTCCCGCTGGCCCTCGAGGTTGGGCTTTTAGCCTCCAGAACTGTGAGAAAATACATTTCCATCATTGAAGCCCCCCAGTCTGTGACATTTTGTTCTGGCAGCCTGAGTGTACTAACTCTGGGGCTGGTAGTCTCAAGCAGGGGAAGTGCAGAGGGAGTTAGGGCCAGGTGAGAAACAGGGGACTCCCATTCTTGTCGACAGCTCTGTGTGGGCAAGCAGTCTCTCTTGGTGAGCCTTAGCAGAGTGGAACAGCCCAGGGCTTTTCAGGCACTGATGTTCTGTGCTTTCTCCTTTTATGAGGTCCTAAAAACAAGCTGGGATCTTTCTGGGAAAATGGGAAAAGGATCAAGTGACCTCTGATAGCCATTGTAACCCTAAGACTCTAACTACAAGAATGACACACGCAGTTTATCATTGAAAATGATTTATTGGGGTTTTTTAACTGCAAGATTGGAAATCTTTTCACTCCATATATGAGGGAGTAACAGCGGGCTAATTATAAATGAGTATTTATATATATTTATTTTGGATTATATATTCCGGATGTTTTTCAGTGAAAGCAAATCAAATGGCTGTCAAAAACACATGGTGTTCAGCAGAAGCTGTTTAGGTATTTACACGGTCTGGGAGGTTTTGCAAACATATACAACAGCTGCAAACAGCCAGACAGATTCTCTGGTTGACCCTCTGCCCACCCACTAGTGGAGTTAATTTGTGGGGACCCTCCCGGGGTCCCTCTGACTCGCACTCAGGTGGTATCGACGCTCTGGCTCTGGACCCTGGGCCCAGCATCCACCCTCAGCCCCTCTGTCTGCTGCGTTCCTCTAGATCCCATTTCAGATCAAACACCAAATGTTGTCCAAGCAATTACCATGCACCCAGCTCTGTGCTTTGCTGGACTGGGAGATAGTGGCTGAAATGACCTCTGAGGTTACTTCCAGCCAGAGACAGGGGAGGCTGCAAGAATGCACATTCTCAGGGAGCTCGGGTATCACTCCTCCAGGAAGCCTCCCTGATTCTGCAGACAGCAGAAGTGTTTAGCAAGCTCCATTAATTCCCTTTCCTCCTGTACACAGAAATAGACGCTACTTTCCTACCGTCCCTTCATAGAAATGCACTCCATGTGACAATGGAATGTGGGTGGGAGTGATGTGTGTCACTTCCAAATTTGGCTCCTAGCTGCCCCATTTTTACCTTGTCTGCCAGTGTAAAATGCTGAGGTCCTAGGAATTGGCGGGAGCTGCCTTATCTGAGAAGCCTGGATCCCTCAGTGACCATGTGGAGCAGGGCCCCCACATCTGACTGTGACAAGAGTGAGAAATAACCTGCACTGAGCTAAGCCTCTGAGAGGTAGAAGTGGTTTGCGCAGCAATTGGCCTGTCCAGGCTGATACACTGACTGGCTCTCAAGTTGAAAATAGTGGTCATTTGCTAATTGAACACACCCTCAGGTAGGGCACTCGGGAATATGCCACTTGGGAATATGCGTGAACAGTTTTCTAATTTGGTAGGGCTATGAATGCAAACCATGGCCTGTCTGACTCCAGAGAGTGTGCTCCTGACCCATTTCTGCTTTGTCACCCTCCAGGCTACAGTGGTAGCCATCAGTGCCGTGGAAGACTGTAAGGGAGAGCCTAACTCATAATATTCCTGAGCTGGAGAGAATTCTAGAAGTTGTGAATATGGGCATGTTTTGTTGTGTGAATCGTGTCTCTATTTCACCTGCGTGTTCCTATCCCATCCCTTCACCTCTATCCTCCCAAAAGAAACCAAAGCAGCTTTTGAGCTGGGTCTAGAACCATCTCTTGGGGTAAACATCAGGCTGAAGGCTTGGCAAGCTCAGAGAGTAGGCTTTTGCAGATGGCCACTGTGGCACTTTCGGGAGCCCAGCCGAGATGCAGAGGTCCGATGTAGTGACTAGGCCTGCAGTCCACAGGCACACAATGGCAGAGGCCTGGTCTTGGGCACCCACGACCCCTGAGGTGCACTTCTATTTAATTGGGAGTTTCGCAAATAGAGAAATTCATAGCATTCTCAGCGGTTCCCTTGCTCGGCTGCCACCCCAGTCTGGGCCTTGGCAGCACTTGCCTCTGTATAAATCACATTCCATCAGCGTAACTGCGGGGCTTCGGGGATCATTTTGGAATACCAGGATGTTAATGCACTGGGTTTTGTTCCAAGCAGTGAGCCACCTCCTGGGATTTGGGAATCTCTTTTTTAAATCCAGATAGCACTAATGAGCTAGTAAGGGCTCCTGACCTCCTTGACTCCTTCCCTCACTCCCGTGGCTGCTCTGGGCATTGGAGTCAGCCCCATGCGCACTGCACTGCAGCCAGCCATGGGCCCGGCATAGCCGTGGGCTTTCAGTGCAACTGGTTCCACCTGGAGGCATTCAAACTGCAATTTTTTCTTCCTTTTTTTTCTCCCTAAATTATTGAGTACACCTAAAAGTGCTTTTCACTTACAGGCTCTGGGTAAATGTTTGTGGTTATTTTGACGGCAATTGCACTGGTGTCCTTTATAACAGGGTTTGGCCAGGAGCTTTCCTTTAATTCTATACCCAGGCAAAAATTATGCTGGGGTGTCGAGGAGGTGGTCTGAAAAGGGGAGAGTGATAAGGGGAAGACACAGGCTGACAAGCAGTTAAATATCACTTATCCTTTTAGCTAAGCCTGGCTCTCAGTGCCCGTGACTCAGAAATGCCTCGTGTAACACTTATTATGTGTCAGGGGCTGTTCTAAGTGGGTGTACAAATATTTACCAATCTACTCTTCCACACTATTTTTATGTTCACTTTACCATAAGAATCCTAGGACACAACAGAGAGGCTAGGGAACTTGTCCAAAGTCACAGAGCTAGTAAGGGGGGCTGCCAGGGTTTGAAGCAGCAGACTCTGGCTCCAAGGACCACACACTTAATCACTGTGCCGTTTCTCTCCTCCACAGCTATTCCTGCCTCTCAAGCTTGGCTCAGTTTGTTCATCTTACTTAGAATGCTCTGTTCCTTTCCTTTTCACACTTCTGAATTCTAGCTCATCTTTCAAGGCCAGCTTACAACCTAGTTCCCACAAGAAGCCTTCCTGAACATTCTGCACCATGCTACAGTTGACTGACTCTGAAATCTGGTAGCACAGTGTTTCAGGGCATGGCACTTGGCACTAAACTGTATAGGCTTAGATCGAACCGAGCCCTATCTCTATGACCTTACATAAATTAATTAACTTCTGTGAGCTAAGTTTTCTTATCTGGAAAATGGAAATATGTGTTGCCCAACAATACAACCCAACAGGGCTGTTGAGGGGATTAATTGGATTGTCATACCTACGATACTTCAAAGAGTGCTCACTTACTCAGACTGCTATATATGCATTTTTGAAATTATTATTGCTATCATTATTGTCATTATTGCACATTGCTTTTCCTATTGCTCTTGTGTCACACTTACACTTTCCTTGTCTGATCCTTATCTCTTGTAAGATTGCAGGATTATTTGCACCTGTTGAAGACCAAGATTGGTTGTGTGTGTGTGTGTGTGTGTGTATCTATCTATCTGTCTACCCATCTATCTGTCTATTTAATTCCCTGGTACTTAGATTAGTATCCTGCAAGAAGTAAGCATTCATTTAATGGCAATAATTAATTAATGAGTTGAAGGTAGCTAATATTATATCCCTAGGTGCAAGAATTCACAAATCCCTTTCTCTCCCACTGAATTGCATATAAATATAAGTCACAGGTCTTCATTGATCTTGGAATGGTACACCTCGGGGGAAATTGAATCTGTCATAGTTCAAAGAAAACCCACTCCTAAATAAGTTAACAGATGCATTCATTAACTGAGGTGGTCCAGTTAAAATAGGGCACACACTTGGTGGGATTTGAATATCAATAGTCTGTAGAGAAGCATCAGCTTCCAAGAATGTTTGGCTCCTGATGTGATCTTCTTAACCTTTGCTTTCCAGTCTAGTCTTCAGAGAGGCTGCCGCTCATGTATGATGGAGATACTGCAGACATACCGTGCTAGGTCATTGGGAAACCATCTGAAGACTGATGTCTTATTATCTCTTGAAGCACATGGCAAAGAACCACTTACAGAACCTTCTCTATTATTTGACTATTTAGACCCTTAGGTTCATTGACTTCAGAATAGTTTTACGGAATCACTCTGAAGTCAATAAGTCTCCAAGACTTGGAAGGAGTCAGGAAGCTACTGAAGGGCTCTGGGTCTGCAGTTGACTGGCTCCATGCAAGACAGAGGCATGCTGCTCCTGCTGAAAATAGGGACAAGAGTTTAACTCCACGAGGGCGGGTGGCTGGCTCAGCACAAATCGCTGTGCTCAACTTCAAAGGGCAGGGCCTCCTGCAGTCTTCCTGGGAGCAATAACATTCTTCCGTGGTTGTTTTGGGACGCTGGCCTTTGGGAAGGTGGCAGCTGAAGAGTTATGGAGAGTAGGACCTACTTTTCTCAGAAATGTGCTCTGGTTTCCCAGGGCATTCCTCCTGGAGCATTGGCATCCTATGCTATCCCTGAGGGCTTCAGCAGAGCTCCAAATAGCCAAGATGAGGAAAATGAAACAACAGGAAGCAGTGTGAACCGTAATGTTCCTTTGCCCTAACCCTGTACTCCCCCCTTTTCAAAGTATTTCCTACCTGCTTTCATATAGAGCCCTGGAGAGCACTGAGATCTTTTCCCTTCCTGTTTAGGGACAAGTTTGGGATGAGCAGGTATGTTGTCTCACACTTTCCTGGCTGCCCTGAATGAACCATACATTGAATGGCATCCCACAGATTGCTCAGCTTTTCTTTGGCCTTCTGGCCTGGCAGGTGTGGAGGGACAGAGATAACTGGGTGGTTCGAGGAACGGGACGTAGTCAGTGTTACCCTCCACCCCCATCCCCAAGTGGTTTTGGTAGCAAGACAACAGTTATCCTGTGGAGTTATGTATGTAACTTGTGAGTGGTTTCTCCAGTTCTTCTAAATAGCACTCCCCAGAACTCTTTTAAGTCATGCTTAGTATTATAAACAATTGTTAAGGACATTCATTTCACCTCAGTACCTTTTCCATAACATTATACGTTTCTTCATCCTTTTTATTTCATTCAGTATTTCATGCACCCTGTAAATCATAGCCACTAATCACCTCTCTGTTTGTCCCTGTGTCAACAACCAGGACTCTGGTCCAGTTCTCATCAACTCATGCTTAGATGATGGTGGTTCAACCGGACATTCTCCTCTCTGATCTGGGCATACCAGTTTATTCTATGCTCCCTGAAGGATTAATCTTAAGCTGCTGCCTGGCTCAAGAAAATTCAGTGGCTCCCCATTGTCTACTAAAAGTTGAGCTTCGCCTAGCTTTTAAGGTCCTTTAGAATCGGGCTATAATCGCTTTTTTTTTTTCCAGGAGTCCCTAATATATACTTCATAATTCTCATCCCCAAATTTATTCCACACTGCAGATGTTTCATTGCCACACAACACGTTGTCTCCCTTAAATGCCTGACACTCTTCTGTGCCTCATCTGCCAAGTCATCTAATTTATTTGGCAAAGAAAGAGTGCTTTCAATACCTCCAACTTTGGCTCTCTTAAAGACCTGGCTTGTCTTAACTACTTCACATCCATTACCCACTGCCTTGTTTTCAGAAATCTAAGTGTCTTCTGCCTACATTACTGGACCATTAGCTCGATGCCGTATGAAGTAGAACATCAGCTCTGACACCCCTACCCAGATTTTTTTCCCCAACAGTGCTTACCCACATAGGGCCAGGATTATAAGAGCTCCACAAATACTCTAAAAATAAATTATTTAAATTCCACCTTTGGGAACTCGGTGGTTGGTGTACAATCTTATGCAAAGGAAAAATAACATGTATTTTATAGTCAGTATTATTGGAGGGGACACACCTGGAGATGCCACTTCCTGATAGAATCTTTCTTTATTTGAAGGGACCCTGAGTGGAAGGAAGGCCCACCCCTGAGTTTCAGGAGGATAAATTGCCTTGCTCTCCCTCACCTTCTTTGCTGTACTCTTTCCTCCACTTGGAATTCCCTTCCCTCCCCCCAATCCTTGATATATTCTTTCCCAGCCTTTGATATTAAACATAAAATATTATCATGCTAGTAAAGTCTTGGCCAGGCCTCAGCTCTCCATTGTCATTTTATGTTATTTAAAATAAAAAGACATAAAAGTTAACACAATTGCCCAGTACATATATGACCTGATTGTTTTGGGAATATAAATCTTACCCCATCTGCGGACCTGTGGTCTGTCTTGAACTGACCCTCCATGCTGCTTTCTCATTATCATGGAGAGATGGCAGGCTTTGATCACCTGTCCCTAGTTTTTCCTCCATGGAATGCGCTGGCATTCTGGCTTTCTCTGCTCCCATCTGTGAGAATTGCATTGGTATACTTTTTCTGCCTAGATACCAGACACCTTCCTCAAGGGCAAGAACATTGTGATTTATACCTCTCTGTTCTCTCATTGCTGATTCTGGCATCTAGCACAGCAGTGGGACTCAGTATCTATTCATTCACTGAATAAAGGGGTTGAATAAATACCAGCCAGACACTTTCCTAATCATCTTTCCTTATCTTAATTTGTGTGCCCATTCTTAGGTGCATGACTATGTATATATTCCTGATTAAGGAGAACTAAGTAGGTCAAGTGACAGAAAGCAATGAATAAATCCATAATTTATAGTTTGGTTTAGGCTTCTTACTCTTTACATAGTAAGGCTCGGCATTAGTAAAACTTTCAGGCATTAGTAGGGAAACCTAGAGACTTTGTTACATCGTAGAAATTCTTATCATTCCATGCCTCATGCTACTTTCTTCCTTGAAGTAGGGCCCATCAACTTAGTCTACCTTTGTTTCCTTTCTTTTTTTTTTTTTTTTACTGTCCTTATCCCCAGTATATCCCTTAGGATTCTTCAATGTGGAGGCACCATCTCTTCCAGATTGTTTTACTCTTTCTATCGCTACAGGGAAGTATAAGGAGGAAATAAGTAACAAACATGGGAAAATTACAAAAGCTTAAAAATTCCAGTCATGTCCTTGACCTCATTTTTTGGCCTTTCTAACATGGGCACTGCTTGTAGCAGGCAGTGTTAGCCAATGGTTATTTCGAATTGCTAACTCAGCCACTTGCTAATTAGGAGGGACTTGGGCAGTCTATGTAACCTTGGCACTCTCGGTTTTTCCATCTGTGAAAAGGGGACGCTGAAGCTGCCTCTCAGGGTGCTTATGAGCATCTTGTGGGTTGATGTAAGCGTGCTCCTAGCCCAGAGTGCATAACATTGTTACAGCTTGGACCACTGTGTTAAATGTCACTGAAGCAGATGCTGCTGGAGTTATTGCCAGCTGAGGTACGTACTGGACACAGGTGTTACTTTTTCTTCCCAGGGCTGGTACTCCCTGAAATCCGGTTGCCTTCTCAGCTCCATTTCTGGAGTGAGGACCGCCTGGAGCTTCCTTGACCTTTTAGGCAAGACCTAATGAACCAGGTGCAGAGAAGTCAAGCCAAGGAGAGCAGAGGTAGAAGGCAAAACCAAAACCCAGCTCAAGGATAAATGCAAAGTGGTTTTCTGTTTTTTGGGGTTTTTTTAAGTTTATTTATTTTGGAGAGAGAGAGTGAGCATGAGCCAGGAGGGAGAGAGGGAGAGAGGGAGACACAGAATCGGAAGCAGGCTCCTGGCTCCTAGCTGTCAGCACAGAGCCTGATGCAGGGCTTGAACCCATGAACCATGAGATCATGACCTGAGCTGAAGTTGGACGCTAAACCGACTGAGCCATCCAGGCGCCCTGCAAGTTGGTTTTCTTGAGAAGGCCTCTGGAAGGGGCTCAGATATTCATAGTTTAAGATAAACAAACACAGGCGAACAGCAGATACAATTTCTTGATTTGACTGAAAGCTCTTTGGGTGGGATCAAAATCTCTCAGAATACACGTTGCTTATCTCTGTGGGTGCTTGGGCTCTCTTCTAGGCGGCTCTGACTCCTGACTCCTATTGCCCTCCTTAATAGCAGAACAGAAGCCCCAGCCTTCCCAGATATCAAAGATAAAATGATAAACTCTTTTCAATGAATAAATAAATGAGCGAGTGAATGAATGAATGTATACATGAATATAAGAGAGACAAGGCCCCTATGACAAAGCAGAAGCTGTCTAAGACAGTAATCCCAAATCCGGACCTCCAGCCTTCCCTTGGAAGGACAATATATATGTAAATAGAGCCATCACGTTTAGAATGTCAGGCCTCAGAGGGTTCCTCTGGAGCTTACAAAGGCCACTTCACACTTCTCCATGAAATTACAAAACTTGACAGCTTTCTTAACACAGTGATGGTGAGGAATAAAAACTTCAAAAATTATGCTATTTGAAAAGTAAACTATTTACTGTTCAGAGGAAAAGAATCTGAACTTAACTACTTGGCTGCTATCAGAATGTAACCCTATGACACAACAGTGATTTAAAATGTAAAATAGAGCTTTAGGCATGCAGAGAAGGAAGGCGCTATCCCCACCAAAGCCCAGCTCTGTGGCACCTTCACCTGCAGGGACACGACCGAGGCCCAGGCACTCACCCATCACTGCCTGGACCGGATCATAGACTACCTGAATTTTCAGGTTTTTCTCCACCTGCACCTCCTCACTGCCAAGGATGTAAAAGAAACATGACAAATGAAGGCCTGGATATACATTTTCATGAAGGAAGTATGCACTAAGTGAAGTCTAGGTTCATAGCCAAGGCAGGCGTTCTTAAAAAACTTAATAAGTGACCTCTAGGAATAAAGGAATAGAAGGTTGTATGTGAAATGCATTGTGCCCCTGTGTGTCATCCCTGTGATAATGAGTTAGCTTGATCCAGGTCTAGAGATGTGCATATGGACCCATACAAATGGGCTCACACTCTAGAGCTGTGGGCCTTAAGAATGTGTCCTTCAATAAGCCTCGCATCTTCCTGTTGAATTTTGTAAGATGGAAAAGACCAGGCAAGGCTCCGTGGTGTGCAGTGGTCAACACAATCTTTATTGGCCTATATGCCCCTCCTTAGTTGTGGGCACCTGCTGCCCCAGGGCCTGGCAGTGTGCACTGGGGTCAGTGCCAGTGCCTGTGGAGCCGGTGCTGTTCACAGTTTCAATGTGAGTCGGCAGACGTGGCCTGGGGTGCGGGCAGGGACAGATGACCTCTAAGTTCCCTTCCCATCTCAAGACTCTGTGATGAACTCAGAAGACATGACCCCGATATTCTGCAAAATTAAACTGTCACCTAGAATTCTAAAGACTTTTTGTGGGTCTCTCCCACTTTTTTGCAGAAGACAAATCCAAAACGTGCAGCCTATAGACAGAAATGTGATCCAACAGTTTTGTTCTTGTTTTTTTTTTAATTGCACCATAGTATTAATATAATTATGTGAAAGCACATGACCAAATATGAAATGTTTCATACACTAAAAATCACAAACACTTTATAACTGCAGCCAAAACACTCAGGAGCTCTAGGCAGGAGTAAGCCAAGCTTAATTTTTAGAGGAATATCAAAGCCAAAGAAGCAAACCAAGGAATTCGCCTATGGAGGTAAAATTTTGGGCACAGTTCAGTTCAATTCAATTCCGTTCAACAAATATATGTATCTACTAAGTAGGCCCAGGGCACTATGCCTGTTTCTGTTCCATATGAAGAGGGATTGGCATTACACATATGGTTTCATAGAGATGGTGAGAGGTGGATGAGAGCAAGAGCACAAGTAGTTTTCCATTTAATAATCATAATTATAAAAACAATTAGGAAAAGCTACCATTTACCAGAGGGCCAATCATATGCCAGTGTTTATGCCACACCAGGCCCTCTATACGTACATGAATGCTTGCATACACGATTCTTAATCCTTAAAACAACTCAGCAGAGGTATTCTTATTTCCCATTTTCTTCATGAGAAAATCAAGTCATAGAGAGGTTAAGTCACTTAGCCAAGGTCACCCAGCTCTCAGGTACTGAGCCAGAGTTTGAAATCATAATTGTCTGAATTCAGAGCCAGCACGCTGTGCATCTCACCTACATTAACATATATTTCACCACCTTCCACTATGGCCGTTACTAGTGGGCAGAAGGGATGAGGGCTGAACCTGGCCTGTGACTTTTGGTGAGAGTGGCTCACCTGTGCTCCGCCTGTCCTCCCAGGCCCTCCTACACGCCGCCTAAGCCAGGAACCTCTCCTTGTTATTCCAAAGGGGCCAGGTGGTGGGCCAGGCAGGAAGCAGAGAGACAGCTTCTGAACCTGGCTTTGAGCTTCATTAAATCCTCTCAGTCGTTGGTTAGGGCCAAGTATCTTCCAGCCACCATCATATATAGTCTTCCTTTTTCCTGTTTAAGTCAATTTGACTACAAATGCAACCTTGCTGACGTGGAGTCTATCAGTAGCTGAGCAGGGGCTCATCTACCTCGGGGGCAGAGCTTCCTGGGAGTGAGGCTTTGAAAGACAGCTGGCTTGTTCCCTGAAGTAGGTCACATGCTCTCAGCCCTCTCCTCCTCCTCCTCCTCCTCCTCTTGGAGCCACCCAAGGGGAAGCTCATGGGAAAGCAGCAGGTTACTCCCTATCAGCAGAGATACATCTTTGCCCCCTACGATGGGCTCTGCTGGTCTGGTAGCCACGGGCAAGCTGTGTTTTATTCCCGAACATCCCTTCTTGTTTCAGCAGATAATGGACTCTAGTTAGGAGACAACACCATAAACACAGCATAAACATTGGGATGCAAAGCTGGAATGAGTCTGCATGTAAATAAGAGTGCTGGGAGCCAGGGAGGTAATAAGTCAGGAATGCAATGGAGAAAGGTTATTAAGAGAGGAGCTTGTAAAAATCTGCAACAAGGCTGAAAGCTGGGAGCATTTCTTGATTACAGAGGACTAAAGGCAGCGGCCTGTCTCATCTGTGCTCTGCCTAGCTGGGTGGCTGGACTCCGCACTTAAAATCCTGCTGTTACTCACTTTGTTCAGTCATGAGGTTGGGATTTTATACACTTAAAACAAAGGAGAGTTGTCGGGCTGTTGTGAAGGTTGTATGTGAGTGAAAGCATTATGAAAAGCTGATGTTGCTGCACAAATGGAGGCTTATGTGATTCTTAATTTTGGAAAGTGGCTGAGATGACTCTTTTACGCATCTGAGCCCTCTTCTTGGTTGAATATCAAGCAAAGTTATCTTTTGTAATAGAAATCTCTCAGGGACCTATCAGGCATGAATGAAACCAAGGGTATTTTCTGTTGTGTTATAGTCCAAACAGAAAGGTCCTTTTTATTGGCTTTATGGTCGTCAGGATATGTATGGTAGTCTTTGTGGCAGTAAGAAGTAAATCCCAAATCCCACTGGCTTAACCATAGTACCAGAAAGGAGAATGTTTGTAGCTCTCTGACATGACACCCAGTATGTCTGGGGCATTTCTCCTGTGTCTCTCTTGCAAACAGTGAGTTCTGAGCCCTAGGTTGCTCCTATCTAGTAGCTACATGGTGACTTCTTTCACTGCCTCAGAAAGGAAAGAAAAGGCTGGATCCCATGATGAGAGGATTTAAATAGTCAAGCCAGGAAGTGGTTTATCACATCCACTCCTATTCTGTTATTCATAACCCAGTTATGTGGCCCCAACCCAACTGCAAGGGAGGCTGTGATGTGTAGAGGAACCTGGATGTCTTGGTGAGCTCTGTGTCTGCCTCACCTTTCTCAAAGTTAGCATCTGGCTAATGAATAAAGGGATAGCTTGTAGTCAAGGGAGAGATTACACTACTCTGATGTTTGCTCCAGTGACATGTAAGTCTCTGGCCAAGATTATGAACTTGCATATTTTTGGGGCTGAACAAGATTCCCAAAAGGATTTATCAACCAGCTGTAGACTTCTAATATGGTATTGTGATTTTAATTCTGGACACTGGTACATCTGAACCCTGGTTTATTCAGGATAAGACTTAAGTAATTTAGCCATATTTCCAGGCTAATTGTTGCCATGCCGTCTTAGCAGTTATGATATAATTGGGATAGTATTACCTTTCAGCCTTCTAATGCTGAGGCTAATAGCTTTGGTCAGGCATTTTACTATTGATTAAAACACTTTATTAAAAGCTTTGAATTGTGCAAAAAGAAAAATTTGTTAAATTCAGTCATATACATCTTATGGCCTAACATCTGGCATTTTCATAGTCTGAAGTCCTCATAGATTGCTGACATTAGTTACCACCTTCAAACTTTCTAAATTTTAAAATGACTCAATGGTATCTTTTAGAGTTGCAGAAGATATCTCAGCATTGAGGTTATTGAGATTTAAATTAATTAAACAAGGAGGCCATTAGACTGATGTGGCTGTAATGCCATGGCAGCCTATGTAAACACATCAAATTCTAAACCTGTAAATACATCAAGGTTATAAAACTGGAACCTATGGACAATGAATCACACACAGCCAAGTAGGCTTTAATCAGTAGTCAATCAATAATTTCCTTACTTTGCTTCTGCCTTTTCTTTATTCTTTATAAAAGTCTCACCCAGAGTTCTTGTCTGGGGGCGGGGGTGCTTTCCACCACTTTCGATTTGATGCTACTCAATTCAAATCGGTTTTTGCTTGGATAAACCCTTAAAATTTTTAATATGCCTCAGTTTATCTTTTAACAGATTCCAATGTCATATTTTCATTGGAACAGAATGGGCATCTATAGAAAGCAATTGCTACCTTAAAATAGCACTCTGAATTTCAGTTAATTTTTAAATACCTTTTCCAGATGGACAGCCAACTGTTTTCATCAGTTTGGAACTTCCTAGCAGTGAAATGCTGGTGTATAAAGGTTACCCTTTCATTTTGTCTTCAACAATGCAGTCTGTTCTTAGACCCAGTCCATCTTCTCCCAGTTTGTGAGCTTGATGATTTGAATTCACCAATCCTAAACTCCATCTGTTTGTTGCCTGAAAACAGTTGAACAGATTTCAATAAATTTAGAAACTGTAAATAAATTGTTGAATAAGCCTGAATGATGGGTAGGATTTCAGCTCTGAGGATGGACAGCCATTGTATAAGACCTACAGATGTGGATTTGCTCCTGTCTCATCATCCACAGTTCAGATAAGAGCATCCTACTTTCTCATACTCCAAGTGGTGACATCATTTCCTTCCAAAGTTTGCAGAAGAAAGTAAATCTAGACTGAATTTAAATTGAATTTAAACCTCAGGCTTCCCTAGGTTTTTGAAATTAATCATCTATACATTCCTTTTGCATTTCCATCAGTTTTCCTACAGAAGAAACAAATAACAAAGGGAAAAGCTATAACACAGTATATGAAACATTTGTATATTATTTCATTCTTAAAGAATTTGAATATATTCTAACAGCAGAAGTTATGTTTCTTTTAGAGGCATTGTGGAAACACCAGGAATTCTAGGGAACACATGTTGATATAAAACATAAGTCACACAATAAGAGCTACCTTTTTTTTTTCTCCTAACTACTATTTACTGCAGGTATATTATATTTCAAGCATTGCTAAGCATTTTCCATATGGTATTCCATTAATATTTGCAAAGAAGCTGTCATTTATACTTTCTGGTCCTCGTTTAACAGATGAGAAAAGCAAGTCTGGAAAAGGCTAAGTAACTTGACGAAATCACAAGGTTGGTAGGTAGAGGAGATGTGATTCTAATGCAGGTCTTTATCCTCTCCTTTTGATTTCTTTTGATTTTTTTTATTGAAGGGATTGCGTGGTGCCAGTGAAGGAAGATGCATCTTTCTTCAAGTTCTTTGTTGCTTCTGGAAAGTCTGTGTTGATTAAGGAAAAGAAGATGTTTAAGTTTTTGTTTCACAGACATCCTTTGATATTCCTATTTCAGATCATTCTTTTAAAGGGACAGCTAGGGCATGCATGCTAACTTCCTTCTATAATCACATTACTCAGAGATGGATACAGGCATCTGAACATGATTAGAGTCCTTTTTTTCTGTATTGCTATCATGAAATGTGGGTTCAAAGTACATTTCAGGTCCTGTTTGTTTTCATATTGACAAACCTCCTGTACCTTCCACTGATTACCTTTTTTAAAAATTAAGTAAGGGGTGCCTGGGTGGCTCAGTCGGTTGAGCACCCAGCTTCGGCTCAGGTCATGATCTCACGGTTTGTGAGTTCGAGCCCCGCGTCGGGCCCTGTGCTGACAGTTCAGAGCCTGGAGCCTGTTTCGGATTCTGTGTCTCCCTCTCTCTCTGTTCCTCCCCAGCTCTGTCTCTCTCTGTCTCTCTCTCTCAAAAATAAATAAACATTAAAAAAAATTAAAATTAAGTAAACTTTGTTGAGATGCGATTTACATAATGAAGATTTAACTATTATAAGTGTCCAGTTCATTGAGCTTGGGTAAATATGGACACTCATGTAACCACAAGCACTATAAGGATAGATATTTCTATCATTCCAGAAAGTTCCTTTCTATCTTTTGTAGCTCATCCCTATGACCACATATTTGATATTTGGCCCAGGTAATCATTGATTTTTATGTGATTGTAGATTTGATTTGCATGTTGTAGAAGTTGCATAGGTGGAATCATATAGTACATGCTCTGCATTTTTTTTCCTTCTTAGAATAATGTTTTTGAGATATATGCTTTTTAAAAAATTTGTTTTTAATGTTTATTTATTTTGAAGGAGAGAGAGAGACAGAGCATGAGCGGGGGAGGGGCAGGGAGAGACAGGGAGACATAGAATCTGAAGCAGGCTCCAGGCTCTGAGCTGTCAGCATAGAGCCCAATGTGGGGCTCGAACTCATGAGCCATGATATCATGACCTGAGCTGAAGTAGGATGCTTAACCAACTGAGCCACCCAGATGCCCCCAGATGCCCCCAGATATATCCTCTTTGATGCATGTATCAGTAGTTAGTGCTTTTTATAAGAAGGTAGTATTTATTGTATAGATATAACACAATTTGTTTATCCATTCACCTGTTGATGGATATTGGGGTGGATGCCAGTTTGGGGCTATTATGAATAAAGCTGTAAGAACATTTTTGAATACATTTTTTTTGTGAATATATGTTTTCATTTCTCTTGGGTAAATATCTAGGAGTAGAATTGCTGGTCAACATGGTAAAGCTATGCTGAACTTTTAGGAAACTAATCCATTATTTACCAAAGTGGTATACTCCTATATGAGAGTTCCAGTTACTCCACATTCTGACAGACACTAAGAATTGCCAGTATTTTTAAAATTCTGGCCATCCCATTTCATGTAATAGTTTTTATTTGCATTTCCTAAAGACTAATGGTTTGGGGCATATTGTAAGGTGCTTATATAACGTTTTTCCTAATCTTTCTGTTTAACTATTTTGTCCATTTTAAAAATTGGATGTGTCTTCATAGGGTTGGGTTGTAAGATACAAATCATTTTTCAGATACATGTATTCAAATGTAATATCACAGACGGTCATCCTTTTATTTACTGCCTTTCAGGGAATCAATTTTTAAATTTTGATGAGGTCCAGTATAGCAGTGTTTTCTTTTATGACTTGTGTTTTTCTCTTCAATCTAAGAAATATTTGCCTATCCGAAGGTCACAAAGATTTTTCCTGTGCATTCTTCTAAACTTTTAGAGTTTTTACTTGTCACATTTAAGCCTATAATTATTTTAAGTTAATTTTTATGTATGGTATGAAGTAATGGTCAGGCTTTATTTTATATAGATACCCTGTTTTCCAGCACTTTTTGTTGAAAAGACTATCTTTTCCCCATTGAAATATCTTGGCCTCTGAAAACCCATTGATCATATGTGTACAGGTCTATTTTGAGACTCTGAATATGTTCCCATTGATCTATTTGCTTATACTTGTGTCTTACTAGGACTTTATAGATCTTGAAACCAAGTTCTATAATTCTTCCATTTCTCTTCTTTTTTAAATTTTTTTTTAAGGTTTATTTATTTATTTTGAGAGAGAGCCTCAGGTGGGGCTCTCAAGGATTGTGAGATCATGACCTGAACCAAAATTAAGAGCTGGATGCTTAACAGACTGAGCCACCCAGGTGCCCCCATTTTGTTCTCAGCAAAGTTTTACAGTATTAAATAAATAAAATTTGCATATGTTTTGTTAGATTTATTCCTAAGTATTCAATTTTGGATGCTATTCTAAATAGTATTATTTTCAATTCAATATTTAATTTTTTTTCTTAGTATATAATTGATTTTTGTATCTTGTTTCCTGAAACTCAGTTCAACTCATTATTAGCTCTAAGGTTTTCTCTAATGGGTGCCTGGGTGGCTCTGTTGGGTGAGTCTCCAACTCTTGATTTTGGCTCAGATCATGATCCCATGATGGTGAGATTGAGCCTCACATTGCCCAGCACTGAACGTGGAGCCTGCTTAAGATTCTCTCTCTCCTTCTGCCCCTCTCCCCCATTCATGTTCCTTCTTTCTCTCTCTCTCTTAAAATAAATAAATAAAAAGATTTTTCTCTAGATGTATTAGAATTTCTTCATATAAAATTTCTTTATCTTTGAATAAAAGCATTTTTATTCTTTCTCTCAATCTGTATGCCTTTTTTTCTATCCTTATTCAGCTGGCTTAGACCTTTGAGTACAGTGCTAAATCGTAGTAGTGAGAGAAAACATCCTTGCCTTCTTTTTGTCCCTAAGGGGAAATAGTTAAATATATTTGTTGTTACCATTAAACATTATGTTAACTGTAGATTTTTCATAGATACTCTTTACTAAGTTAAAGGAAGAGAATAGGTGTTAAATTTTGTCAAATGATTTTGTTATATCTATTGATAGCATCATATGTTTTTTTTCTCCACTATTTTTTTTAATATGGTAAACCATATTGATTGGTTTTGAAATTTTATGCTAATTTTCTAATGCTTGAATAGGTCCCACTTTGTCTTGGTATATTATTCTTCCTATACATTTCTATATTTGATATGCCAATATTTTGTTAAGGAATTTTGCCTCTATATTCATGAAAGTCTTCAGTTTTTTTTCTCTTCTAATTTTTCATTTAAAAATGTTTTGTTTATTTATTTTTGAAGGAGAGAGAGACAGAGCATGAGAGGGGGAGGAGCAGACAGAGAGGGAGACACAGAATCTGAAGCAGGATCCAGGGTCTGAGCTGTCAGCACAGAGCCTAATGTGGGGCTCAAGCCCACGAACTGGGAGATCATGACCTGAGTGAAAGTCAGATGCTCAACACACTAAGCCACCCAGGCACCCCAGTGTTCTTATACTATCTTTGTCTAGTTGTTTTGGTATCAGGATAATACCAGCCTCATAAAATAAATTGCAAAATATGTCAAGGAGGAAGTAAAACTTTCACTATTTGCAGATGATATGATACTGTATATAGAAAACCTTAGAGACTCCACCAAAAACCTGCTAGAATGGATAAATGAATTCAGTAAGGTTGCAGCATATAAAGTCAATATGTAGGAAATCTGTTGCACTTCTATTCACTAATAATGAAGCAGCAGAAAGAGAAACTGATAAAACAATCCCATTGATAATTTTACAAAAGAGAGGAAAATACCTAGGGATAAACTTAACCAAAGAGGTAAAAGACCTGTACTATGAAAACTATGATGAACTGATGAAAGAAACTGAAGATGACACAAAGAAATGGAAAGATATTTCATGCTCATATGGTAAGAACAAATATTGTTTAATGTCTTACTACCCAAAGCAATCTACAGATTTAATGGAATCTCTATCAAAATAGCAACGGTATTTTTCACAGAACTAGACAAAAAAAAAAAAATCCTAAAATTTGTATGGAACCACAAAAGTCTCTGAATAGCTAAAAAAATCTTGAAAAAGAAAAACAAAACTAGGGTCACCACAATTCCAGACTTTAAGTTACATTACAAAGTTTTAGTGATCAAAACAGTATGGTACTGGCACAACAATAGATACATACATCAATAGGACAAAATAGGAAGCCCAGAAATAAACTCACAATTATATGGTCAATTAATCCTTAACAAAGGAGGAAAGAATATCTAATGGGAAAAAGACAGTGTCTTCAACAAATAGTGTTGGGAAAACTGGACAGCTATATGCAAAAGAATGAAATTGAACTACTTTCTTACACCATATATAAAAATAAACTCAAAATGGATTAAGGATGTAAATGTGAGACCTGAAACCATAATAATCCTAGAAGAGATCACAGGCAGTAATTTTGGCATCAGTCATTGCAACATCTTTCTAGACATTTCTCCTGAGGCAAGGGAAACAAAAACAAAAAATAAACTATTTGGACTTCATCAAAATAAAATATCCTGGAGTACCTGGGTGGCTCAGTCAGTTAAGTGTCCAACTATTGATATCATCTCAGGTTGTGATCTTGTGGTTGTGAGATTAAGCCCCACACTGGGCTCTTTGCTGAATATGGGGCCTGCTTGGATTTCTCTTTCTGTTTCTCTCTCTCTCTCTGCCCCTCCCTGGCTGTCTCTCTCAAAAATAAATAAATTAAAGTTAAAAAATTCTTCAGCACAGGAAAGGAAACAACCAACAAAACTAAAAGACAGAATACTGAATGGGAGAAGATATTTGCAATGACATATCTGATAAATGGTTAGTATCCAAAATCTATAAAGAACTTATAGACTCAATACCACAAAAACAAATAATCTAATTAAAAAATGGGCAGAGGACATGAACAGACATTTCTCCAAAGAAGATGTACAGATGGCCAACAGACACACAAAAATTGTTCAACATCACTCATCATCAGGGACATGCAAATCACAACTACAATAAGATATTATCTCACACCTGTCAAAATGACTAAAATGAAAAACTCAAGAAACAACAAATGTTGGTGAGGATGTGGAGAAAAAGGAACCCTTATGAACTGTTGGTGGGAATGCAAACTGGTGCGGCCCCTGTGGAAGACAGTATGGAGATTCCTCAAAAAGTTGAAAATGGAAGTACTATATGATCCAATAATTTCACTACTGGGTATTTACCCAAAGAATATGAAACACTAATTCAAAAGGATATATGCACCCCTAAGCTTATTGCAGCATTATTTATAATAGCCAAACTGTGGTAAAAGTCCAGATTTCCATCAATAGGTAAATGGCTGAAGAAGTGGGATATATATACTTATATAAAAGAACTATTACTCAGCTATAAAAAAGAATGTGGTCTTTCCATTTGCAACAACATGGATGGATCTAGAGAGTATGATGCTAATAAGGGAAATAAGCCAACCAGAAAAAGACAAATGCCATATGATTTCATTCATATGTAGAATTTGGGAAAAAAAAAACAAAGGAAAAAAAAAACAAGCTCCTCCCCCCCCCCCCCCCCAAAAAAAACCCACAATAGACTATGAACTATAGAGAACAAACTGATGGTTACCAGAGGGAAGGTGGGTAGGGGGATTGGTGAAAGAGGAAAGGGGATTAAAAGTACACGTATCTTGATAAGTGCTGACTAATTAATGTATGGAACCTGCTGAATCACTATATTGTACACCTGAAATAGGATAACACCGTATGCAAACTACACTGGAATTAAAAATTAAAAAAAAAAAACAAGAAAACAAGAAAAATTGAAAACAAATGAGCTAGCAGTGAGGAAGAGCCAAATAACATGAAAAAGAATTGGAAAATATTCTTACATTTTTCTCTTTAGAGAAAGGGTCTTGGTGTAGGAATGGTATTATTTTTTTCTTAAATGTTTGATAGGCTTCACCAGTGAAGACACCGTGCTTCGAGTTTTGTTATTAAGAGGTTTTTAATTAAAAGTTCGGTTGTTCAGGGGCACCTGGGTGGCTAAGTTGGTGAAGCACTGGACTTCAGCTCAGGTCATGATCTCATGGTTCATGAGTTTGAGCCCCACATTGGGCTTTATGCTGACAGCTCTGAGCCTGGAGCCTGCTTCAGATTCTGTGTCTCCCTCTCTCTCTCTCTCTGCCCCTCCCCCATTCATGCTCTGTCTCTCTCAAAAATAAACATTAAAAAAATTAAAAAAAAATTTAAAGTTCAATTGTTTTAATAGACCTATTGCTATTCAGATTTCCCATTTCTTTTTTCTGCTCTTTTGGTAAATTGTGTTTTTAAAAAAGTTTCTTATTTAAGTTGTTAAATTTATAGCCATATGGCTGTTCTTAGTGTGTGTGTGTGTGTGTGTGTGTGTGTGTGTGTGTATTAGTTTTTAAATGTTTTATTTTTATTTTCAAGACAGAGAAAGAGCATGAGCAGGAGAGGGGCAGAGAGAGAGGGAGACACAGGATCCAAAGCAGGCTCCAGGCTCCGAGCTGTCAGCACAGAGCCCGATGCGGAGCTCAAACTCACAAACTGCCAGATCATGACCTGAGCTGAAGTTGGACGCTTAACTGACTGAGCCACCCAGGCACCCCTAGTTTTTAAATATCTATAAAATACCCCAAATTCCAGCAGAATATAGTCTAAATCTATTTCTCACTCAAGTAAAATTTGCTAGAGGTCGTCTTAACCTTCAGGGGCTCCCAAGCATGTACTGAGTCAGTGATCTAGGCTATTAGATCTTGTGGTTCTGCAATCTTTATGCATGGTTCCCATACTCAATGCTGAATGGAAATAGAGTTAGAATATCTTGCAAGGTTTTCCCTTGCCTCAGTTTGGAAACGAAACATGTCATTTCCACTCATAACCTTTGGCCAGAAATAGTCACTTGGATTTGTTCAGGTGCAAGAGAGCTAGGAGATATGGTGTCTAGTGTGCCCAGTGAGGAGAGAATACAATACTGATGAGCCCTAATGATGTCTACCGAAGCGTTCATCTGTCACCTGACATTATGCTTCTCTCCACCACTGAAGAGAGCACTTCAGGCCGTATTACATGCCTGTAATCCCTCCACCTGTTCAAGTGCTTTCATATCCATTATCTTAATGTGTCTCCAAATCACTGTGTGAGTTACGCAGGGCAGGCTCTTTTAACCATATTGCCTTGGGCGAATTATGGTGAGTCCAGACACACATCAAAGGAGAGAAACCAGAAAGAATTTTGCAGTTTTGTTGTGCTGATGATTCCCTGGGCGGAATACAGCATGCCATGCAAGACCAGTCAGGGGAAGCATGAGGGTCTGTCACCAAGGAGAGGGAGGGAAGGGAATGGTGGGCAAGCACCTTGTGATTTTTACAGGAAGGAAAGAGCAAGGAGAGGCAAGCAGATTTAGAATTGCCTAATTTAAAATCTTTCAACAGGATCTGGGTCATAAGGGCTATTAAAGGGTTGTCTGTTACCTGGCCCTGTTGCTCACCCTGGAATCAGGTGAGTTATAAGGGCCAGGAGTATGAGTACTTGATAAGGGAGGTGGTTGGGGTGTGGACTCAAGTGACTTCTCAAGAAAAGGAACTGATGGGGCACCTGGGTGGCTAAGTCAGTTCAGCCTCCAACTCTTGATTTCAGCTCAGACCATGAACTCATGGTTCCAGAGATTGAGCTCTGCCTCAGGCTCTGGGCTGATGGTGCAGAGCCTGCTAGGGATTCTCTCTTTCTCTCTGTTTCTCTACCCCTTCTCCACTTGCTCTTCCTTTCTCTGTCCCTCTCTCTCAAATAAATAAACATTAAAAAAAAATAAAAGAATGGGAACTGACTAGCCTCTAGCCTGGGCCTCAAAACTGGGTCAAGATAGCATTTAAAAAAAAAAAAAAAAGTATATTACCCAGGTAGTATTTATTGTCCCCACTTTGCATTTAAGGTACTGAGTCACTTTGAGGTTAGATCAATTACCTAAGATCATCTCATTATTACCTAGAGGGCCCTAGGCTTAGAACACAAAAACCCGATTCACTGATGGATGTGCTTTACAGTGCATTGCCTTACACATCAGGGAGGTTTAATAAATGCTTCTGCGAATCGCATTACCCAATCAGAAGCCTGGGTTCCCACTCTGTTGTCTCATTTAGGAGCATGGCCCTTCCGCTTCTCACAGAAGGTCATAATCTGTCAGTCCCAGAGGGGCCACTGGACCCAGTTCCCCTTGTGCATCAAGAGGAAGCACACAAGAGAGTAGATACTGAAGCCAGGAGGGCAGCCTTCCGGGGGGTGGCAATAATTAGAGCTGGTGATTGACGCTTTAATATTGCTGGTGGCAATAATTAGAGCTGGGTTAACCTAGGCCAAAGGTCAGCCTAACACTTCAACGCCATCCTTTTAAAGGGATGTATGCATACAACCATCGCTTTCAATGATGCTTTAGGTCTTTCAAACACTAAATGGCACTCCTCCCCTACCACCGATCTCCCAAGCACTGTTGTCCAAGGCAAGCTTGCTGACTGCTGAATTCAGCTTTTTGGGGAAAAGCTACCAACCAGGAATTGACATGCTGTGCTGTTTAGGCCATATGAATATTAAGACCTATTTGCAAACACTATAGAAAAGCTAAATTGAGTTAATTTCTATTTCTTGAGTTGAAACACTGAATTAAAAAACAATTTAAATGTCTTACTCTTTTAGGAAAAAAAAATCAATGCTTTAAAATTAATTTCATTTTTTAAACTTATTGTTAACTCAGTAAAGCCTTTTGGGCTTTTTAAGCTAATTGTCTTTGAACTCATTTTAAATTCAAAAGTTTTTATAATTTTGATAATATTTTAAACGCTATCTTCACTATATGGCAGTTCATGTTATAAACCTAGAAGGGTACAGAAAAAATTACCAAGGTCCTTGTGCAAGAACGACACAAATATTTTTGAAGCATTCTTACTGTTTTTGTGGAATAGTAGGAATTGTATTATTCTATTTTGTTTAATGGAATCATATGTGTGTGTCTATATGTATGTGTGTGTGTATATATATATATGTATATATATGTATGTATATGTATATGTGTATGTATATGTGTATGTATACATATGTATATATGTATATATATGTGTGTATATATATGTGTGTGTGTGTGTGTATGTGTATATATATATATATATATATATATATATATATATATTTATAGTGAAAATTTATAAACCTGTAGATAAATATCTGAAAGACTGTACACTAGAATGTTATCACTAGGGGATCAACAATGTGGGTACTTTGCTACAATTTTTATACTTTTATTTTAATTTGATTGTTTCCAACAAATGTTTAAGACATTTTATAATTTATAAAACAAGTGATTTGAAACATCTATCAGGCCATGAATCAAACAATTTATTTGAATGTGGTCAGGTTTATTTTGCCCATGTGTGAACTTCAAATCGTTTTCAGATTCTTGCCAATGGCCACAATGGCTATAAAAGTTTGGCCACATATTAGGAACATCTTCCATGCCATTAGTCTTCCACAACAGTGACATTTTGAATAGTTTCATAATATTTTACTTTCTAAGTGCATAAACACTTATTTCCAATTTTCCAGTTTTTAGTTTCAGTGGGTACAGTACAGAGGTCAGGCAAAGCCAGGAGTAACATACTCTCTTCTCAACCACCTTCCACCTCCTTCTCTACGTGGACACATTTGTAAAAGTTTAATGCACATTTTGCTGGACCGTTTACTATTTCCATGCAAATTCAGTCAGTACATGCTCCTTCCCTGTCGTGCATCTTCTTTTCAGTATTTCTATCTCTAATTCTCCCAGTGGTAACCTAGAAATGATTTACTAATTTCAAATATCATTTGTTGATTTGTTCAGTATATGGAATGTTTATATCATTTACACTAGTTCCTTCTCCATTTGATCTTCAATCATCATGCTTTAATTATAAGTGTACTGCTTTATTTTCTGTTTTTGAAATTATATGAAAATATCTGTATCTGGACCCATCTCCCTGCAATTACATTTGTCTTGTTCCCTTAGGACTGGGGCTGGAAAGGGCTAGATTCTATATGTTTTGGATTCTGTAGAATCCGTATGGATTCAATACATTTTGCTTGGCATCTGAACATATGTACCAGAATTCAAGCTTATCCAGTGACCCAACTCTTCCTTCTAGAGCAGCCGTGGACCCCAGGCTCACAGATGGCAGAGTGCATTCTGACTGAGAGAAACCCACAGAGAAAGGAAAGGCAGGGAAAATGTGACCCTAGGGCTCTGGGTTCATCTTCCTCCACTGTCTTGAATTCATTTGGGTCTGACTTCTTCGTGTATATGGGCACAAGGCCCACTAAAGGCTTTAAGGCTATGACTAAAGAAAGTATTTATTTTCTTCTTGGGACATGCTCATGAGCAAGAAGGAGGACGAGGTCAGAAGATGTGTCACCAGACGCTCTTTGATATTCCCCAAATTAATAACTGTCTTCAAAGGGGTGAGGTTACCAAGCAAAGAGCTGGGATTTTCTGGAAGTACTTTCTCAGAGAAGCATTATTTCAATGGCCCCATCTGTCAGCCTGGGATCACACACAGGCTTTGCAGACAGAGTGGAGTTTCCAATAATTCCTTCTACTTCCAGGCAGGAAGGCAGAGAGGATTTGAAGGACCAGCCACTGCTGTGACTGAGAAGGGGAGGTGCCCCTCACCTTGCTTTGCCTTTTAGAAATAATCCTCTTATCTGTGCACACTTTGCAAGCCTTCCTTAAACGAATCTTCCGGTGCCTACATGAGATTTGCACATCAGTCAGACCTCACTCACCCATTCTGCAGCCAATAAGAGCAAGGCTAGGACCCCTTTCACTGCCTGTTTAGAGCTCCAGAGGCTTCCCCCACTGAGCTCCCGCTGTGCTTGTTTCTGCACGGTCTCTAGTTTCCCACTGTTGGCTCTGTCTCTGGTTTTTTTTTGGCAAAATCCTCCGAAACTTTTATGATTTTATTCCCTATCTTTTATAGTTGTTTTACCAACTAATTTGCCTGCCTCTTTTTTTGTGGTTGCTGTGGAAGTCACTCATCTTTATCGAGTCTTTCTACAGCATTCCAGTTGGTATGCATAAAACAACGCTGTTTGTGTGTATCTTTCACTGGTTTATGTGACATTTAGTTACATTACATTATTACCAGACCATAGGCTGGCATAAATAGGTTGGGGTGCCATCGCAGTTGACATGGCTGAGCATCCAGCTCCATTGGTGGAACTGACAGTGTTCGTATATATCAGAAATTAGCCAACTAGCAGAGAGCCTTCAGTGCGCGGTGCCTTCAGCCAGTGTGATTTACCTAAGACATGGAGAGGATTCATTAAGCGAGTAGTTGTTTGAGGGAGAGCAGCTCAGAGAGATTGCACTTCCATGAATTCTATAATGGTTAGTCACCAGAACTCTCTCCACATCAAAAGGACACTGCTCTCTGGCTTGTATCCCTGGGACCTGAGTCTTGATTAGCATATGTGGCTAGAACCTCAGCAGACCTTTTTCGGATGTGGGTGGCTGGGAGGAGGTGGGGATCGTTCAGACTACCGTGCAATTGTCTTCCCAATATCAGGTTCAATGCCAAGCTCACTAAAACTGTAAGCCCAGCATATCTCCAATTATACCTATTGTGTTAGGCAGAAGCCTTCCCTCCTTTCCCCAAGGATGTCCATATCCAAATCCTTAGAATCTGTGAACATACATTACATGGCAAAAAGAAATTAAGGTTGCAGATGGAATTAATGTTGCTAATCACCTTATCTTAAAATAGAGAATTATCCTGGTGGGCCCAAGATAATCAGAAGGGTCCTTAAAGGTGGAAGAGAGTGAGTTGGAAGGAAATGTGCCTGTGGAGAAGCTCACAGAAATTCAATATCAGAAGAACTCAGTGTGCCATTGCTGGCTATGAGGATGGACCATGCCACGAGTCAAGGACTATGAGCAACCTCTAGAAGCTAGAAAAGGCAAGATTCTCTCCCAGAGCCTCCCTAAAGGAATGAGGCCCTGCCTACTTCTTTGTTCTAGCCTCCTGAGACATGCCTCAGACTTCTGAGATAATAGGATTGTGTTTTTTTAAGTTTGTCATAATTTGTTATAGCAGCAATAGTCATCTAATGCATCTACCCTCTTAATTCTGTGACATCTCCCTTTTCCTAATAAAGGAAATTACATTTAGAGGATTTCTTTAATGGAAGCTCTGAATTTTACAACCCCTTCCTACTCCCCAATGTATTTAAATGTAGTTTTAAAGCTGCTGCTTGTGTCCAGAGAAATGTAAAGCAGAGAGCCAAAACTCTTTACAACAAAACATTTAAAATGCTTCAAATATCCAAGGAGAGCTTTTAAAGGGCAGCTCTGTCATGGATGGAGAAAGAGTAAGGAGACTGAAGTGCTCTGCAATGTATCATGCTTGATAAGCCAAAGTCCTGGGTGAGCAAGCGTCAGACACACACTTAGAGATGGGAGGGCCTCTCGGGGCAGCCGGCATCCCCTGCCCCAGCCCTGCTTGGCTGGATGGGTCCCCAGAGTGACCTTGTAAACACCAATTGCTGCCAAGTTTGTCTTGGCCAGTATTGTCTATCAGCACAGAACCTCTTACATTTAGACAGAGAGACCCCAGGGAGTTGCAAGGAGGAGAAATGCCAAAGGGAACACACACTGTTAAGTCAATAGGGCTTTGTACAGATCACCAGAGGAAGCAGAGCAGGGAGCAAGAAATCCAGAGACAGGTGTGAGGCCTGTTGCCACAGGAAGTTAGAGGTCTGCAAGGAGGCAGAACGTTCCCCAGTTCAGAGTCCAACACAGAGGTGCAAACCCCTTATAGGGTGGTGGTGGTGAGATCCTGAGCGAGTGCCCAGGTGCTCAGCCTTCTGGAGTGCAAAGGAGGGTCTTTTGCCATCAGCTCAGGTGTGGGGGCCCAGTGGAAAAAGAACAAAGTGAACAGAGGAGGAGGATGGTGGGGTTCTACATGGGGGGGGCAGACTGTGAGGAAATACTCCTGCTCTTGTGACCCTGGGTCAGCAAGAAGGAATAATGTGGGAGATTCTGTTACGGGACCCCCCCCTGAGTTAAAAAAGCTTGGGCAAGCAGACTGTTGGCAAATTGCTGCTGCTCTTTTCTTCCAAACTCAGAAAATGCACCTGCTCTCATTACTAGAGATTCTCTGAGGTTTGTGAGCAGTGGGGTAACAGACATAAGCATTTCTGCAATATTAATAATCTAGAGAGGAAAGAGAGGGTTACCCAGGATGGGTGCGTGGCTTGGGACAGGGCATATCACCTAAGATTGATTCCCTTGTGTAAATGGCATCAAGGAGACTCCCCTGTATCCTCAGACTTAAGAATAAAGTGATGGAGGAGTATTGGGTAGGCTGATGGGCTAAATGGATGATGGGCAATAAGGAGCACATTCGTTGCAATGAGCCCTGGGTATTCTATGTAAATGATGAATCACTAAATTCCACTCCCAAAACCATTATTACACTATATGTTAAATAACTTGGATTTGAAAAAAAAGAGAATAAAGTGAGATATGCATATTGTTAAGTTATGATTAATATTTTCATTGCTCTTAATAGATTGATTTAAATTTATATGATTTCATCAGAATCACCAAAGCCTTGTAACAATTTTTCTGTCAGAGTATTTTGTGGTGAAAGAATGAATTCATTCCTTTTTGGCCCTTCCTTAGTTATCTTTTATCTGTTCTCCTTATGACCAAATACCATGTTTCTACTTTCTCACCTGCCATACATTCATCTGTCCACATCACACTGACCTATATGTTCCCACTGGTTTACTGAAATTGCTTTGGACAAGGTCATTAATGATCTTCTAATTGTCAGATTCCATAATAATAGTAACAATAATAATGACGGTGATAGCTAATGCTTATCAAGGCTTAATTATGTCAGGCATGACTCTAAGTGATTTGCATATATTAAGTAATTTAAATGTACACTATCTTGTGAAGGAGGTAATATTATCAATCAGATTTTAATAAGAAGAAAACTGTGGCAGAGAGGCATCCTTGGCATAGGTCACAGGATTAGAAAGAGGCAGAACCAGGATGCAAACCCAGGCAATCCTACTCCAACACCACACTTGTAACCTCTACATGATGCTACCTCTTCATTTGACTGCCCTCTGTTGCTTCCCTGACAATCCCTGGTTGAAGATGGGGCATTGAAAAACAGCGGAGGGCGCCTGGGTGGCTCAGTTGGTTAAGCGTCTGACTCTTGATTTCAGCTCAGGTCGTGATCTCCTATTTCATGAGATTGAGCCCTTGCATTGGGCTCCGCACTGACAATGTGGAGCCTGCTTGGAATTCTCTCCCTCTCTCTTTGCCCCTCCCCAGCTCATGCACATGCATGCATTCTCTCTCAAAATAAATAAACTTAAAAAAAAAAAAGAAAGAAAAGCAGAGTGGGCGGGTATGCTAAGGCCATGCAGCTGGCAGTTAGATCTAGGGATGCCCCTGCTCTTGACATGGAGAAGTCTGTGGCACAGGCCAGGGTTGATAGCCTTTCTGAAAGTCCTTGGTCTGGGGCTGTGACTGGATCAATGCAGAAGGAATGGCTGAAGAGGCAGTCACAGGGAGGTAGGTGGTCCTAGCTAGACATTGGGACAAGTTACCAGCAGGGAGAAGGGGTCACTATTTCCAGATCTGGGGCATAAGAAGAGTCACAAAGTTGGTCTGTGGGGAACCACGGTGACTTTCAAAGCCTCTTTGTGGCACTTTGGAGGCTTTCAGATATTTGGTTTCCCGGTGCATAAATGTCCCTGTCTTTTCATCAGGCTCTATGACTAATATGCCTTGGTGATCCACACATCTTCAGGTTCAAATGGCCAACTGGAGATTTTTTTAATTAATTTTTTAAAAATTTTTTAAGAGAGAGAGAGAGAGAGAGGGATCACAAGTGGGGGAGGGGCACAGAGAGAGGGGGACAGAGGATCTGAAGCAGGCTCTGTGCTGACAGCAGCTAGGCTGATATGGGGCTTGAATTCAGGAACCATGAGACCATGACCTGAGCTGAAGTTGGAAGCTCAAACGAGTGAACCAACTGGGTGGCCCCCAACTGGGGATTCTAGTAAAGCAGACAGTACCCTCCTATACTCTTGTTAGCTTCCTCTCAGCCTCCTTAGGGTACAGTGAAGCTGGATAGAAAAGGCAGAGCCCATTGTAGTCTGCCCGTGGATATGCCTGCATCCTACAGAGATAGGAGAAAAAAGGAGGGAATAAAAAGTCACATTCTGGAATGTTATGTTGAGAAAAAAATCCTCAGAAATGAAACAAAGCTCTAATCAACTTGAATACAAATGTGTTAGCTTGCCTGTTCTGGGATAAGTAATTTTTTCAGATGTGCATAAAGCAATTTAGCCACTCATAAATTTGACAAGTCAAGACATAGTCCCTTAAAAAGCAATGTTGAGCAATTCGCCTGTTATTTTACAGAAACCATTTAGTAATCATATAAAGTAAGTGAGAGTAGGCAGTATAAATATTCCTAGTGCTCCTAATCAATGAAGAGTATCCCAAAGAGAGGACTCTGAGTATCTTGGAACAACCTTGTGTTGAGTGTGCACGTATGTGTGCATGCGGATGTGAATCCAGGCATGAAAGAGAGCAACTTTGTTTTTGTAAAGACCTTTTATTTTATCGACAAAATGAAAATAATTTGACCATGGCGATCTTAACTCTCCATGGCAGAGAAAGTCTTGACTGGTCTTTGTCTCCAGAATAGAACACCTTGGGTCTCTGGAAATGTTATAGCTACTTAAATAATTTATTCAAATCGTCACCAACCAGGACAGTGCCTATTTTGGGAGACCAATGTCTTCAATGAATTTCCCACCTCCCCCAGAAACCCATACCCCTGTTGGAAATATCAGTGAGATGCTCTGCTAGTCCTGTAGAAGCCCTCCAATCTCTGTTCCCTGGGCAGAGTCTCTAATTACCGACCATTATCTTTTCTTACTCTCTTCCTCTTAATAATACAACATTGCCCCCACCCTGAGTTTTAGCTGGGAACATGGCCCACATCCACCCAGTTAGAGGCTGATTACTCAGCCTCCCTACAGTCTAGCTGTGGCATGTAATTAAATTTTGGCCAAGAAAGTGATAATGGAAGTGATGTATGCAAACTTCCAGACTGAGTATAATGAAGCTGTGTGTCTTTCACTCTTTCTTTTCCTCTCCCCTCTGGCTGGGAAATGGCAATTGAAGCTGCTCCTTTGGACAGAGACGGAGGCTTCAAATTGAGGATGGCAGAGCTGCCCAACCTTTCTGGACTGTTTGATGAGAGAGAAGTGAAGTTCTATTTTATTTAAGCCTCTGGATTTGGGGTCTCTTCATTAAAGCAATTTTACCTGTAACCTAAGTAAGACATGACCTAAGAGATCAATAAGTCGGGCCCATTTGTGTCCTGAAGTACTGTGGTTGATATCTTCCCTGAAGCCTCAGTGACCAAAGAGAGCTACTGTGTAAGTGTGTGAGGGCAGAGCTCAGGACATTGTGGTTTGTTTAAACCATTACTGCCTGGGGAGCTAAGGAATGGAATTCATTGCAGTAGCCTGGAAGAACGCCACCTCGAGATTTACAAACATGTGTTTTATTGTTGCTGATTGTGTAACTTTTTATTTTGATATAATTTCAAGCATATACAGAACTTACATAAAAGTTGCAAGAAGAGTACAGGAACATTTTCAAATTTTCCAACTGTTTATACTATATCCATTTACTTTATCATTCTCCTTTGTGTGTGTGTGTGTGTGTGTGTGTGTGTGTGTGTGTGTGTATCAATATAGTCTCTTTAAAACATTACTTGCAAGGAAGGAGACTGTCTTTCATGATCTTTCACATTTTGAAAAACAGCCCAATTATTTGTAGAATGTTCCTCAATCATCATTAGATGTAGTTTGTTTATTTTGTGCAGGAATGTCATAGAAGTGATGTTATGTCTTCTCAGCGCCTCCTCTCAGGAGTCAAGTGATGCTCATTTGTCACTTTGATCACTGGGTTAGGGTGGTGTCCACAAGATTTTTCCATTGTAAAGTTCCTCTTTTTGTCTATTAGTAAATGATGTGTGTTTGGCTACTTTGAAACCATGTAAATATCTTGGGGCACCTGGGTGGCTTGGTCGGTTAAGCGTCTGACTTCAGCTCAGGTCATGATCTCACGGTCCATGAGTTCGGGCCCCACATTGGGCTCTGTGCTGGCAGATAAGGGCCTGGACCCTGTTTCAGATTCTGTGTCTCCCTCTCTCTCTGCTCCTCCCCTGTTCATGCTCTGTCTCTCTCTGTCTCAAAAATAAATAAACGTTAAAAAAAATTTAAAAAAGAAACCATGTAAATATCTTGTTACTCATCATATATTCACTACCAGTTTTAATATCTTTTAATGATTTTATACACTAGGAATTTTAACATGGATTTACTTGGAGAAAGTATGTCACCTCAGAGAGGGTTTAGGACTACCTAACTTGGAAGAAGAAGGAGGTCTGGAGTCTAAATTCAACCGATCAACCCCAGGCTTCAGTTTCCTCTTGGGCAAAACAGGTTGAGGGATGGTGGTCTTGGGTGAAATGGATTCTCTCTAGCTTTCTTAAAAATTTTTTTTTAATGTTTATTTTTGAAAGGGAGAGAGAGAGAGCAAGAGAGAGAGCATGAGCAGGGGAGGGGCAGAGAGAGACACACACACACACAGAATCCAAAGCAGGCTCCAGGCTCTGAGCTGTCAGCACAGAGCTGGGCATGGGGCTCAAACTGTGAGGTTATGACCTGAGCCGAAGTTGGACACTTAAGGGACTGAGCCACCCAGGTGCCCCTCTAGCTTTCTAAATCTAAGGATCTGGAGTTTGTAGGGACAGGCATCCTGACATCCTGGGAAGGTTAGTTCTTTGAGGTGCAAAACTCACATGCTCGGTAGTACCTTCAGCATCCCTGCCTGTTAATCACTAAAGTCTCAGAAGTTTTCTACACTGGAGAAGTTTTAAAATATGGCTGTTCATTCTTTGACATTTCTCCCATCAGGAGGTGGGGTCTACATACGTCCCCTTGAAGCTGGGTGTGCCTGCGCCTGTTTGTGCCAATACAGTTCAGCCACAGTGACATCATGTGACCTCTGAAGTTTGGTCCTAAAAGGCAAGGTAGTTTCCCCTTTGTTTTCAGGAAGTCTTAATCTTGGAGGCCTGGGACATCATATGAGAGATTGGCTACTGGGACTGCCATGCTGTGAGGAAGCCCAGTCACTAGAGAGAGACCATGTATCCATAGAGTTGCTTTGGCCGACAGCCCCAGCCAAGTCCAGCTTTTGAGTCATGCTGGATCAGGTACCAAACCTATGAGTGAAAACATCTCCACGATTCTGGTCTTCAGTTATTTGAGAACTTCTTAGCTATTTTAATCTTTCTAGCTAGAATCTCAAGTGTTGTGGAGCAGAGACAACCATACCCTATCTGAATTCCTGATTCCTCAAAATCTATGAGCATAATAACAACATGGTTGTTTTTTTTTTTTTTATGTCATTTTAATTAGGAGGGCTTTGCTATGCAGCAACAGATAACTGGAACATCCACCCCCTTCCCAGTTCCCCTGAGGGGCCTGTGTGACCTCAGGTGGGAGCCACTGTGGATTCTAACCTAATGCTTCTCTTTTTACTACTTGTCAACAAAATATATTTTAAATCAAAATATTACAATATGCTGAATGTGGTATGTCTCTCCTGTATCCTCTGGGGAAATGAGACCATGACTTTTGTGGGTTTTTTTGGTAATGTCAGCAGCCCTTGAACTTTAGCCTCATTTACTCTCTGGAGCCTACCAAGACCCCATGGCATGTTTATGGGACACGGACAACTTCCAAACAATAAGTACTTTATAACAAGAAATGTCACTTATACTCTACTTTTTCAGCTGTGCTCCTGAAGAGGTGGTGATGAAATGGAAGCTATAGAGGGAATTATATTTCTCTAGAGATGTGGTTTATACATTTGGAGATATATTCTGGAGTCTCCTGTCTCCTTATCCTAACATTGAAGACTGGCTAAGTGGGGAGAGTGAGAGCTTGTGACTTGACTTGACAAATACACTGTGGTCATTTTCTCTTGATATTTAATAGCTGCCAAACTGGAGGGAGACAGAATCCTAAACATTCATTCATTCATTCATTCAACAAACCAGGAATTGGTGCACTGAAGAAGGCAGGCACAGTTTCTGCCCTCATGAAGCTTACAATCAACCTATCAGAAAAGACAATGAATGAGAAATTTATAAGTTTGGTGAATATGATAGTGTTGTGCTTCTCAGACTGTCTATGGCAAAGGGCCTGTTCATTTTTCCTACTTACCTACCTATGTACCTATTGTCTGTATATAGCATTGTTGACTTCCAGTCAGTCATGAATAGGTATATCCTAGTACAGGTGACCAATGTGATTTGCCATCCAAGTTGGACAACTTCCAGATCAATCTGCACACTGTTCAAAATAGATGAGCCTGTAGATTCCTTCCTTGGAAGTTTTGACAATGCCAAATTGCTACACAGGTAGTGACACGTTTACTTCTAATGTCTGTATTGATCTCCTTGCAGATCATTGACAGGAAGCTTACACACTGGCCCTGGTGCACAGACCACACCTCGAGTTGCACAACTATAGATAGGGAGCAGTGTAGGCGGGTGTCGTGCTGTCGCTTGCCCTTATTCACACATTTCTCAACGAAACTTAGAAAACTGGAAGGAGTTTTCTCACAATGCACAGACTGACTTATGTTCCAAATTCTTATGCCTTCATTTTAGACTGATCGTAGGAGAACTGATGAGCAGAATCTGGGAGTCACCACCTTACCTTTGAGAATCTACTAATTGCTGCAAGGACATGCAGGTTCCTTCCCCATTGTTTCCCAGGTCATTCCGTTCAGGGCCTGGTGGGGAGGATGCAGAAGACAGAGTTGACTTGTGGTACTCCAGGTTCTCACATACCCAGTGTTGATATCATGGTTCTCCAAGGCACAGTGTTCTTGGGAGGCTGTAATGAAGAAGTGATTCTTTTTTTTTTTTTTAGTGTTTATTTATTTTTGAGACAGAGAGAGACAGAGCATGAATGGGGGAGGGTCAGAGAGAGAGGGAGGCACAGAATCCGAAGCAGGCTCCAGGCTCTGAGCTGTCAGCACAGAGCCTGACGCAGGGCTCAAACTCACAGACCGCGAGATCATGACCTGAGCTGAAGTCGGACGCTCAGCTGACTGAGCCACCCAGGCACCCCTGAAGTGATTCTTGAAATAGCTTTGGAGTCACTCCTTTTATGATATCCTTAGCGACATCATTTGCATTTTACAGGTAAAGAAATAGTAACATACTAATTAAGGAACTCTCTTGGGTGAACAGATAAGGAAAGGGGCTCTCAGATTCTTTGGTCAGGATTTTAAAAACTAGAAAAAAAACACTTAAAAAGATTTGAGGAGGGTGGATTTTTATGGTCTAGAGTTTCTTAATGCTTCTAACTATATATTTGAAATACTATAAACTTTTTTTTATAAATAATTTCCTTTTGATCGTGTGCCTGGGTAGCTCATTTGGCTAAGCGTCTGACTCTTGATTTCAGCTCAGGTCATGATCTTGCAGTTTGTGAGTCTGAGCCCTGCATAGGTCTCTGTGCTGATGGTGTGGAGCCTGCTTGGGATTCTCCCTCTCTCTCCCTCTCTGCTCCTCCCCCAAAAATAAATAAATAAACTTAAAACACTTAATAAAAAAATTATTTCCTTTGGAAATCAACCCAAAATGCAGTGGATATGCAACAGCAAGGCATAATATTGCCCTCAAACCCTAGTTTACTTTGTGCAAAATGAGGAAAAAAGTGTGCGTCATTCTAGATTTTCTCTACTAGCCTGACGTGAGAGGACTGGCCTTGGGAGCATTCAGGGGCAAGGTCTCTGGGGAAGATCATGTGGCCCCTCTACTTCTCATGTATAACTTGGCCACTGAGCAGAATTTTGCTCAATCAAAATGCAGGGAAATCAGCTAATCATTGACATCGTGCCAGCTGTGGAGTATATTCACTAAGGAATTCGAGCTGGCAAATAAAGTCCTGCTGCTTATGTCCAGATTTATTTGTCTGAAAAGAATCATTCACACCAAAAAAAAAAAAAAAAAAATCCAAAGAGCAAACAACAACAGCAACATCCAAACAGAACAAGAAATATAAAAGCCACCCAATAGTCATTTCTCCTGCTTTTCCTTCAAAAACACCAGTGTTTATTTAATAGGTCCACAGCCGTAGGATGGAAACAAACAGATCAATCACTAGGGTGTTCCACTGTGCCCATCATCTTGAAGTCTGTTGATGGGATTTATCTGAGTTTGAAAGTCATCACAGGGGCACAGGTGCAGCTGATGTGGCATGACATTGGTGCTATATAAAGGACTGTGAGTGACAGCATGAAGGTAAAGGAAATTATGCCTGAGCGCTCCAGGCAGCCAGCCCACCTCCCAGCCCTCCTGCCACCCTCTGCCTTACCAGAGTCACCTCTTGGACATGGCCACCATGTCTCATCAATGACTTCAATAGCAGTTGGCATTCTGCTTGCCTCCTGCTCTGCCTGTGGCTAAGGCTGAGATGAATGTCTAATAGGCCAATCTTTCTCTGCTGGGATGAGCTCATTTTTATGTTGCTCCCTAGCATAGGGCTGTGCTTATTTCTCAGACAGGATATAAGTTTCCAGGGAAAGAGTCTGCTCATATCCAGAAGACCGAGACTGAGGCTTGAGATTTATGAGCTAAACAAAACTCTCAGTGGAAAGTTAAGGACACTAAAGGAAGAGTGTTTCTTCAGCATTTTAAGCCCTGGTTTATGAATGGAGGAGAATAACTATCTACCACTAGGGCCCACATCAAAGTGTATACTTTATATAGCTTAAATAAATGAAATGCCACAAAAACCTTGAGCTTGTCCAAGTATGCTGGTGGGCTGGTTGGTTGAGTTGAAAGCTACTCCCTGGGGATTTGACTGGGGTCATTGTGAAGAATGGGCACAGTCAGTATGTTTTGGTGATAAGAAAATAGTAGCCATCTTCCCAGGGTCTCAGAATAAAACCTATGGTAGGAGAATCCTAGAATCCTAAATTTATTGCAACTCAGATTTGATCTGGATCAGTATCATTTTTCTCATCTATAAAATGGGCTGGCTTTGATGTATGTAAAAGCTCACTAGGTGAGTTACTAGGTTTCATGCAACCTGGTATAAAGTGGGTTGTGTGTACACAGGCAGTTGGGGTGGGGGTATGAATGGGGTTAAGTGCCCTGAGAGGGGAACTAGAAACTTAAGCTCTTGTAAAGCTTGCCCAGCACCTGCCTTCAGGAAGACTTCCCTCAGGGATCAAAACTCTGATAGTTTTAAAAGTAGCATATGCTTGCCTTCATTTAGTTACTCATTCAGTAATTGATTCTTGCCTTATTTAACTCAGTAATTCAACAGATATTTATATGTGTAAACAGTTTACCAACACTTCTCACTAGGATATGTATGGGGCCCCAGCTTAAGTTCTTTTGGAAGGTTTACCTATCCTGTTCATTCATTTATTCGTTTAATAACATCCTTACCCTCTGGAGCTTGCATCGTCATCTACAGCTCTTTAGAAAAACTAAAATTCTTTGTCCAGGATCTCTGGTATGGAGCTGGGATGATTCATGGCTGCTTAGGAGACACCTAAGCTGGATGCTTTTCAAGAGTCAGGCACAAGGTTTGCCTCACAGGGTCCTCCAGAAGGGTGGGTGTCTGCTCTGGAGGAGATGTGCTAGGAAGAAGGGCAGTGAGTCATGACTTTAAAACTTCTCTGTAGAAGTTTTGCAGGTCACACATGTGAAGGCATTAAGCAGGAGGAGCAGAGTCATTGTCTTTGAGTTAGTTTTGCCATTGTTAATTACCTACCCTTATGTTGTCCCCTTCATGTTATCAACCCTAGCTGGCTTCCCTGTTGTTTTCCTGTTATTCTTTGAGCTTCAGCTCACGTATGCCTCTTCCAGGAAACTCCCTGATTGTAGCAGATTGATTACATATGGCCCCTCGGAGCATCGCCATCCCTTAGTATCTGTCTGCATATTTCATGGAGACTTCATAGCTCATAGAGGACATATTGTCTCTCTCTGTCTACACTCTGGTCTCCTTGGAGGGCAAACGTTAAGTGCTGTCTCTCTTGTTCTATTCTTGAATAGTGGACACATTGTTCCATGGGCACTGCTGACTTGATGATACTTCAGTGGGCAGGTAGGTAGTTGGATCACACTCCGAGGTTACTTCGGGGGGCTTTCTGTACAGGTAAGAACTTAACCCTGTAGCAGCAACGCCCATCTTCAGCTGTTTCCATTCTATACATTTCTTGTTAGTGGTGCCCTGAGGGCTCCTGCTGCGTCTCCTCAGATTTTCCTGTTGGAACTTTGCATATGTCAGTTTGCCTGCAGACACTGCTCTGCTATGATGTCACAATTGCAACTTGATGAGAGCAATTTTCCTAAATGAAACAATCCTGGTGATTAGCTCTAGCTCCCTTCTGCCAGCCAGTACAGCTGGGATGGGCTGCAGCATCTACACACACACAGATGCATGCACACACACAGCCTGGGGGGCCGGTTTCCTGGGTGCTCTAGGACCCACCAGAGCTCCCTCTCTAAGCCCCCCCTCCCTTCCCGAGGTAACAGCAGTGTCCCAGATACATGCATAACAGGTTTCCAATTTATTTCTTTTCAACAGCCTGTGGCAAACATTTCTTCCCCCTTTTCTCCTTTTATTGCTTGCCTTTACTTTATCTGCTAAATCCCTGCTTGTGGGTCTCCAGCTGCCTTTATAGCACCTGGCCTTGTTAATATCTCTGTGTTGTTGCAGTTGCTGCCCTTGGGGTCTTAATGAGGAGCAGGTGGATATTATCAGGTCACTTTCAGGAAAGAGGATAGGAAGGGAACCTATTACCAACCAACACATTATATAGGTTATCTCATTTAAAACCATCCTTGTGCAGTAAATACTATTTCTCTGACTTTATGATGAGAAAAACTATCCCCAGGAAAGTCCCCGGATATCATTCTTTGGAAGTTCCCTCTAAGAGTCAGTCTCTCTTCTGCTCAAGTTCTTACAATGGAGTCCTAGGATCTAATATCGAATAAAGATCACATTCCTTAGCCTAGTAGTCAGAATTCCTTACCATCTGGCCCTCATCTACATTTTCTGTCCCCTTGCTCACTACTGAATATTGAATCATAATCAAACTGAGTTTTTTACTCTTCTGCATAAGTACCTGACTCTTCCCCACCTCCATACCTTTGCTCCTGTCATTCTCCCCTTTACAATGCCTTCTTCAAACCATTTTCCCCGCATATACAGATGTTTAAGTTTTAAGAAGCAGCTCAAAAATCACAGGCTCCACATGGACCCACCTGGCCTGCTCAGTTGGAAGTGACTGTTCCCCACTCCCCCAACCATGGAGCCTAACCTGGACCACCCAGTAGTAGTACTCCTCTTTATCATCAGCCCATTTGAAGCCATGAAAGTGAAGAACTACCTCTGGTTTTAATTTATCATCTCACAATATGACCAGGGCAGTGCCTTTCTTAGAGTTGACAAAACAAAATAAAACAAGATAGTTGTTGAATTAATGATTTGGGGAAAGTCACTTTATCTTCTAACTACCATCTCCATCTGTGGTTAATAACTAGTACTGATTAAGATGCTTCTGAAAACTCACAAACATCACTACCAAAGGATTAGCATCTGAAAATTTTGCTTCATGAGGCTAGTTCTTTCATATTTCCCCAAATAGTTTATCTTTAGTAACTATCTTTGTATTTGGTTAAATGGCCATGGGTCTCCTTCAATGTAAACCTGAAATTTCACAATAATAAAAAATTCTTCCCCTCAGAATAGGACATATGCAAATCAGGTGCAAAGTAGGCTAATCCCTTTATCCATGGACAATTGGTTATGCAAAAATGTACACATGAAATATGAATTATGCTTACCGCAGAAGTTATTTAGTGGTAACTTACCTCTCTTGACCTGCATGTAACTATTCATTTAATTAACAAACATACGTGTAGTCCTATATGTTTCCTACATTTCAGACCTGTGGATTTAGTTATCAACTTAACTCTATGTGGATGACTCATAGCCCTCTGGAACCCAGGAAACCTAAAATTGAATTTATAACCCATACACCTGTCCTGCCAACCAAGCCCAGTCACATAGGACCTGTTCTGTCTGCTCTATCTAGATCAGATAGCAGTGCCCACCCATCTCCTTCACAAATCTGGTAATTAACCTCTATTTTTCCTCTTATTTTTTCTCATTCCTGCCCAACCAGTCAATTATTCAGTACTGTTGATTATCTTGCAGAGGTATCTGTAATATATTGTTACCTCCACTGCTACTGAGTGTACCATTTTTGAATAAAAACAACAAAACCAAAATGGCCAATTGGCCAATAACTTTTACAATAAACTTAAGGTATTAAGCATCTATGATGTCCTGACAACATGCCAGGTTCTTTATGGATGTTATCTCATTTAACACTCACAGGAAGCCCTTGAAGGAAGGCATTTCAAACAAATTTCTTCTTAAAAGAGGAGATTAAGACTTAGAAAGTTGGGCTGCCTAACGGTTCACAACGGGTATGTGGCAAAAATGGGATTTAAAGTGAGTCTCTCAGACTCTGAAGTCTAATCTCCTTTGCTGTGCTATATTGCCTCTCACTGAAGAAAATGATAGTTTTGATTAAAAACATTCATCAGTTTGTTCAGCAAGTCCATTGAGCATGCATATGTTCTGGGCTTTGTTTTAGGCTGATGACAAGGTGATATTTTCAATCCTGGAGGGACTCCCGGGGCCACCAGCACTGGCCAGGTTGTGCTGCTGTAATAGACATCTGGAACTTCTTAGTCACTTTGAGAACACCTGTTGTACTGCTCACTCACACCACTTACCTGCTGATGGGTGGCTGGGGCTCTGCTCTGTGTCCTTCCCTTCCTCACCCCAGGGCCCAGGATGATGGAGCAGCTACTTTCTAGATCATTGCTGGTTACCTTGATAGTGGGAAAATAGAGTTTGGTGAAGCAAGTGCTACTCTTGAAGCTTCCAACCACGAGTATTGTCATCTGGTTAGAAGCACACACTTCACTGGCCAAAGAGAGCCACAGGCAGTAAAGCAGGAAGGTATAGGGAAGGCAGTAAATATTGTTGAATAGGAACATAGTTTACTACAAGCAGCAAACACATAAATATATAAAGGCAGTCATACACATACTACTGGGAAAGGAAGCTTTAGTCTCCTTTCCCTTCATCAGAAATATCCCGAGAAAGGAAAAGTTGCTAAAATGCCTGATCATTGTTCCAGGCACCTAATCCTGCTGCCAGACCAGGATAGATCCTGTCCTTAAGAAAGATCTAGCTTGTATCGCTGTCACTATATTCTGCCATATTCAATAGAAGTTGCAAACTGAAGTGGCAACTTCTTTGGTGCCCAACCATCCCTTTTTCTCCTTAGTCTGGTCTTTACATGGCTGCTAAGATGATGCTAGGAGGCCCAAGTTTAGACTTCACAAAAGTGGGAGGGAGGAACTAGGAGGCTTGAACCAAACCCACGTCTCTAACCCACTTTTGAGGAGAGCTCAGCGCTGGACAGCAAACTCTGAATTCAGCCCTGGGACACTCTCTGAGCTAACAGCAGAATAGTACTTTGTTACCCATACGGCTACAGTTCCTTCAGACTCTCTCTGCCTGGGTTACCATTGGACAGAAACCCTGATTAGTAGGATTCATTTTTTTTTTCTTTTTTGTACCCTTGCCTTAATACCATCAAATTCCCATCTGTATTCATAAAATGTGCTGATGGAAGCATATACACGTTTTATGGATCACAGAGGAAACCAAAATAAACAGTATATTCTGCAGGTGTGTAAGGAAACGAAGGTTGAGTTCCTTCGGTCCTGCAGAGTGGGAGGAAGGAGCAGGGCAGAAAGAGCAGCAAACATACAAGAATGAACAAAGAGTATAGTATCGTAGGTGAATAACATGTAAATATAGTGGATTCATAGCAAAGGTTTTTTTGGTGGGATTTGTCAAAAACAGAAGCTGGGAAAGCCAGATTATTAAAGGTGCTAAATGATAAAAATCTTAAGCATCTTCCTTTTTCATTTCAGAACCTCTAGTAGTCATTATGCTATCTAGGACAGAATATTCAGGGAATGAATTAATTAATGGAAGAATAACAAGTATAACATGTAGAGGTTATTTACTATATGGAGGCATCAGATCAATATATCTCTATAAGAACTGAATATAATAAATTACTATTGTTAGTCCCTTAGTAAAGATGGGAACCCTGAGGCTTATCAATATTAAGAGTGTGATGTATAATGCATCTATTAAGAAGCCTTTGGCTGCAAGTAAAGGTATGCTTGTGAGATAATAAAAAATACATGTATTGGTCTCTGCTCCAGTTCCTGGGACAGAGCTCCCCCAACCCTGGTAACTTCTTAAGTAATAACAGCACTAGGGGCATCTCTTGTGTTAATATTTGGTCTTTGATCTTGGATCCTGACACAGAGTTTCTAAATTCCTTGGGATTTCTGGCATGATAGCAGTGTCTTTTGTTCTAATGAGGTGACTCTTAGTGGGCTCCTGGATGGGGGCTGCTCACCAGAAAAAACCAAGCCATGATTAAAAGCTTGGACTTTTCAGCCCTCCCTGCCTTTGTCCAGAGAAGGGAGAGGGGCTGGAAATAGAGTTAATAATTAATCATACCTACATGAGGAATCCTCCATAAAATCCCAATAGAAATTTGGAGAGCTTCCAGGTTGAAATGTTTTTGTCATTTCCATGAGCCACTCTAGCAAATCAGTCAAACCTAAAGAGGGGTCACTGTAACTTCTGACCACAGCCAGGTGGCCAGAAGCAAGAGGATAACCAGGGCTTGAACAGGTGTCTGAAGGGGGGAGTCAGTCTTGTGGGACTGAGTCCTTAACCTATGGGATCATCGTGTCAGAGTTGAGTTGATGCATTTGTCTAAAAATGTTTTAAATAGTGATAAAACACAGAAATGCTTATTATTTCTTATGAAAAGAATTGTGGTAGTAATTCCTTCTAGGGTTACATTTTTTAGCTCCCAGGCCCTTTGTACTCTTCCATTCTTGGCTCTTGCATTTTTTCCCCATGGTTACAAAATGATTGCCACAGTTCCAGACATCACATGAAGCATGATAACATCAGCTGACAAAGAGTCTCTGCATGTCCTTGTTAGGAAGGAAATCATTCTTAACCATCTTTAGAAAAATATCTCTTTAGGCTTTTTGGTGTGGCCATGAGGGCATGATCTATCTGTAGATAGCAAAGAGGAGAGCGCTACATTGCTCTGTTTATGGTGTTAGGTAAAATATGGGGTTGGAGTAAACAGAGACGTGAGAGAGACAGAGAGAGAGAAAAGAGATTAAAACAAACAAACAAAAAAAAGGACAGCAAGTTGAGTGACATTACAGGGGAATTGGGACGGACGCTGAAGAAAGTTTTTGAGAATTAAAAAACATTTTTTTTTTTTTTTAGTTTTAAAACTTAACATCTTTATATTCCTGTGGTATATGTTCCCTCCATTTTCCTGATTCGTCTCTGAAGACTGAGCGTATATAAATTCCACCTGTTTGTTTTGGAGAGAATGTCAAGGAAAGGGAATGTATTCCCTGATCTCAGTTCATATAAAGCTGTGAATTTAGATTAATGCTGGGAAGATTTAGGGTTCACTCATTACATGAACTTGAAGATTATGCACAGAGAATCATCAGAAATCTTGAGGAAGACGCTGGAATTTCCACAGGCTACGAGATAGAGTCTTGGGATGATTTTATTTAATTTTCAGAAGACAGGGAGGCTTCAGATGGCATGTGGGTCATGTACAAAATGTTGCATTAAGTATTCCTAAATGTCAGTCTTTGCCCATATTTCTGATAATTCCCTGTCTATAATTTCCCATAAGAGCAATTACTGATCCAGAGGTTGTGGACATATATAAAATGCTTGAAATGCATTGCCATTTGCTGTGACAGGGCTCTCTTCCTCATACCCTTGCCAACACTGGAAGGTATTGTGATGTTTCAGAATCTTTGAAGGTTTTAAGTGCCTGGGTACTGACCCGGAGAAAATGTCCATGTTTTCTTCTGGAAATCCTTGCCCACCTGCAGCCTCAACCAGTATCCATTGGTCTGTTTTTGTTTTTGTTTTTGTTTTTGTTTTTTATTGTATCCCCTATCTAGAAGCAGCAGAAAATGTGTGAGAAGGAGGAAGGAAGGAGCGTGGGACAAATGAAGGACCCAGGATATTTCATGTCTATGAAAGGTGAAAATAGCAAATGGCATAGTCTTTAAGGAAATTAGCCCCCTTCCTGACAAATTCAAGTTCTGAGAAGGATCTTTAAGGCTGAGATATCTCAGCCCCAAACTTGAGGTTAGGTGCTGTCTCCCAAGGATATTCTAACTTCCTCTCTATTCTCCACCCCCCATCACCTCTAGTACCAGCACGCAGACACACTCCAGGCCGTGCCACTTTCTGACATTGCAAAGCTGTCGCTTTGTCCTGAAAATGCAGATTGCATGATAAGATGTCATCAAAACTCATTACTCCTGAGTAGCTTTGAAGGTAGGACCCCAAGTGGCAAGGGGTTGAGTGGAGCACTCCTTTTACACCGACTAGCCCTTTTCCTTTTTAGAAGGAATTCATCTTTTGCCTTTGGCCACCTGGGTTAGAGACGGATCTACTCCTAGGAAACAGAACCCAGCCCAGCACTAGTGGCCTGGGCTGTATTTTGGCTCCAGGGGAGAAATCTAATGAGGGATAACACTGGGAAGAATTAACTGATCATGTGGTATTTTATGTCTTCTACATCTGCTGCTGTCTGAGTGCCGTGTGCATGTGGGGGACAGAGCAGGGCTTGAGAAATGCTGCTGGGCACCAGATAACTAGAGGTCCTCCTGCAGGGAATTTCCATGTTCCCATGAGTCTGTTTGCAGAGGACATCTACCAAGCTTCAAAATCCAGTTTGCCTAAATTCATTTAAGTATATATGCTGGTGAGGTTTGGGAGTGATTAATCTTAGGATATGTCACTTCTGATATGTCGTCCTGGTTGTAATCACCATCGTCTTCATTTCTCTTAGAATCATAGAAGCCCAGAGTACATTTACAAACAACTGGTGCTTCTGTTCCTCAGTTCACAAATGTGAAGTACCTTGTGGGCAGGAAACTTTCTGCCATCCACCTATGGGATCCTAGCGTTCTTACAAGGCACAGGAAGGTACTCTGCATGTTTTTACTGGACCAATGAGGCAATATGTGCACAGGTGAATAGTGTAGTACTGTTATTCAGGAAAGTTGCCTCTTCTGTTGCATTTAATTTTAATTGCTTTCCTTTCTAACTCCAGTTCCCCTTCCTCCTCCCTAAATACACTCTCTCCAGTGTATTTAGTGTATGTCCTCCCAATTCAACTTCCACATTAATTTATATAAGCTGTGTAGCTTAAAAAAATCTTTTATTATGTATATTTAATTCATATAAATAACATTGATTAAATCCCTCTCTTTTTACTTATTACTCCCATGTTATTCTATGCAAAACTAGTTGACGATTTCTGGCTGTTGTAGACAGAGTATTTCACCGTGGGCTTATACCACGTTTCATGTATCTATGCTCTGGTCATGGGCATCTAGGTTGCCTCCAACTTCCTGCTGTCACAAATAATGTGGCCATCCTCATAAATGTCTGTGAGAGGGTTACTCTGGGATGTCCACTCAAGGATGGCATGATTGGGGGCCATGGTTTATGTGTATGTTTAATTTCACTAAGTTTTGTCCGGATGCTCTCCAGAAAGCCACCAGCAGTGCATGGATATTTCTATTTGCAACATTTGGTTTTTCCTACTTATCAGGTTTTGTTTTGCAAAGTGATACTCAGTGATAACTACTGGGTATGAGCATCTGTTATTAGTCTTTGGATCCCCTCTGAGTTGCCTATTCTTATCCTTTGTCTATATTGTATTGGGTTTATTATCTTTTCTAGATGATTTATAGAAATTCTTCATACATCTAAACAGTAATTCCTTATTAATATCTTCTTCCAGGCTTTTCTTATTATTGGCTCTGCACAGAGTGACATTTGAGGTACAGGAATCTTTTTCTCTTTAGCTTTCCCCTCATGGTTTATGTATTTTGAGTTTTGTTTAACAAAGCCTTTCTCACTATAAGGTAAATACCTGTCCAATCTTACGTAAATATATGTTCTACTACTTTTTCTCTGTTAACTTAATACTATTGCCATTCACAATGTTTTTTTTAATCCACGTATATGTCTGAACTTGGTATATGACAGACATATCATCACAAACCAGTGGAAGAATGAATAGATCATTTAGTAAAGCTTCAAAAAAAAAAATCAGCTCATTGTTATAAGAAAATAAAGTCCAAGTAGATTTAAGAACTGTTTTCCTTTTGGTGTGTATTCTATCTTTTGCTGTTGGTTGGTCCATTTGTTGTCTTTTTTTTATGGTGTATATTGTCTTCAGATACTTCACTTTTCTCTATGAGCTTGTCTTTAATACCCTCGGGACCACCAGCTGTCTTGACTAGTATGGAGGAGCAAACCTTAGGTCCTAGATTTTTCCTCTTCGTGAGTTTAGGAAGATGTGGAGGCTCTGGTGTCGATATTTATGTTTAATCATCCCTTGTACTCTTTCCCAGAAAATTTCCCCATGCTCCCTACTGTAGGGGATTCCCCACCCCGCGCCGGCTCTGGTACGCTAACTGGGGAGATAGAAACAACTGCACTCTTGTATTAAGCCTTGTGTTAAAACAAGCCCAAAAATGATATGCTGGGGCCATACTGGGACTCAGAGTGGTAAATCAGATATTTCCTAAGTGAGTCCTGGCTTGCCCCTTGTTAGGCCACTGCCCAAACTCCACTACCAATCTTCTGTCTCCCCAGAAACTTTTCACACACTTTAATTTTTGAGTACCCCTCCCCCCTTAAATACACAAGCTTCTTTTTTTCTCTTCTGGTGTCTTCATAGCTGGTTGGGGAGGGTGCCAGCAGTCTGTATTTGTTGGCCGTGCTGTGGAGAACTGAAAGCCTGTCAGCAGCTGTCTCACTGGGCATCTGGTATTGGAGATTTGTGCATGTAAAGCATAACTGCACAATGCTTTATGAGCTTTTACTACATTTGTTTTCTTCAGATTATATTTGTCATCTTTTAAGTTAAAAAAAACTTTCAATATTTAGTCCTACTTGTTGGATACATAATTATAACAACAGGTTTTTTGAGAGTAATAATGTTAACTGAAGAGTAATCTCCATGAAATTCTGTGTACTCATAATTAATCATTAATTTGGTCATCCAACATCTTTGTAAGAGCAGTAGGTTCTCTGTCTTATTTTACAAATGCAGAAACCAGGGTAAAGCTGCAAGGCATGTACTCAAAGCCATAATAGGTACTGGTGTCACCTGAGACAAAATTGTGGCAGTCTCGGTTAAAAGCTTTGTATTTCCATAACATGCCACGGGCTCTCCGGGCTAAGTCCTGCAGCCATCCTGGCTCTATTTCTCAGGCTTATGGAAGCTGTATTCAACATTTAGCTTCAGTAGGAAGGAGAAACCCATTGTCCATATCATCCCCACTTAAGATATGTGGGGAAAGAGTCTAGGAATGAAAACCCAGAGATGTGGCTTCTAGCCTTGGTCACATGACCACTTGGATGCATAACTTTGGGCTTGTTTTTTTATCTTCCTTGCTCTTACATCTTGCATTTCCAATTTGTTAATGAGGAAGCTGACATGATACATCTCCCTTGTCACTCAGCTCTAAAGAGGTTTTTTTTTTTAATGTATTATTTTGAGAGAGAGAGACAGAGCGCGCTCATGCCAAGAGGGGGGGGGGGGGTAGGAACAGAGAGAAAGGGGGAGAAAGAGAGAATCCCAAGCAGTTTCTGCGCTATTGGTGTGGAGCTCGATGTGGGGCTTGAATTCAGGACCATGAGATCATGACCTGAGCAGAGGTTGAACGCTTAACCACTGAGCCACCCAGGTGCCTCAGAATTTAGGGTTTTTGATTGGGAGTGGGGTTCAAGCAGTTCCTGTCTTTCATCCAGAAGAAATGAGTTTACTTCCCCTCCAGATGAGGAAATGTCAGTATTTAAGGCTGAGATTCCTTTTGCAGTTGTGGGAGTCTAACATGCATTAGGAGCAGACATCTTTTCTAGCATATTCCTAGATTTCTCCAAGTGTTTCCTTTCTTTAGCAAATCTGCCCCAATTGCTTTGTTTCTCTTCTTTCCTGCCTTCACCCTTCTAGTAACCCTATGGTTTCCAGAAGCTGCGTTTGCCAATGTGCAGCCTGGCACAGGGCCATGCCCACAGAAGGTGCTCATGAAATACCGGGTTGCGATGTGCTCATCGATCCCATTTTTTGCAGCTTTAATCTATGATTATCAACTCTATCAACACCTGGGCCAGCTTTCATCCTTAAAATCCAGGCAGATGTTAACCTTTTAAAGGCCCCCAGTTGTGGAATGAGCTTGAATGGGGTGGGAGGAGACCAGATGATATCCAACACTGGATGGAAGGATGAGAAGGGCAGCAGAAGTGAGCAGAAAGTCTGCCCCAGGCAGAGAGCCTCTGATGTCTGTGACCAGCAGGGAATAAGTGGAGATCTCAGTATCCCAGCTTTTTGGGTTATGGCAGAGCCCCTGCTGGGGCCCACGTGACTGTTCCCTATCTGGAGGCAGCAGAGAGGTAAAGGAGATCTTTAAAACTGCGCAGCAGACAGCCACTCCATAGGAATATCCATTTTGACAAAATAAACCATGGATGTGTCCGAAGAACTCAGGCAGCAGGGCTGGTGGCCTCCTCCCCGGTTTCATGCTTGAAGACTTTTTCTCCCAGTAATGAGAGCGCCGAATGAGCAGGCCTTTCCCCCACAGTGCTGGCAGCAGGACGACTTGTGCCCGGGATGGATTTTTCTTCATTGATTCTAATCTTCTTCCTGACTGTCTGTCTTGGCTGCTTTGACATATTGAACACTGAATAGTCCCTGAGTAATTCTTGAACATTTGGGGATCGTTTTTATTTTTACAAGACAGTAGAATCCAATGGAGTGATTTATACATGTACTGGAAGAAAATGAAGAAAAAAATAACAAAGTGGTTTCATTCTGGGAATAAACACAGACTCAATGGCGATTAAAAAACCACGCCAAACAAAAGGTTCGCACCCAATTTTCGATAATTTCATAATTTTGGAAAGATGCACAGAATCATGTAGAGATGAACAGTAACGGATAAAGGGCTTTCACAGCTGTGGCTTCAGCCATGATTGATGAGAAAATGCTACTGGAGGGAGAAAAGGAAAATGAATATTTATTAATGGAATAAAGTGTCGGGGGCTTAAAATCTAAGGAGATCCATCATTTCATATTCAAGGTTGGATGCATTCAAAACAGAAGGTTCAATACCATGGCCCTGTAGCTGAGCCATGGACCAGAAAAATTCACAGGCGCCACCATCATTTGGACCATGCGGGACTCTCTGGAGATGTTATTCCCACTTCAGCCCCTATTAACGTCATCCTAACAGGGCAACATTACATGAGTTATCACTTCAACGATACTAGGACAATTGCCTTCACATTTTAGAACACCCAGAGCTATGTGGTCTGGTCGTTCACCCAGAAATTAATATATCATGTGTGCATACTTTCTCTGTATATGGTAGTTACGGTCTCTGTGCTGACAGCTTGGAAATTATTAGTAAGATTTTTTTTTCTACCATGACTTCATCAGTTCTCCCTTGCACCTTATAATGGCAATATTTAACCAATTAATAGCACTTCTTCACATCTCCTTGCATATATCTTCTCCCCATAGAACCCCTAACCTGCAATTGCTCTGTTTAGGTTGGTCAATTAGTTAACACTCAAAAAAAGGCTGCTTCCTTTTGGTGAGATGTTACTCAACTGACCTTAACATCTTAAAAAAAAAATTAAAATAGGAAATCCAAGGAAGCACTGTGGATCTCTTTTCTGATGGTATTATTTCTCCATGTAAGCAGCTTGTTCAGACAATTAACAATAGTGATATTGTGGCTTGTTTTGATGGGGGAGGAGAAATTAACTATGGCATTTTGCTGCCTTAATTTAACTTAAGGTGTTGAAGTTGTACTAGAAATTTCAGTGTGTAGATTTCAGGTAGTGGGTATCCCCCAAGTACATCACCCCTACTCACATAACCATATGCACAAAATGTAGTTCCCCAGGTTTCTTTGGGATCTATATTACTTTATTATAGAATATGGCAGTGGTGGCTTATTGGTCCAATAAATCCACCTACACTAAGCTTTTGAAATCACTGTCCTGATAAACAGTCTGAGTCTTTACACTGTCACAGTCATGTTATTTCTAGATGTTACTTCTAGGTGGCAAGACTTGGACTACAAGAGCTGGCTATTACTGGTTGGTTGTGTGTGTTATGCTGGAAGAAAAGTTGCTATTCCATGAGACAGTATTTTTCAATTTATTTTAAACCTTTGATTGTACCAAATCCTTATCAGTAGATTTGAGTGAGTTATCTCTGTTGGCCATCTTTGGGAGAAGGCCAAGAGAGTATGAATTGTATTATTATTTCTTTTAGATCATGTATACTTCCCACCTCTCAAGACAGAGAAGTTTAGTCCCTAGGAAAGGGCTAGACTGAAAGTAGGTCCCCAACAAATATTTAACGGGTTAACTAATTAGTACAGTTCATTATTTGGACAAAAAGCAATATTGGAGTTTTAATCTGTCTGGAAAAAAAGATTCACATCCACTGATGATTATGCAGCAATGGCCAGAAGCTATGTATTCAGGGAGGCTGCAAATCTCACAGGATATAGTTGAAAAAAAAAATGTTCTCTTCAGAGAGTTGTTTTGAGTGACTACAAATAGGATATTGGGCAAGTGAGCAAGAATGTTGAGAGATGAAGCTACAAAAGAGTAGTTAGGGACAAGACCCAGAATATGGTGGTAGTTTCTGGCTAGAGACTTTCAATTGTGTCCTAAAAGCAATGAAGCATTAAGGATGTATGAGACCAAATGAAACAGACAATGCCTGATCAGATTTGGATTTTAGAAGTATAACTAATAATAGATGGAATGGAAGGTGGCAACAGTGGAAGAAGGAAAAATGATAGAAGACTATTTCCGTAAGCTAAGACAATAACCATATCGTTATGGACTTAGTTGTGTCTCTTCAAATTTCTTATGTTGAGGCCCTACTCCAAGTACCTCAGAATGTGTATTTGGAGATATGGTCTTTAAATAAGTACTTAAGTTAAATGAGGCTGTTAGGATAGGTTCCAATTCAATCTGCCTGATGTCTTTATAAGAAGAAGAGGTTAGGACCCAAGAGATGCACCAAGCATGGGCATGCCCAGAGGACACAATGAGAAGGTGGCCATCAAGAGAAACCAAACCTGCTGATACCTTGATCTTGGACTTCCAGCCTCCAAAATCGTGAGAAAATAAACTTCTGTTGTTTAAGCCACCTATTCTGTGGTATTTTGTCATGGCAGCTATATTAGTCAGAGTTCTCCATTGAAACAGAACCGACAGGATATGTCTGTCAGTCTGTTTGTTTATATCTATCTACTCATTAAACTTATTTAAGGAATTGATTCATATAATTATGGAGGCCAAGACATTCTTAACCCAGCAGAGCCAATAGTGTAATTCCAGTTTAAATCCAAGGGCTTAAGAACCAGGAGAGCAGATGGTAGAAGTTCTAGTCCAAGGCCAGTAGGCTTGAGAACCAAGAAGAGCTGGTGTTTCATTTCAAGTTCAAAGGCAGGGAAAAACTGATGTCTCACCTCAATCAGTTAGGCTGGAGGATTTCCATTGTATTTGGGAAAAGGTCGCCCTTTCTGTTCTATTTAGGCCTTGAACTGATTGGGTTAGGGCCACTCATACTGGGGAAGACAATCCACTTTACTTGGTTTACCAATTCAAATGTTAGCCTCCTCCAAAAACATGCTCAGTGACGCACCCAGAATAGTCCTCGACCAAATATCTGGGCACCCCATGACACTGTCAAGTTGACACATAAAATTAAACATCACAGCAGCCCAGCAAACTAATACATGTAGCAGTAGCCAAGAGAATATGCCAGGAGAGATGGAGCTGAGAAATAGTCTAAGTGAAATCATAAGGTCTTGGTGACTGATCAGATGTGAGGAGTAAGGGAGGGTGATGAGTCAGTAATGTCTTCAGTGTTCCTATCCCAGATGATGGAGTGGGAGATGTGCAGAGGAAACACAAAGCAGCACACCTACACACACCAACCTCTATTAGATACACATAAAATTAAGGGATAAATTGAACTTTAATCACGCATCCAGAGTTCAGCATTTTTCCTATTAGGAAAACTCCTAATAGGAGTTCACCTATTTTTGCTATTAGGAGCAAAGCTATTTAACTATAAGTAAGAATCCATGCAAATTAATAATAAAGGTAAATATGGGAAAATCATAGGAGAGAGACTGTGAGATCTTTAATCAGAACCTTTAAACTCATTTTGCATAGTTATCTTTTGTTGTTGTTGTTGTGTATTTCACCCTAAGCCCACATCTGATGGGAAACACTACATTCATGAGAAGTGTGTGAGAGTATATATATCTGTGTGTTGCATACAGGAGAGAATTCTAGTCAGGTGGATTAACCATATGTGGAAATGACTGCCAAAACCCAGTTCTGAGAGAAGGGCACAAATCTATAGGAAGTAGTACATGAGCAAACAGGCACAAAAATTTGAGGCCGTTTTGACCAGGAACAAGTAGACACACACACTCAGTGGTCCTGAGGTCACTGGTGACTGAGTCATCAGTAAAAGGTTATATGTGACCATCAGATCTATTACCTAATTAGTCAAAGAAATAATTAGTAGGTTTTATAAATAAAACAGAAATGAGTTTTTCAGTAAAACTAAAATGTGATGTTACAGCCATTGGCAGGGGAGTGAAAATGTTGGTGGAAGTTCCCTCATGATTGGGCAAAAGGGCCAGAGTGGGGGCAGTGGGTTAGGGAAGAAACTTCCATACGTGGCTCATCCTGGGGCCCAGACTTCCTTCTGCTGTACTTGCCACATTACTCATCTGCAGGATGTCTGTCCTGAATGATGCTGCCGCAAATCCCCAGCTCCACCTCTATGGTCCTTTGACTGGTGGAGGGATTTGATGAGCTTCAACAAACAGAAAAGTATGGGAGAAATAAAACACATCTTGTCCTAAGAGGCTTTGCCTTTCCTTGTTATTTCAAAAGCTGCAGCTTCACATTTAGTCCAGTTGTTCTTCCGGCGATCTCTTGGGTGGAATGAATTGGTTGGCAAAAGGGCGGACACCTGTTTGTGGAGAGATTGATGACTTAGTGTCCAGAGGCCATTGACATTCTTCTGTGCAAGGGACTGCTCCCTCTTTAGTCTTTAATCTGTTAGTACAATTTCAAGTGAAAACTCACAAAGAATTGCATTACAAGCATTTTTTTTTCTTTTTTTGTAGAACTCACATGTGATACACGGAGGCCGGTTCTACATAAGCTTCTGACTCAGTCTTTTATAAAATAAAAATAAATTTATCCTTGATTGAAGGCCTGTGTGGGGAGAAGGAGGGAGCAGGGAGCGAGGGAAGGGGAGTGGTGAGCAGATGTAAATTCAGGGTGAGTCATTTGTCCAGTTACTAGAAAAGGTACTAGCAATATTTGTTAGAATTGTCTCATTATCATATGTACATAGGTACATACAGCAAAGTATTTACCATGTGAGTGAGCTTGGGAACAGATCCTGCCCTGGTTGAAACTTTATATGACTGCTCTGTTGACCTTGACTACAGAGCTGTGAGACGGAAGATGTGGCTAAGCCACATGTGGACTCCTGACCCACAGATACTGTGAGATAATAGATGTGTGTTGTTTCAGGCTGCTGAGTTATGGGGTAATTTGTTACACAGCCATAGATAACAAATACACCACCTGAGATTTTGGGTAAGTGTAACGTAAGTGAGGGCTAAGTTAATTACAGCAAAGAAATTTCTGTTGATACAAGGCATATTCACCTTCAGGCTATCCTCCTCCACCTCCCAACTCTACCGTTTTTCTACCCAGGAGTGCACGTGGCTCACTTAGGTTGGTATGCAGAATCTGTTTACTTAGGATGAGGAAGCAAAGTGACGGTCAAAGTTTTTGTCTTCAGGGATTCCTTTGGTTATATGTTAATCTTAAACTTTGTTTGTTTGTTTGGGTAAGAAATTAGGCCTAATCATCACTGCAAATGGTACCCAAAGCTGATAATGAATCAGTTAAGCCATACTTACTAGCCCATTTAGAGACACCAGGTCAAATAAACCATTAATATGAATGAGCCCTGCAATGATAGAAAAATACAAGTTAAATCATGACAGCTCCTGCTTAAAGAACTTCCTTTTTTTTTTTTTCCTGTTCACACATCAAAATATGATAAATACTTCTTGGCACTTTTCCTGCTTGGGGCTTAAGATGGTCAGCGATCCTGAGGCTGTGGTAATAGTCACACTGTTTATTTATTACTCTTTAGACTCGGACAGCAGTCCCAGGCCTCAGAGCTCTGGAAAAATGAATATGGACATCTGGCCAGAAAATGACTCTCATGCCATCACAAAGCTGCCTGGCTCTGGCATCTGTTTTTTTTTTTTGTTTTTGTTTTTTTTTTGCTTTTGAGTATGTATGATGCTCTTTTTCCTTCTGGGGAGTGAGAAGACTGACATCCTACTCTCTCTAGGAAACTTAGTCTAGAACTGTGCTGTCCAGTAGAAGTATAATGTAAGCCACAAATGCTATCCCCATATGGAATCTTAAATTTTCTAGCAGCCATATTAAAAAAGTAAGAAGAAGCAGTTGAAATTAATATATATTTTATTTAACACAACATGTCTAATAGTTTATCACTGCAGCCTGCAATCAATGTAAAAAATCATTAATGAGATAGTTTACATTCTTTTTTCCACACTAAATCTTCAAAATCTGCTGTGGATTTCTATTGCAATGATAACACATCTTAACTCATGCAACACACGTTTCAGGTGCTCCATAACCACATGTGGCCGGTGGCCTCTGTACTGGACCAGCCAGGTCTAGAATGTGTGCAGAGCCCCTGCCTCCTGGGCTGCTTAGAGCCCACCTGCATGACATTCTGTGGTGTCCTAGGGAACTGCCCTGTTCTTTCTTCCCCATAGCATTCTTGCTCTGTGCCCTCTTCCTCTGTCTTTGAAAGCTCTTTGAAAGTTTTGACTTTCTCATGTTGCATAATTTGGCTACACCTGGGAATGATAATTCAACATTAGGTTCTTGGGATGTTCCTCTAAAGCTCTCTTTTGAAACAGGAAACATAATAGGGTGTACGGTGTGGCAACATTCAAACTGTTCGTCAATTATCCATTACATCTGCCATCTCCCTTCTGCCAATCAAGGTAACTATGTTATTACCAAAAAAAAAAAAAGTCTTATTTTAATTATAATCCAATCAGAAGATGCATCCATTATGTAGAGTGCTTTGGCATGTTCTAAAGATTTAATTTTTACCTAGATAGCAGAGCAAATGCTGCAGAGAGGAAAGAGTTTGTTCAGTCTTCATGAATTCAGTCATTAAAAAAATACATACAGAGTACACGCTATGGGGAAGCATTGTGTTTGGTGGGGAGACACATGTTATAGACGGAATCCTCAGCTCTCATGAAACTCACAGCCCGAAAGGGACCTGAAAAGATGTCCAGCATGGCTGTGTGTCACTAGGAGGGCTCTGACTTGGGGGCACTGGGGAGACATTTTGGAGAAGGTGAAATTGCACTAAGTATGGAAGGCGTGGGTAGGATTTTGATGTGTCACCATGGATGAGAAGGGAGAGGCAGGGAGATTATTTCAAACAGAGACTGGCATGCTTCTGTGATGCAGGCAGGTAAAATCACATTGAAAATATGTGCAAGGATACATCTTTTTCACAGGTGAAGCATAGAAGGGGTTCAAGGACCCTGTCCTCAGTGCGTGTGCACAATTAGGTCATGCCGGATTGTGGTGGGATTTTAGTGCTGGCTCAGAGACTGGGTCTCATTTCTGGGCTGTGTGGAGCCATGGAAATTCTAAACAGAGCTGTAAGAGGATCATAGCTATGCTTTGGGGATGGACCTGACGTGAGTGTGAATTTGTGCACTGAAATCTGAGGGAAAGTGGGGGGTAGGGTTCTGAACACTGTCTCTCATGGGAACAAAAAATATTAAAGTAATGGGTTTATGCATTTTTTGACCTTTAAAAAATGGTATTTTCTGCAAACTTCCTCCTCCCCACCTTACCCTTGTTAAATATTTCATCTCAACTGGAAAATACCCACAACAATGATTTTTTTTATGGTTTTAGCCTTTCAGTAATAAACCAAAACAAACAGTGGGGAGCTTAAAAGGCCTTTCAGCTGAGAAAGATAAAAGCAGATGCCTCTGGTTTAGATTATTGTTAGAAAGTGCAAGAGTCCATTTCTTCTGGAAATCCTGTGAGGAAGAGAAAGGAGAAAGGGCTGGTGCCATGACCATCCCATCCCTGACCTGACATTTTGGTAGCATTTCTTACTTGGCCAGAGTTTATGCGTGCACCCCAGAATCTCACTATCTGAAGTACAGTCCTGCTTTCCCTCCCTGTCACTAGAACCCATTTGTTTCTCAGTGTATAGGGAAAACCCCAGTAAGAAGCTTGTAGGAATTGGGACCCTTGGGGCACCTGGCTGGTTCATTCCATGGAGCATGTGACTCTTGATTTTGGGGTCATGAGTTTAAGCCCCATGTTGGATATAGAGATTACTTAAAAATAAATAATAAAAAAAAAAGAAATTGGGACCCATTTTTCATAACACTAGTGAGAAAGCAGCAATGCCTTTATGACTTAATGTCCTAGGTGCAGCAACAAAGTTACCTTCAAGCTCGAGGGATGGTTTCTTAACACAACCCTTTGCCTAGACCACTGACTTAAGATACATCTTGTCACTCTGACCTGGAATTGCCCAGGGAGACACACACTCCTTGTCTGCTTATACCACTCCTTCTCGTGAGCTTTTGCCCCCTCCATTCCTCCCACCTAGCCTAGCCTGCCAATTCATTTGTTCAGCCAACATTTAATGAGAACCTCCTGAGTGTTAGAGCCCAAGGATTCAGAGATGAATAAAATGTGGTCTTTCATGGGTTCATGGGCAAGTACACAGGTATTAAAATAACTCATGGCAAGTGCCAAGACTGACATCATCTTTAAGGCTGTGTGGGCGCTCAGCCCAACCCACAAAGTCAGGGAGGTCTTCTCAGAAGAGAAGATGTCTTCTTCTCAATTAATGACCTAGGAGATAACCTTCCTTCAAGATCCCTCCACATTCAACACATCTCCACTAACCTGGTGTTTCCTCCCTCTGAGCATGGCCACTTGCCCACCACATGCTTCTTGTTACATTTACTTTTTAGACTGTCACTTATCTCATTTATTGGAACAAACAAATGAATGGATGTATGGGTATTTTGACTTTTTAAAGAATAATAATTTCAACAAACTTCTTATCACACAAGTCTTTATTAAGTACTTTGTGTCAACTGAATTTCACCTGATGTCACTTTGTAGGGGGGCCATCAAGATTGGATTAGTTTAAATGAACTCGTATTTTCACTTAATGACCACACTTTAAGCACCTCTGTGTCTTGTGGTGTTTACAATATGAACAAAGCCAATCATAGTCCCTCCCCTCATAAAGCTTACATGGTAGTGGTAGTAAAAACCGTAGATTAAAAACAACAACAGCGACAACATCAAAAAACAACACCTGGTGAGAAGCAAGTGCTATGAAACAAAATAATGAAAAATAAAGCTTTTGGGGAGGTGGGCCTATGGGTTTTCTTCTCTCACACTGTACTTGTTTTTGTCAGTGTCTATGTTGGTCACTTCCATGGCCTGTGGGGAAGATTTGGTGCTGATGAATGCAATGCATGGACTTATGGGAAGGGCTCTGTTGGGGGTGGATAGTGGGCACAGGCTTAGATCTACTTCTAGGGAGGCCTGCTGAATTGATGTCAACTCTGAAGGATGTCCTAAGGTAGGAACCTAGGCATCCAGAGCTCCGTGAGGGTCCCCTGGAGAACAAGTCCCCCTTGCAGTCAAGTCCCTTGACTGCAATGTGCTAGGACATTCCCTACTTTCTCTACACTTTCCTTTGTAAATACAGCATCCCATGGGATGAGATTGGGTCCATTAGAGACTCCAGCTCCACCCCCCCACACCCCAGTTGCAAAGTCAGTTTTAATTTCTGACAATTTCTAAAGAGATGTAAAGGAAAACTACAAACTACCTGCTTTGAAAGAGGGCCTATTTGGTTGCCAGGAAAGGGGACTTAGTGCAGGCTGCTAAAGCAACACACAGCCATCCCCATGATGACCACAGCCTGGCTTCAAATGGATTTCTCCCCCTTTCCCTAAGGGAGGGATGGAAAGGGTTGGGCAGGCACCTTGAATAGTGAGGAATGTTTGCCATTTGCCTGCTGTAATTGGTATTAAGGACCAGCAGAATTACTTACCATATTGAAGCAATTTATAAGCCTTTTTGTCTGGTGGGAGAAATTTTTTTCCGGCTTTATTAAGATATAATTGACATATAGCATTGTATTAGTTTCAGGTGTACAACATAGTGATTTGATATTTGTATATATCACAAAATGATCTCCATAGTAAATCTAGTTGGCGTGATCATCATGCATAGTTATAGATAATTGTTCTTGTGATGAGAACTTTTAAGATCTACTCTCTCAGCAACTTTCAAATGTACAAACCCATATTTCACTATAAGCTATAGTCACCGTGCTATACATTACATCCCCAGAACTTATTTATCTTATACCTGGAATTTTGCACATTTGACTATCTTCATCCACTTGAAACTTGTTTAAAATGAGTCTCAAAATGTCCCTTGTCCATTCTGATAGAGCTCACAATCTTTAGCAGGAAGGTGTGAAGCTTGAGGGAAGACCAGAAATGCAGGGATGTCCCCTAGTAGAGGTTGTAAGAGAGCAAGACACTGACTGTGAGCTCTTGGGGCTGTTCCCAGGACCCCAGCCAGAGTCCTCCTGGACAAGGCCCAGATGGAGTGGCCTGACCAGCTGGCCCAGCAGTCAGCCTTTCTTGTGTGTTAGATATGAGATGTGTGCAGTGAACCATCTGACAACCAACCTAGATGCTTTAATTGGTGCCTGCTGGGTGCCTTGCCCGTGCAAGATTACCACAGGGCTAAACAGTCCAATGGCATAGACGGGGACACTACGCTCAATGTAGGTGATGCAACCCAGAGAGCTTGTTGGTGGCTGTGCACCAGCAGCTGGCCCTGGTCAGTGATTCTCACCCTTTGGTGTGAAATAAGTGTTCCAGGGGTGCTTGTTAGGATAGATGCCTGGATCCCATTCTGGGCGATTCTGGTTTATTGGGTCTAGGTTGGAGTCTAGAAATCTGAATTTTTGGCAAGGACACTCTACTATAGTTGACACAAGTTTGAGAAGCCCTGCCTGCGCACAGCTCAGCCCAATCTTATGATTTTTTAAAATCTACTGGCAACTTCATTTTTATTTTTTAAACTGGTTTATGGAGATTTTATTGACATGTACAAAGCTGTGCATATTTTATATATATGACTCCATGAGTTATACTGTTTGGGGACACATGTGAAAGCACACCTGTGAAGGGCACCTGCGTGGCTCAGTCGGCTGAACACCCAACTTCGGCTCAGGTCATGATCTCACAGTTTGTGGGTTCAAGCCCCGAGTCAGGCTCTGTGCTGATAGCTCAGATCCTGGAGCCTGCTTTGGCTTCTGTGTCTCCCTCCCTCTCTGCCCCTCCCCCTCTTGCACTCTGTCTCTCAAAAATAAAAAATATTTTAAAAAAATTTAAAAGGAAGATGTGAAACCATCACCATCATCAGGGCCATAATTGTATCTATTGCCTCCCAAAGTTTTCGTCTGCCCTTATTATCAGTTATTGTTATTATCACTTTGTGGTAAGAACATTTAATATAAGATCTATCTCCTTAGCAAATTTTAAGTATCTGGTACAGTATTAGCTATGGCATAACTGAAACTTTGCACCTTGTAACCATCACCCCCTCATTTCCACCTTCTCCTAGCCTCTGGCAACCTCCATTCTACTCTCTCTGCTTCTATGAGTTTGATTATTTCTGATTCCACATATAATAGAGATAATACAGTGTTTGTCTTTCTGTCTCTGGCTTATGTCACTTAGCATAATGCCTTCCAGATTCATCCATGTTGTTACAGATGGCAGGATTTTCTTCCTTTTCTAAGACGGCCTGCTCTTTGGCAGGAGTACGTGGTATAGGGTCTCAGGAGCAGGGCTACTGGTGCCAGCTTTTTACAGACCCTAGCCTTTCTCTGGGCCTGATGCACTGACTCCAGCCTTAATTCCCTCCTCCTCTGACCATGCCGAGGTAGCTCCTACTGTTGGTAGAAGGAGGCCTCTGGAAGGTGTTCTCTCCCTCCCAATAAAGAAAAGCAAAAGTCACTCAAAGGAGAAAGGGGCGATATTTACTGAAATACCACAACCGTTAGTACTGCTATTAATAATATTAAAAATTGTGATTGTTTATTGGGAGCTACTATGTGTCATACACTTTTTGTTATTCTGAAAACCAATCTTTGAGGTTTGTACTATTATTATCCTAATTTTACAGATGTGGAAACTGAGAGAGAAAAGGGCAAGTAATTGCCTAGGGCTACACAATTGATAGGAACAGTTTGTGGCTAAGGAAACCCAGTGTGGAGGCCTCCAAGAGCTCGAACGTGGTGCAGGATTGGAGCGACAGAATGGCTTTCACTTTTGGGCTTTAGTTTCCTTGCCCACAAAATAAGGGTTTTGGATCATATGACCGCTAAGCAGGACTGGCTTTGTGGGTGTGCAACCTGTAGAGTCAAACAGGGCCCTGAGACCAGAAGGGTCCGAGGCTTGGTTCCCTGATGTGCTGTTTCTGTGTTTGAAACTGCTAATAATATTTTAGCAAGGAGCCCCATGTTTTCATTATTCACAGGACCCTGCAACTACGCGGCAGGTCTTGTCTCCCAAGGGCTCTTCTTGGTACACTGTACCTTTTTTCCCTCGGCTTTCCTTCAGATCCTTAACAATTCGTTGTGCATCATTGGCCATGGAGCCACCATCTGTCGTGGTGAAGGAGCGGTGGGGCTGCCCTGGACCTTAAGGTGAGAGGAGCTTTGGGGATGGCAACGTGTGCCCAGGGCATGTCTGCAGACTCTGGTAGGCACCCGGCGGAGCTGAGCACATGGAAGGTTCTTTGTGGCTAAGGGTGGTATGCCATGTGCTACTGGCTCTTGAAAACAGCCACATTGCCAGCCAACCTGGGGGCTAGTGAGCTTTGCTGCTAAGTGGCCTGTCTACAGTATGTTAGCAATCTCTCCATGCAGCAGACAGAGAAGGACTCCGGAAGAAGAATCAATGAATTCAGTTTTCCCTGAGAGGCTTTGCTGGCCTTTGCTGACCACCCCTTACCCAGTCTTTGGCCCTGTCTCCACCCCCACTCACCAGCAGCCCCGCCCCCATCAATCCTGAGTTCTGGGAGTTTGTCTCTGTATGTGGTACCTGGAAAAGTTTTTCAAAATGTTGGTTTCTTCCTGACAATATCTAGTGTTACGATACACACAGTGCACAAACTTTATTACACTTGCCACCTGAAAGGTTTGGCTCAGGAACAAGGGAAGGGAATGTTTATCGAGTGCTTATCATGCAACCTTCTTATTCTCTTTCCTTTGGCTCTTGCTCTGAGTAAAGTCCTAGTCCAGCTTACTTTCTAAGAGAAAAAAAATATATTAAGAGAGTGCTTAGCAGGATTCGTGACTTAGATTCCTATCAGCCCTGAAACAAAAAATTCCGACAGACGATCCATCCAAAGTGTAGCATAAAAGGTTCATTCTTCACACCTTGATGCTTACAGATAAGCCATGAGAGAAGTATCTGCATGTGCCTGTGTGTGAGTGTGGGACCTGTGTGTGTGTGTGTGTGTGTGTGTGTGTGTGTGAATGGGGTGTGTGTGTGTACATGTGTGCCTGTGCACATGTGTCTGTGTGAATGTAAGGTATGTGTGTGCATATGTATGTGTGTGGACTGGGAATGCAGAGAAAGTTCTCTTGTCCTAAATCGGGCATCTTCCCACTCCAACCTCCTCCTTCCCTTCCAACTTCTACATCTTTTACAAATGACGTTTGAACAGTCCCCCTCACCAAAGCCTTGGCATTGCTTCCTCCCAGACACCTGCCTGCACTGCAGCCCAGGTCTGGGTCAGATGTCTGCCTTTGTGCCGCAGAACACTCCTCCCCAGCCCCTTAGTGCTTATCTCCCTCTGCATTGTGACTGTGTATTTACTCATACAAGCCCCCTGGTCTGCGATCTGGGGGCTGGCAGTGGGATTGTCTAGTTTGCCGTTGCAGCCCCAGCGAGGATTAATAAACAACTGCGGAAAGAATGAATAAACTGCGTGGGGAGGAGGTACAAATGGCAGTGAGCGAGTCCTGGTGCCTCAGGTGTGAAGACAGATGCCTTGCATGGGGCACAGTGGAGGCAGCTCCATCCTCAGGTCCCAGTCGGGAAAGGCTTCTGGACGTCTATACTTCCTGAACATTCATCAGGTGCTCCATGCAAAGGACTTTGCTTGTGTCTTCCTGTCTTACCCTTAGAGCAACTGGACAAAGTAGGCCCTGAAGAAGGTTCTATGGAGAAGGTAACCGAACCTTGAAATGTTGGTCAGGTATAGAAGACAGAGTGAGGCTTCTCATTCATAGAGAACAGATTGAACCCTGTGCCAGGAATGTGGAAGTGGGTTCGGGTGAGTGTGTCGATGGCTGGAGGACAATGGAGAGTAGTTGAGTCAAATGGGATGATAATGCTGAACGTTTACCTGTTCTCCCAGAGACAGTGGCTGTTAGAAAGTCTCCCCATCCTTCTGTGTTAAGAAAAAATAACTACAGAGACCACCATAATCTCGAACATTCTTGGATAGACACAAGAGACTATGGCTATGGTAAGATTGGACTACAACTCCCTTGTTTACCTGCCTTTATAAAACTCAAGGCCTATTCCTTTACCTTTGATTCATGAATGTTTTGTCTATTTCAGTAGCCTGAACAACAGCATCTCTTTTGTTGTCTGGCACATTCTGTCTTGCACAGGGGCTGCAGCTGGTGAGGGACCAGATCATGGGGGATGTGTAAGCCATGGGTGGGAGATTCAACTTGATTCTGTAGGCACGGGAAGCCAATGATGGGGCTGAAGGATTTTTAGCAGAGGACTGGCAAAGTCAGATCTGCATTACAGAAAGATGATTCTGTTTTGTGTATGTGAGAAGGACTGGAAGGAGAATTACCTGAACACCAAGAAATTTCAGATTCTGATAAGAAAGGATAGGGCTCTGCACTTGGGGAGAGTCAGGTATGGGTGATGTGTCAAGGATGGCATCCTTTGGGACATGCATAATACCTGGATGTGAGGCCAAGGGAGGGCACTGCCAGCTGTCCCGAGAGAGGTTGTCTTCCATCCAGACCATGGAAGGTGAACAGCACAGAAAGCCACAGGCAGGCCAAGTGCACAGGGATGGTTAGAGCAGGTTCTGATGGCACCCTCAGAAATAGAGCTCAGGTGCCGGCCAGACTCCACAAGTACCCCCTAATGGATAGAGATTAAAGTGGGGGTGCTGAAGACATGTATGGCTTACTCAGTCTAATTGGGCCCCAATCTAATTTATTTTTTCCCATACTGCAATCCTGCTTCTATCAGAGAAGGGATCTCCTAGCATCATGATCCCAGCCTGTGTCACTTCAAGGACAGCTGCAAGGAAGATGGAAGAGATGACATCAAGACACCCAGAAAGATGGCATTTGTAGGTTTCATTCAGTCAATCCTCTGGTCCACTGTTGGTTAGCAATAAGCAAGCCCAATGGAGACCTGGGTTCTGGGACCCCTCAGCCTTCCCACCTGTAAATCTACACTAAGTAAATGTAGCTATTTTATGGCAGCCAAGGGGAGGATTGTTTCTGTGGCAGGTGCCACACTTGAAGGCAGTGGATAATCCAGGTGCTAATTCCTCAGGAAGGAAGACGCTGTTGTTGTGTGTCTTCATGATCCTGTGCTCAGGCTGGAGCTGTAAATTGTAGACAGCTTGGTGAAACATTCTTCTCGGGTGTTCTCAAGATATCTGTGGGTTTTTTTAAAGTGTTTTTCACACATTAATACCATTTTCAGGCTTTTCCCCCCCACCCCGGTCTTTGATTGCCTGAAAGCTTAAAGTAGATGTAAGCACTTCCCTGGATTCTCAGTGAGAAATGTTACATTAACGTAATTACAGCAATGATGATTCATATTGTCCCAGTATCACGAATCTTGGCCTACAGAAAACTCTTCACACAGAGCTCTGATTTTGTCTCTTTCCTCAGAATGTGACATCTGCCCTCTGTGTGGTGGCTGCCCCGGGATGCATCAAGCCTGGACCATCCCTGGGGACCCCCTCCATACCAGTGCCTTCAGGATGGTTCAGATGCTGGGACCTTTCTAGGCATTCCTGAGCCTCCTCTTCTGTTCTGATAACTGGGCCAGAGAACCAACTGTTTGCCCCATGTCACCACCTGGATTTTCCACAGAAAACTACAAGCCCCGCATGTCTCAACATGGAATTAGTCATCTCTCTGACCCATCCATCCCCCGCCCCCCGCTCCAAATTGCAGTTGTTCAGTCTCCAGAAGGGAAGCATTGAGACAGATTCCCAGAAGAAGTAATTTTTTTAAATATGAAATTTATTGTCAAATTTGTTTCCATACAACACCCAGTGCTCATCCCAACAGGTGCCCTCCTCAATGCCCATCACCCACCCTCCCCCCACCCCCCATCAACCCTCAGTTCACTCTCAGTTTTTAAGAGTCTCTTATGGTTTGGCTCCCTCCCTCTCTAACTTTTTTTTCCCTTCCCCTCCCCCCATGGTCTTCTCTTAAGTTTCTCAGGATCCACATAAGAGTGAAACATATGGTATCTGTCTTTCTCTGCATGACTTATTTCACTTAACATAACACTCTCCAGTTCCATCCACGTTGCTACAAAAGGCCAGATTTCATTCAGAAGTAGTGTTAAACTTAAAGGTTGAGGAGATGTTAGCCAAGCAAACACCAAAGAGTGCTGTTGGGCCTGTAGAGCAGGTCAGGGGATGGGCAAAAGCTTCTTCCTGCATCCTGAGTGCATGGCCAGACTGGGCAGCTGGATAGGGCAAGGCCACCTCGTCCTTGAAGAGTGGACACGAAGCCCATGGTGTGCTAATGCTCAGATGTTGTATGTGCTCCCGTCACTGCCTCCCCGCTTCCCTTTACTCTCTCCAATTTCATTCTTAAGTGGAAGTTTTCTGTAAAATTCTTGAAGTCTTGACTATCAGTTAGCAAACTTCATAGTCTTGAAAATACTCTCTTTGGGGCACCTGAGTGGCTCATTTGGGTAAATGTCCAACTTTTGATTTTGGTTCAGGTTATGATCTCATGGTTTGTGAGATCGAGCCCCACGTTGGGCTCTGTGCTGACAGAGTGGAGTCGGCTTAGGATTCTGTCTCTCCCTTTCTCTGTGTCCCTCCCCCACTTGCTTGCTCTCTCTCAAAAATAAATAAAAAATACTCTTTTAAAAAAAAATTTAATGTTTAGTTTTGAGAGAGAGAGAGAGAGAACAAGCAGGGAAGGGGCAGAGAGAGGGGGAGATACAGAGTCTGAAGCAGACTCCAGGCTCTGAGCCATCAGCACAGGGTCTGACGCGGGGCTCGAACTCACAAACTGCGAGATCATGACTTGACCCAAAGTCGGATGCTTGACTCGCTGAGCAACCCAGGTGCCCCTAAAATACTCATTTCTATAAATAACCCTATAAATAACTCATTTCCCAAAGCAATACCCATGTCCAAAAGACAATCCCATAGAGGAACAGCTCTCCTTTAGGGAGGCAGGGGCTTTGTGCATCTTTGAGATCCAGAGACAGGGAGGTTGTGTGGGGTGGAGAGCAAGTAAGGTGATTTACAAAAGGCTTGTTTTTATTCAGCGGTTCCTCTTTCAGGACTTGGGTTCTGGGTTGAGCGTGTGTCGGTCCACAGTCAGGGAACTGGCAGCAGCTACTCTAGTATTTATTTGCTGCTCGGTGAGGCCAGTAGCTCCTTCCATTTTAGAGGTGATGCTTGCTTGGGGGGGATGGTGAGTGGGGGATTTGGTAAGGGAGTAGAGATTTGTGTAGAAAAAAGGATTGCTTCTTAAATGTGGATAAAGCATATTCATGGTCAGTTTTCTGCCTTTTACATTTTTTCCAGAGTAATTGTGATCAGTTGAATGATGACAAGTTTCCCATGCTGTGTAATCCATGCTTGCATGCCTCCCTGCACAGTGAATGACGTGTTCTTTCCTTGCATATGTTATGAATCGACACTAAAACCCCAGTGCCTAGTGGTCAGGAGATTGCGGTACAGAAGTAAGTTTGGTGGTAGAGGGGTGTGTGTGTATGTGTGTGTGTTGGTTGGACACGTGTGTGCATCAGTGTAGAAGTGTGAGCTGTGTTCCTGTGAGAGAATACATTTGCAAGGTGTTTTGCAAGTGAAGGCCCATTTCTTTATAAAAATAGAATTGCTTTTCTAAGACAGATGTGCTGAGTAAGTGGAAGGACGGCTCTGAGTTTTAGAAGGAGCTTTCCAGAAATTGGTGCAAGGAACTTGCTAATGGTACTGGGAGATAGAAGGGAGATGCACAGGCCACGTTGTGTTTTGCATTTCAATCTCTGCGGATCCTCTCTCCCTGCCTATGCATATTTAAAATTCCTTTCAATATATAAATAGGATAATTCTCTCTCCTCATCCCCACCAGAGTTCATTTAACAGGCACAAAAAGAATTGCACATCCAGGCCTGTCTTTTCCTGCTTCCTGTTTTTACTATTTATTGGTTTTTCTCATCTTCTTTTTTCCCCTCCCACATTGCTCCCCTTAGATTAAACTGTGTTTCAAGATTGACTGGAGGGAAAAATGCCATTCCTTTTATACAAAGCCGAGCCCCAGGGAGGTGATCTCCAGGCTTGCCCTGCTGTTTAGCACCAAGCTGGACCTTCCAGAACTCCACTTTGAATAGAAAGCTCTGGGCCTTAGATACTCTAAGTTTTTGCAAACTCCCCTTAATTCCACCTTTTCCCTATTTTGATGACAATTACGCATTTGCCCCGTGAGTGAAGCCTGGGTACTTCCCAATGTCCCGGAGCCTTACGTGAAAAACAGGCTTCTTGATGGGAAGGCTACTGGGCAAGAATATGAGCTGGGAGCTGGGGAAAGGTACCTATGACAATAGCCAATCAAACTCCTATTCTTAGAAAAAGGCTCAAGGAAGTTTTGGTTGAGTCTAGTGGTCTTGTTTCACATTGGTAATGTGGACAGTGTAATCATTTTGGAGGCAATTAGACCATGCCTTCCAAACATTGTCCAGATTTTAAAATACCAGTTAGTGAGGTCTATAGGACATGTGTTCTTAGAAACATGAGCGGCATCATTTTGCATGCAAGGGAGGGAACACTGAATTGGGAGTCGGGAGACTCGAGTTCTAGGCCTGCCTCTGCTAGTGTAAAGCTCACACTTACTTCTCTCTCTGGATCTCACTTAATTCCTCTCTGTAAAAGGGGAAAGGTGGTTTTATTCATATGCAGTGATTTCTCTAATTACCACAAAATGACCAGCTTTTCTATATACTTGGATCATATTTGGTGGCCAAAATATCTGTAGTGAGGCATAGAACGAGGCACTGACTTGTCTGTCACCTGTGATATAAGAATGGTATCTAGGACAGGAGAAGCTTTTCTTTAAAGATGCTTTGGGCTTGATTCCGGACTCATTAGGATCTTCTGGCATGAGTTGAGCTCCCATTTAATATCGGATAGAATCCAGAAGCAAGCGACCATAGGAAAAGTCACTGCTGCATGACTCAGCACAGAACGTAAGGAAATGTTACAGTTTCTGTCAATTAAAAGTGAGGTAAGCTGCATATGTGACCTTGAAGAACTTTAAAAATAAGCCAGATGATGTATTTGTTCCATAATTGCCTCAGGTTTTCTTAATTTTTAAATTTTCCTTCTCATTTTCTTTCTCTCTTCCTGGCTATTGCTGATTGATACTGTTTGTGGGGTGCCTGGGTAGCTCAGTCAGTTAAGCATCCAACTCTGATTTTGGCTTAGGTCGTATTTTCACAGTCATAAGATTGAGCCCCAATCAAGGCTCCACATGGAGCCTACTTAAGATTCTCTCTCCCTCTCTCTCTGCCCCCTCCCCCACCCATATGTGCACATGCTTTCTCTCTTTCTCTCTCTCAAAATACTTTTGTAACTCTTTTAAAAAATTATTCAGTTTTTTTAAACCAAAACAAAAACAGATCACTCATTTCTCCTACCTCTGTCCTCACCTCTTGCAACCACCAATCTGGGCTCTGTATCTATAAGCTTTTTTTTTTTTTTTAGATTCCACATATAAGGGAGATCATATGGTATTTGATATTTGTCTTTTTCTGTCTGGACTTACACTTAACAAGTTCCATCCATGTTGTCACAAATGTCAGGATTTCATTCTTTTTTATGGATGAATAAATTCCATTTATATATGTACCATTATTTCTTTATCCATTCATCCATCAATAGACATTTATATTGTTTCCATATCTTGGCTATTGTAAATAATGCTACAGTGAACATAGGGATATATATATATATATATATATATATATATATATACACACACACACACACACACACACACACATACATACACACACATACACAAACACACACACACACATACATCTTTTTGCATTCGTGTTTTTGTTTTCTTTGGATAAATACCCAGAAGTTGGATTCCTGGTTTGTATGATATTTCTATTTTTGATTTTTCTGTTTTCCACAGTGGGTGCCCCATTTACATTCCCACCAACAGTAGATGAGGGTTCCCTTTTCTCCACATACTCACCCACACTTGTTATCTCCTGTCTTCTTGATAATAGCCACTCTGACAAGTGTAAGTTAAAGGATAGGATAAGGTAAAGGATAGCTTGGGGTGCAGCCTACCTCTAACTCTAATCTGCCTCTGAGGCAGCTGCTGATTCTGATGACTGCTGCCAAGATCAGGAGACTGAAAAAGAGACTTCTGGCCTGGACAGAGCTGGGGACACAAATGCATTACATGAAGGTTGCAGCTGATATCTCCCCTTGGCAAAAAATCAGTGTATTTGGCTTCCTGTTCGTATGTTTTGCTGTCAAATAATCTACTTTAAAACACTGATCTCTGCAGGCCAGGCTGTCCTTGGAGGCCTGAAACATGTGTGAGCTGCGTCAGGTTTTGGGTCCCAAGAAAAAAGTAAGGACTGGGCGTATGAGTGGCTCAGTCGGTTAAGCATCCGACACTTGATTTCTGCTCAGGTCATGATCTCAGGGTTCGTGGGACTGAGACCCATGTCAGGCTCTGCACTGACAGTACAGAGTCTGCTTGGGATTCTCTCTCTCTCTCTCTCTCTCTCTCTCTGCTCTCTCTCTCTCCCCCTCTCTCTCCTCCTCTCTCTCCCCACCTCTCTCTCTGTCCCTCCCCTGCTTGTGCACTGTCTTACTTTCTCTCTCTCAAAATAAATTTGAAAAACTTAAAAAAAAAGCAAACATCAAGGACTCTCCTTAAATGGCAAATCAAGGGGTACTCTGTGTCCCTCTGTGGACCACTAAGGGATAGGTGGGCACAAGCTATGAGTTTCAGCTCTTCACACAGGGCACTTGATTTGGAGGGGAACACTGCTCTGTGGCCCCTCCTGCAGTGGCTTTCATTTGGGTTCTGCAACCAGGAATTTTCATACCTGTCCCACTTAGGGTTCATTCAGCCATAGATATGGATAAACACAGGTTTTTCCACTGGGCCTTTTGAAATTCCAGCCTGTAAGTGGGATCCTGAATACTGACTATAAAAGTCATCTTAATTTTTTCCTTTATGGTACAAATATAGGAAAATGTGCAACTAATTCTGAATATTTCTCAAGTGCTATAGTAGGCTCACTGAAAGTCCTTCCAGAAATATCCCTGGCACCTAGGGGTCTATGATGGGAGGTCTACATATTCCCTGGGAATTCATTATCAGAACTTTAGGGCATCACCAAATCCCTATGTTGATATTATCCTAGAAATGAGCCAGACGTCTTGAGGAAAGGTGTTTCTTAAGTGGGAATGTGAGACATCAGGGCCTGAACACGTGTGTCTGATCAGGGAAACTGTTGTGTCTACAGTCAGATAGGCAGTGAGTCAGGACCACTTTTATTACTTTGAGAGGACCCTCGACCTTACGCATCCTAAACTGGATGAAGAGTGTGTCCTGTGCCCATGATTTGTTGGAGTATAAACTGTACTTCGCCTGAAGTTATTACAAAGTAGACCTTTGGTACTTTCTCGACTCTTTAACTTGTAAACACCTCCATGGTGGAAAATTTCCCAGTAGAACGTGTGTGCAGAATGAATGGCCAGATCAGGGAGCACCACAGAAGTCTGGTGGCACACAGCCCTAAATATCCAGCTAGGCTCACACATGGCCCATCGGTTCTAGCACCTCCAGCACCTCAGCCTCTGCAAAATTGTCATTGGCCAGAGGCCAGGGGCCTTCATGATCTCTTTAGAATCTCCAAAATCGTGAAAACGGTATCTGCCAATACCAAAGGTCCGTTATACTTTAACAGCAAACGTGGACTTGAGGATTTTGGTTGCTGACCTTTTGAACATTCACACTTTCTTTTTTGTTTTTGTTGTTGCTTGTTTAGGAACTACAGAGAATAGTTCAGAGCCTGGGCTCTTGAGCTAAACTTCATGGGATCAAGTGTCAGCTCTGCCATTTCCTAGCTGTGTAATCTTAGACAAATCACGTAACCTTTCTGTGTCTCAGTTTCTGTATATGCAAACTGTGGACAATTGTAGGGTCATCATAAGGATCAAATGAGTTCAAGTGCTTCTAGCACTTAGACCTGTGCCTGACAGCAGAAGCACTGTGTAAGTGTTAGCCCCTCTTATTGAAAGTCACCAATGCTGTTACAGTTGACATCTGGAAGGTGTGCTGAATAGCATGTCCTGCATGAAAATATGATAATGGCTCTTGTGTTTGCAACTAGTATCTATTAATTAAGAAACCATCATTTGTGCTCTGTAATTATATTTATTAAACCCTAACTCCTATCATAACAATAATTAGTTCTTGCTAATTAAATTTATCAAATTCCCCCTGGATTCATATCTTAGGTAAATATTTAGTAGCCCCACACTAATTATTTTAATCAACATGGAGTGTATTTCAAATGACTACAAATAGTTCTAACTAATTAAACTAAGTACAAAATAATATCTTATGTAATAAATTTGCAGGTGCTAAAAAAGAGTGGGAATGAGCCACAGGGTAATGTCTCAGCGACCTAACCACCTGATAGTGATTACAGCATTTCCAAAGCTCAGACAACGTTCTAGGGGAAGTAGGCTGAGAAAGTTTACAGTTTCTGTCTGGATCTGTTTTTTACTGCCAATGTTTTGCGCATGGAACAAGCCCTGTGTGTGATTCGAGAACATGTCATATAATTTGAAATTGGACCCACTGACACAAGTCTGACATGAATGCAGAAGCAAGAAGACAGCAGTGGGAGAATCCTTGCTTCAAAGAGTCTGCAGGAAGAAAGGCAGAGTCTCCAGGTTCTTCCTTCTGTAGTCTTGGTTTCCTCATCCTCAAACCACACTGTCAGCTCTACCTCCCGCTGCAAAGTCCTCCTGCCCCCTGCCCCAGCTCCCAGCTCCTTCAGAACAAAGAAGATGAATCCTTGAATGATGGGCTGCTGATTGGCATCCTGTTGCTAGGAAACCATGAAATGAATATATCATGTTTCATAATAAAAATGCCTCTGACCCATCCTTGGAAAGATAGGCACAAAGGACTTGAGGCCCCATTTGGAACAGGTCTACACTGATGTCTCATTTCTCCTCCCTGTACTCCCTTGTGGGGTCATTGTGAGGTGACTGGTTCTCCTTAATTAAGTGGCCACTCTCTGGCTCCACACAGGGCTGTCTGTGGCCTGACTTTGGGTCTGTCCGTGGCTAAGGTTGGGAAAGTGACCATTTATGGCCAGAGTAGGGGGCTCAGTCTACGATCAGGGCTGGCAATTACTGAATAGTCAGTTCACAACTGAGTATTAATACTTAGTCTAGGATTGGGATTAGGGTTCAGGTTGTTGTGCAGTCCTACTAGGGAGAGAAAAGAAGAAAATGACCATTAGACGATTGGCAGCTGACTTAAAACAAAAATGATCCACCTGAAGAATAAAAATGGTGAATTCAAGTATCAAACAATCCATATAGAAAACTAAATCTTTCAAAACTGTCTCCAGCTCTTTCTTGTAAATGACAAGTGAATTATCATAAACAAGCAGCAAGCAGTGGATGCTCAGGGAGCAGTGTTCGGGATTGCTCCGGGCTATTCTGACCTTCCGGTTTCATCAGCTGGCTGGCGAGGAGAGGGGCTTCCTTGCAGCTTACACATTACATTCAATTTTTGCGTAAGAAGTGTCTCGAGTGGGCCTGGGAGGGATCATGGGAGACAAGTCTGACAGTGGGCCTGCACTTTCGCTGCTCCGAGAAGCGCACCGGCACATGCGAGTTACAGAAAACGCGCGCACTTTATCTCCCCCTCTCATTAAGCTGCCATCTACTTTCAGAGCCAATCTGTCTCTCCGTTCTGAATATCACTTCCCCCACTTCTAGCTCTCCCTGGAGTATTTGTGATCTCATGCAGCCACCTTTATGATAGATGAATCATTCCTATGGCAACCGCAGTCATCATGAATCCTCTGAGTGAGCTAGCAGGAAAAAAAAACGCTTTCAAGAGAAGAGAGATCCTAGGGAGTAGTGGGGAAAGTGGAGAACACGGAACCGATGGAGGTGGGATCAGATCCTGTCAGAACTCAAAGGATGAGATGGCTGAGCCTCAGAAAAGGGACTGGCTTTGCTCAGTATCACACAGAGCTAGAACGCAGCCCCCCTCCCCCCCACTTTTTCCTTGCAACATCATGTACAAGTAAACGAATGAGCACAGTCTTGCCATACATCAACTACAGGCAAATTGGCCGTATAATAGAATCTTCATGCATTTTTCCTTTGAACCCATTGTCCTGAACATCAAGCTTTGTTCAGAGAAGTCTATCTAATGGTTCAGGACCAAGACTCCATCTGGACCTAAGACACTTTATCTCTGCAAATCTCATTTTTTTCCATCCCATTTTTTTTTCCAGAGGATGTGCTCACTTGTGATGGTGGTAGTGTTGGGGCCCCCCAGCCAATGGAGGTAGCTCTACAGATAGAAATGAGAATGCTTCTAAGAGAAGGCACTAGGGGGACCTTGCTATGTCCTTGCTATAGCTGGCAGAACACACAGATGTGATTTATTAGAGTCTCATAGATGGGGCTTAGCATTCATTTTAATTGAGAGAAGATCTTCCTGAATGGAGCTGAGAGCAGGTCATATGTACACATAGCTTTTTTCCCTTGTGACCACCAAGGTCATCCATTCACCTGTTGCTTACCTCTTAGTTCTGAAGAGTCATCGTCAATCTCAACTCTGTGCATGAAGATGTCCCCTCATCCCACTTTTTCCCGAAATATGTCCAGAGAATGTTTCTTTTAAAGAATGAAATGCCTTGTTTTATGCTTTGAACAATTTTTACCCTGGATCGTGGCTGAAGAATTGGAAGGAAGCTTACATCTTCTGAAAGAATCCACTACAAAAGGATATGATGTGCATGGAGAGGAGGCATTGCAGCTATTTCATTTCTGTGCCTTGCACAGGAGTCTCCTGAGATGGCACCCTGAAGCCTGCCAATTGTTCTTTCTCTTTAATGGATTTTCCAACAGAGATCCAAAGCCCTTGGCAGACTGGGCAGATAACCACAATGTTTGAGCACATTACTACTCATTCTGAGAAGAGTGGAGTTCAAACTGTCATTTTTCAATCCACTGTCATATGGCTGCACCTGCTAATGGCACCCAGTCCTTCTACAACACTAAATCTAAAATATTTTTTCAGTCCTGAACTTTGATCAGAGCTAAACATAACTGACCGTATGCATTTTCATTTTTTTCTCTTGGCTCTCATAACAAATCACTTTTCCAAATTTTTCCTATTTGTTGGCTATATCTTGGTTCCTTTTGTTGGGTTTTCTCAATGCTTATTCCTAAACATTTCTATATTTATTTATTAAAAAAAAATTCAATGACAGTCTATGCTTGCATTGTCCAGTATGGTAACCACTAGCCAAATGTGGCTATTGAACATTTAGAATGTGGTATCTGAATTAAGATGTGCTCAAAGTATAAAACACACAACAGATTTCAACAACAACAAAACAACAGCAAAAAACGTAGTTATCTCAATAGTTTTGATATTGATTACATGTGAAAATTATGTTTTGAATACCTTAGGTTAAATAAAATATTATTAAAACTAATCTTACATTATGTTTCTATTGAGCAGTACTGACCTATGCAATGAAAGGACTCAAACTTATCTCTAGCTCAGACCTCTCTTTTAAACTCCAGACAATATAACTAATTGTGAACTTAACATTTCTGTTAGGTTATCTGTCAGGCAATTCAAAATAATTAGGTCCAAAATGAAATGTGAGATGTTTTCCCCTAAATACAATCCTATTTTAGTGACTGGTCCTACCACCATCATTTCTCTCTTCTCTTCTCTATGTGGCTTCCTCTTGCAGAATTACAGAAATGTAAAACATCTGGGTGGGAAGGCTGTGTACACACCCAGTAATCCTATGCTTGTGCCTTCTTTGCAAGATCAAGTTTTTATGTGGTCATCTGTAGTGATAGGAAACTTATTTCCTTATAAGGTAGCCTATTCCAATTTTGGACATCATTGAACTAGACTCTGACATTTTGGAATCTTTATTCATGTTTCTGTCTCCTGAAACCATACAAAACAAATTTAATTCCTCTCCTACCTGTGAGAATTGTTTAATGTGTTGGTTACATTGACTTTTCTTAAGTTAAATATCTCTTGTTCCATTGGCATGATTTCAATTCTTCTAATTTATTCTTGCCACTTACATTTGAACACAGTGTAGTTTGCCTACCTATAAAGAATGTGATTGTCAAATGTTCTACCAATTTTAACAAGCCGGTCGAAGGCTAGAAAGAGACTCTTAACTTTAGTTGCCTTAGAATCTATACCTCTGCTGATACCACTTGGGAGTATGTCCATTTATTTGAGTTACATCAAACACAGATAGTGCTTTATATTGGACTCAATTTCATGTAACTCCATTGGATCTTGGATGTGTAATGTAATTAAGCCAAGCCTCTTCCATCTTCTGTCTTTATAGGTTTGTATAATATATTTCAAGTTTGTGATTATAATCATAGTTTAGCCTATTATACCAGCAAACCTATATTAGACAGTATTGATTCTATTGATTCACTCACTGGTTGTTTTACTTAGATCAGTATCACCCCAAAAAATGATTAGGAAACTTATATTTTCATAGAAATGAGCAAAAATGTAGAAAGGACAGGTTGAAATTCAGAACTCTGTGTTATACTATGCAAGTCTTCTCTCCAAGTTATGTCATTCCGTTAATTAGTCCTCCAGATTATAGGGCATGATCATCTAACCAGCTTCAGGTCTATGTAACAATGATGGAAAATTCTTTTATATTATCACTTCAAATATTTCCTCTGTTTTGTTTTCTCATGGGACTAACTACATTTCCACTGATGATTTCATACTATCCCACTCCTCTTGGATTTTCTGTTCTGTTTTTTTTTTCTCCTTTTTAAAATCTTTCTGTGTTTCAATCTGGATCAAATTTATTGGCATATCTATTTGGATCATTTCTATTGGATCCTTTCAAGCTCACTAATGTATTCCTATACTATTTTCACTCTGATAGCCCCAATGAAGGAATTACTCATTTCTGATATAATTTCTAACAGTAGCATTTCCATTTTGATTCTTGTTGTTTTCATCTCTCTGCTAACATTCTGTATATGTTTATGCACATTGTTAACCTTTCCCATTAGACCAGAGGTCAGCAAAATTGGTTTTGGTAAAAGGCCAGATAGTTAATATTTTAGGCTTTGTGGGCTCTCTAGTCTCTTTTATTACTCAATTCTGCCACTCTTAGGCAAAAGTAGCCATAAATGAATGAGCGTGTCTGTGTACAATAAATCTTGACAAAAACAAGTGGCAAGGGGTGCCTGAGTAGCTGCATCAGTTAAGCATCCAGCTATTGATTTTGGCTCAGATCATGCTCTCATGAGTTTGGGAGTTTAAGCCCTGTATCAGCCTCTGTGCTGACAGTGTGGAGCCTGCTTGGGATTCTCTCTCTCCCCTCTCTCTCTGCCCCTCCTGTCTCTCTCTCTTTCTTTCAGAATAAGTAAAATAAACTTTAAGAAACAAAACAAACAGGTGGCAAGCTGGATTTTTCTTATAGGCTACAGTTTGCTGATCCCTATTCTAGATCCTTTAAAATATTAATTATAGTTATTTTAACATCACTGCCTGTTAGTTTTAATCATTTCTAAGTCTCATTATGTTGACTATTTTATCTCTTGACAATGAATCCTTTTCCTTACTTTTTTTCTTTGTCTCATAATTTTTGATCACATGTCAGAGATGGCATGTTGAAGAACAGAAGAGACTGAAGCAAATATTATTTAAAAAAGGAAATGGGCACATCTACTTCTGTAGATGATAGAATCAATCTGGTCAGTATTGAAGCTGTATTTTTTTTATTTTTAGTTTTTGGAGCTGTTCCATCATTGTACTTGTGGTGTAACATAGCCATCAAAATTCTCTAGTGTGAGTTGTTTTTACTTGTGCTTTACATAGAGAATGGTTTCGAAGGCTTTTTCTTAGTGTTCCTGTTCTGCCCTTGGCTTTCAGTATTCTTAATATAAACACATGACAAGGGGTGGTTCTCCTCCTCTTGCCCAGGTGGTAGAATGCTATTGCTTTTTGCCTCCGGTTAGACTCGTGGTATAGATGAAGGGGAAGGCTACTTTTATGTGACAGTACTTGAATTAAGTCATAACTCAGTGTTTCTTTTGTGTGTGTGTTTATTTTTGGCAGAGAGAGAGAGAGAGACAGGGAGAGAGAGAGAGAGAGAGAGAGAGAGAACATGCATGCACAAACAGGGAGGGGGAGACAGAGGGAGACAGCAAATCCAAAATGGGCTCTGCTCTGAGAGCAGAGAGCCTAACATGGGACTTGAACTCATGAACCAAGAGATCATGACCTGAGCCAAAGTTGGACGCTGAACCAACTGAGCCACCTAGGCATCCCATATCTTGGTATTTCTATTTCTTGTTTAGCATGATATGGTGATGATCCAAATAAGTGTTTTGACAAAATTTCATTTATAGCTACCTCATTGTCCTGAATTAGCAGAGAAATGACTTTAAGAAAACAAAAATAAGTTGTGATTTTAGACATAAATTCTTTCAAGGAAAGAAATTCTGTCTCCCAATAATTGTTGTTTCCTCTATAGACTCTTTTGAATCAAACATAATTGATTCAATAATATTTTATAGAATCTTGCCGGGGTTGTTATCAAGACAGTTTGTTTCTGGATTCTAGTATCAATCACATTCTTTAACCTGGAATAATATTGGCTTTTCTGTAATCGCCTATGTCTTTCTCACAGTCTGTGGTTTAAGTCATTAACATAATCACATAATTAAAGGTCTTTTTCTCTTCAAGTTTCTTCACCTAATTTGGCCTAAACTTCCTTCCTTTAATATGTATACTCCTATGGCCCCAAATTACTGCAATTTACATTGTGACTATGGACAACTACATTCGTTAATTTATTCATTCAACCAAAGTTTACTTAGTGCCTGATATGTGTCAAGTTTTAGGTTTAAAGCTTGAGAAACAAACTTGAATAAAATGTAGCCCCTACCTTCAAGAAGCTTGAAGTCTAGATGCTAAGGCAGCCATGTAACAACTATTTAGGCAGGGTTATGGGATAAAAACAATCATAGGGAAACGGCTGATAAACTCTTAACTAGGGCTAGGGAAGGAGATTTGAGAAGGTTTCAGAGAGTTGGTGATATTAAATAACTTTCAAGTTATTTAAAAAGGTAAAGACTTTCACTTGATACGTGAGACAGGAAAAGACATTTCAGACAATGTAAAAACATGTTCAGAACTGTGGAGGCTGAAAGCACCCTCATGCCTGCAGGTGCATAAATGCCAGCAATGGTGAAACATGGTGGCCTGTCATGACAAGAGATGAAACTGGAGAGGGAACTACGGCCAGACCGTGAAGGTCATTCTGGCCTATTAGGGAATTTGGACTCATCCTGTAGGTGGTTAGGATTAATGGAAGGATTTTAGATAGAGGAATCACACGGTCAGATTTACATTTCTAAGAGTGTACTTTGGCTGAGTGACTATAAAGAGTCAATGAAGCTTTATTGTTTAGGCTCTGCAGGCACATGCCTAGGGCCCATTAGCTTTACAATGGCCCTCAAATTGTTTGAGACTTGGGGGAGGAGAAATATTAGCTTTATAATTGAAAAGCTGCCAAGTCAAAATAAAAATTATTTTAATTAAATGCCTATAAGCCATGGAGTTGTGTTAACTACTGAACTACAGCTCAACTAAACTCGAAAATAGTTGCATACAAATTAGGGAAGTGTTGTGTTGAATAAGCAGAGCTTGTAGAGCACGATAATGTAACAACTTGACTTTAGTCTCTCCCTGTGCTTTCAAATCCATTCTGTGGGGCTAGTTCTTTCCCTTCTCTTTAGATAACAGTTAAGGGAAGTTCTATGGCTTCTCTAGTCACTGTTCAGGGACTAGAATTCTTAAGGTCAGTCTAGTCCCCCAAACAGTCTTAGTTCAATGACTGGAATGCAGAGTCCCATTAATAATCAAAACTACGTATTTGTTCAAAGTTAATCGTTCTTTTCTCCTTTGCTTTGGGAATTATTTTGGCTCTCTCTCTCTGGGTATAAAGAGGGGTTTGGTTGGCTGTTTCTGAATTCAACAAGGGTTTTAATTTGCTTTCTCCACTCACTGTCTCTTGATCTTCTATAGTTGAAACAGGGTCAAAGTAGTGTGAGGGGTTCTACTAAAAATGAGAATGGACACAATTTTCACAAGTTATGTAGGAGGTAAGTAACTATATAGCATGGCCACTTAGCCTTGAGAGTGAGAGAAAAGGAAGCATTTACAGTGACTTCCTGCTTGTGTGACATACGATGGTGGTAACTCTAACTAGACCAGGCTCTGCATTTATTCATTCAAGAAACATTAACTGCCTACTTTATATTTAGATCCATTTGAATGAGACATTTCCAATCCTTAACAGCCCACAGTCTGTTGGGGAGAGTAGTAAACCCACAAGTAAAGTGTTCTGTGATGAGAATCATAACAATGCTATGCTTTGGAAATTGTGGGAGCACAAAGGCATGTGCCATGCAGCTTAGAGCAAAATGGGAAGGAACAGCCTCTGGAAATGTCAAGTAGCCAAACTTAATTTGTGAAATATTGATTGTGATACCTGTGAAGAAGTGAAAATGGTTTTGGTGATATAGATCTAGGGCTAAGGAAAGGGTCTGATTTAATACAGAAGTTTAGGAGTTATCAGCATAAAGGTATAAGCAGAAGTAGCTGATGTGTATAATCTAGGGAGAATATTAAGTCCCTGGCTAATATTCACGAGGGGCAAAATGGATGCATGTGGAATATGTAAGGGATAAAGAAAAACTGGAGCAGGATGCTGAGGATAACTGTGCAGAGGACTAGGAATGAAACCTGGAGAGAGGAGTTCTAGAAGCCAGTGGAGAAGAACTCTTTAGGGATGAGAGAATAATTATTACTGTAAATACTGCAAAAAGCTCAAGTGTTGAATCGAGGAAGCAGCATGGTTGCTGGGTCAGACAGAGCTGGATTTCCCCTAGCTTCTGCTTATAATCTGTGATTTTGAGCAATTTATCTAACCATGCGGCAGGAAACTGTAGGTCTTTGGTGCTCCTTCTGGTTGTTCCATAGAGTACAGGGTGCTGATTCTTTCTCAAAAGAACCATATTCATCATTTGTGCTGAAAAATGACCAAAAGAGTGTGTTGAAAGACACTTCTCCTTCCCTATCCTCTGTGTCTTTCTTCTCAGCATCTCCTTCCACGTTATCTGAGTCACTTAATTTCTGGCGTCTTTTTAGCATGAGTCCCTCCTGTCCCTGCTCCTCTCTCTAGCCTCCCCCTCTCCTGGAATGCAGATCTGTGTGCAGATGTTTCCGTCCTGTGAGTGCTTGCTGCTTCTCAGATGGTGTCTCTGAGCAGATGTTCTGGTGTGTGTCTCCCTTTCTCTTGGCTGTTGTGTTTTCTATACAAACACCAGATTGCATTGCTGCCTCCTTCTTTCCAAAGAAAACCCAATTCACGCTGGCGATGGGATGGGTTGTGCTTTTAGGCTGTTAGAGATGGTCTATGGTACAGAGGCTTTGCAGAGCAGAGTGAGGCCAAAAGGCTTAAGAAATGAAACTTGGTGCTGTGACTTTATGTTCTCATGACCTGCTGCCTTCAGTGTTTCTTCCATTGAACTGGTGTTCTACAGAGCATCTCTTTTCTCTACTTCTCTAGCTTTGTCCCATGTTCTCATGTGCCTCTCTCTAGCTCTTTTGTAATTGTACACCCTCACAGGAGCCTTCCCAACATGCTGAAGTCTTTATCTTCTGACAACATGTGGGGTGAGGAGATGGAGTCAAAGAGTCCATGGAATTATTGTACTTTACAATAATGGATTTGAAGAGCCTTGGTGAAAACAGGGAGGAAGCAAGGTTACCTGCTAGGCTAGGCTGGCAGGTAGGTGAACCTGTCCCTGTGAGGGTCAAAGGTGACATGTTACCTTCCCTCTTTTCACTTTCTCTTCATTGGTAAACTTGTCTCTGATTTCTTACTGAGAATTTAACTGCAGCAAGGGACCTAGGGATATGGAAGATAGTTCCCTGCCTTTAAAAAGGATCCTTTTGACCTCACCTCTTGATTTCCCTTTAGGAATTCATGATTTGGCACTTTTGATTCCCATCTTGGTTCCATTTATGGGAAGTAAATACATGTAGTTCTTCATGTGTTAGAATGAGTTGCATTCACTTGTTGCTGGGCATCCCTTCTTATTGGAAATAATAGTCTTTTTCATTTTATTTTTTTATGTTTTATTTTTTATATTTGAGAGAGAGAGAGAGCGCACATGAGCAGGGGAGGGGGCAGAGATGTGGAGACGGAATCTGAGGCAGAATCTGAAGCAGGCTCTAGGCTCTGAGCTTTTAGCACAGAGCCCGACGCGGGCCTGAACTCATGAGCAGTGAGATCATGACCTGGGCCAAAGTTAGATGTCCAACTGACTGAGCCACCCAGATGCCCCTGGAAATAACAGTCTTGTTGAAGCTGCCCATGGTCCCCTACCCAGACTGCTATAGACAATGAGTACTCATGTGCATTAATTTGCATTGAGTAGGGCCCTAGAGAGTTAAGAAAAAGACCCCAGGGAGGGTGGTGATGGAGTCAAGGGAGCCAAAGGAGAGGAGAGGGCTGGACTGACTGACTCACTAACCAAAGTTTCGTCCATCTCCAGAAAAGGAACCTGAGTGATTAAAAGCAAGAATGGAGCTTAGATCTGGAAGGTCTCGGTGCCACCAGTGTGGAGTGCATTTTACAATCGAGGCCTCCCTCGTCTTACATAACAGATCAGGTTCTGAAAACTTATATGTGACATTCTTTCATTTATAGAAGCCAGCAATACATTTATTTATAAAGTGAAGAGTATGTTGAAGGGAAAAAAGTATGACCTTTAGAAGCAGACACACCTGAACCAAACCATGGTTTTACCACCTCATTCATTCATTCATTCATTCATTCATTTATTCAGAATTATTTATCATGAATAGTCACTGTCCAAGGCATGATGCCAGGAATGAGGTAGAAAATACCTGGCAAATTTTCTGTTTCAACCTGGATAATTTAGTAACATCTCTTAGCTTCAATTTCTCATCTATAAAATATGAATGACACTACTTACCATGAGGATTGTCATGAAAGTTGAAGTAAAGATTCAGTTTCTGGCATATTTCAATTTTTTTATATTGAGGATTATAATTTAGTAATATTTCATTTTACATATTACATGAGTTTTTTTTTTTTTTTAGTGAAGCCTACCTATTTACAATGACTTACAATAATGATCTTTATATTGAGGTTCCTGGAATAAACATTTCTCTCCCACTAATGGATTAAACTTCTACTCACTCAAGCCCATTGCAATTGAGATTTCAGAAATCAGATCAAGTTGTAAATGTTACAGCTAAAACATTGGATGTGGCTTTCTTCTCCATAGAAGAGCTCCAAAATGCATAGGATTGGAAGTGCCCAGGCCTGATATAGTCTTAACTTTGACACAGTATAACCTGGGATTCCCTGCTTTGCCTCTCTCTGGACTCCACTTTTTTCATCTATGAAATAGTTATAATAATGATTTCCTTGCTTACTTTATAGTGATTTTATAGAGATTAAATGCAATAAATGATATAAGAATATTTTAATACTTTTACCATGTAGCTTTTTTGTCGTATCTTCTTATTTTTAAGGGAAGAATAATGAAGGGTGTGTTGCTTAGTTCTTTTTTTATTTTAATAATACCTATCCCACCTTTCCTCACAGAGGTGAATTTTTTAATGTTTTTTAACATTTATTTGTGAAGGGGAGATAGAGAGATTGAATGTGCCTGTGAGAAAGAGAGCACGGGTGAGGGGCAGAGAGAGAGAGAGGGAGACAGAGGACATGAAGTGGGCTCTGTGCTGACAAAAGAGAACCCGATGTGGGGCTCAAACTCATGAACTGAGCTGAAGTTGGATGCTTAACCACTTAATGGACTGAGCCCCCCAAGCACCCCTGTCTTGCTCAGTTCTACAACTTCTTACAAATTATCCTATTTTCTTACCTTACATAGATTTCAAAATTTAAATTTGCAAACTAGATACATTTGAGGATAACTGTTAACATTGGGAAGTCTTTTATTTTACAAAAGAGTTTTTCTTTAACTTTCTTTTTCTTTAATTAAAAAAAAATTTTTTTTGAGAGAGAGAGAGAGACAGAACATGAATGGGCGAGGGGCAGAGAGAGAGGGAGACACAGAATCTGAAGCAGGCTCCAGGCTCTGTGCTGTCAGCACAGAGCCCAACACTAGGCTCGAACTCGTGAAACATGAGATCATGACCTGAGCCAAAGTCAGACACTTAACTGACTGAGCCATCCAGGTGCCCCTCTTGGACTTTCTTAAACTAATAGGAGCCAACAGCAGTGCATTTAAAGGATGATTTAATGATTTAGAAATATAGCTATCACACACAATTTGGAATATACCTGCATAGTAATATCAGAGCTCAGGTTAATATTAGGATTTTTTTTCTAAAACCCAGCTCAAACCCAGTAGTAATGGGATTGAGTGGTACTTACATCTACAGAAAACACTATTGAATCTTTTGCTATACATTTAGTTTGGGACTTTGGGTTGGGGCTTGGCTTTGAATGAATTCCAAAGCAACCTTTATACTAAGAAGGTCTAGTAAGGAAATAAGTTTAACAGATTCTAAAATATAATCATTCAATCCACAAGTCCATCCTAAGTGCTGGTTGTGGGGACTTGGTCCTCTGCTAGGGGGAAATCTTCAATGAAGAAGTGACATTTGAATTGAATCTTGAACATTGCATAGGTGTTTAGTAAATGAAAAAGGAGTCTAAGGGAAAACAAGGCCCAGAAGACTGTGTGACCAGTTTAGAAGAAGGATAATTGGACCCAAGAAGCAGGTTTGAGTGTAGGGAGAATGTGGAGGAGTTCAGATGGAGAAGGCTGGAGAGGAAATCATGAGACAGACTGAGGAAGGCTTCCTACGTCATGTTGTAAAGTTGCTGTAAATGCAGACAAAGGAATGAGTATTTGATAAAACAGCCCATACTAAGCACATCAGTTATTCTCCTCTGGACATTTGCTCTATAAATTTTCTCACTGAGGTGAGGCAAGGGATATTTTGTTATTATGCAGAGGGCATTAAGGTTCTTTGCTAAAGATTGCACTCCTTAGCCCAGCATGCTGATGAGCTAAGGTTTAGGAAGATACACTCCTGCCTGGGTAAGTCATGTTTAATGTGTTCCACCCATTAATTTGCTGTAGTAATAAACCATATGGATTATTATTATTTTTTCCTGAACTGCTTGCTATCTCCTTAGTGTGTGCTGTGTGTATGGAGTTATTAAAACGTTATCACAGAATCATATAAAATGGGGCTAGGAAAGTGCATGATCTCTGAGAACACAATATATAGCACAGGTAAGGTCAGTCAGGTCTGAGATGGAGGGAGCAGAAGAAAAGAGGTGGGTGTAGGGGTCAAGGAGTGGGTTACAAGAGAAGGCATAAGCTGATGGGGTTTTAGAAGGGAAGTTGGTGACAGGGGCAAGGAATGATAGGAAGTCCCAAAGCTTCAGACCAGGACTCTGAACTTGATTTTGGAAGTGCTTGAAAATAGAGTAAGTTGAGAATTTCTGCAGTACAGAAACTTCTTTGGTGGGGGCCATCTGGGGAGTGAGAGTCAGCCAGAAGGCCAAGACAAGCATTAAGCTTAAGGCTCCAAGGTCCTGAGCTTGCCTAAGATTGCAGGAATACAAAAGAAAAGTGCTTCAAGAAAAGTCAGAGGTTGTCGGCCGCAGCAGTTAGAGGCGGACTGAATGCAGTGAGCAGAGAAACGTGGAATCCGGGAGGACTCCTGGGCTCCTTGGCTGTCAGGACCTAGCAGGGAATGGCACTGTTCAATGCTTTCTTGCTGTTAATCATTTTTCTCATTTTCCCTAGTTGTTAACCCTGGGACCATACTAATCAACTCCTCGTTTCCCTGCCCGTGGCTTACATGGTTCCTTGGTTATTACATCTGAGTTTAATCATTGTCCAAACTGAGCTCCATGTCTTCCTTGCAATTTCGCCCCTGATTCAGTTTGTGTTTTGCCAGGAAATATCGCTGTGTAAAAATGGAAAGGATCTGTTTAGAGAGAGGAGAGTCCGTCAGAAAAGGGAGATGGGACTCTCCAGTGATGCATGGAAGGTTTTTTTTCTCCCTGATCCCAAAGATGGCGATGAACCTATTCAGAAAAGCTAAGAAAAACCGATGTTGTTCATGACTTACTGCATTTCCTCTTTTGCTCCTGCATAAAGAAGCTGGAGACGTGACCTGGACAGCACAAAGGTGATTAAATCAGAAGCATAAAAATGTAGTCAACTCTATGCATAAGTAGGAATCATCTGGAAGTCACGTTCGACTTCCACTTGCACCTGTCTCTGAATGGCCTCCTCCACTCTAGAAGTCCCTCATGAACCAGTGGAGGAGACAGAACTCAGTCAATCAGGGGTTCTTCAATTATGAGGAAGTGTCAATGCTGTCTATCACCAATAAGACATCAGAAATATTATTTATCTCTCTATATGGTTGTTGGATTCCGAGATGGCAAAATTTAAACTCAGCTCCTTAGAGACCAGCTCTCAAAATCTTAAGGGGATTTATGAATATATATGGGTTCATTAATTTTTTTCCCATAAAATGCTGTCAGATATTCTGATACCCTTAGGAATATCTCACTCTAGAGAATGGGGTATTTCCATCACGATACAAATATCCCATTATTTTTCCCATTTTTAAAACAAATAAACATATATAACTTGACCCCCATTTTCCACATCGGCAACCATCTCATTTTGCTTCCTTAAAAGCAAATCTCCTTAAAAGAGTTGTCTATGACACACATTATCCCCAATTTTTCTCTTCCTATTCTTTTTTGAGTCCTCCCAAATTAGACTTTCTCCTCCACCATTCCAATAAAAATGCTCTTGACAAGACCACCGAGAACACCTGTTTGATAAATCTAATACTTACTTCCTGGCCTTCACCCTCATGGATGTGTCAGGAACATCTGATACAGTTGTTTATCTTTTCCTACTGGATCCCAGGCTAACTCCTTTTTCAGTCTGGCTTCTAGGTAAAACACTCCCTGTGTTTCTCCATCTCACAGGCTACTCCTTCCCAGGCTTCAATATTAGTTTCTTCTTGTCTTACCAACTTTTTTTTTTTTAATGTTTATTTATTTTTGACAGAGAGAGAGAGAGAGAGAGAGAGCGCGTGCGCGCATGAGCAGGGGAGGGGCAGAGAAAGGGAGACACAGAATCCGAAGCAGGCTCCAGGCTCCGAGCTGTCAGCACAGAGCCTGACGCGAGGCTCGAACTCACAGACCTTGAGATCATGACCCGAGCCTGCGACGGACGCTCAACCAACTGAGCCACCCAGGCGCCCCATTGTCTTCCCTACTTCTTAATGGTGGTATGTTGCAGGGCTTTGCACTTAGTCCTTTTTACTAAGGACTGAACTTATCTGAACTTATTTCTTCATGATCTCACTGCCTCACACACCATTTACAAAATATGACTCCCAAATTTATACTCCAAACCCAGATCTCGTCCCTGAATTTCATGCTTACATATATCCAAATGACTACTCAATATTTCCACTTGGATGTTTGATAGAAATCTCATGCTAAGTATGTTCAAAACTTAGTATGTTCATCTGTCCCCCCCAAATCTTACTCCTCCTAAAGTTTTCCTCTTCTCAGTTATCCTATGAATGGATGGATGCCACAGAGCTTGTTCGCATTCATCTCTCTTTTGTGGTCCTCACCTAACTATCAGCAAACCCTACTGACTCTCCTTTGAAGAGTATGCAGAACTGGATCAGTTTTCTCACCCACATAACTGCTTCCATTGTGGTCCAAGCCATTATCCTAGTACAACCGAATAGTTGTACTACTGTTTATTCTTTAAATGGCAGAAAATATCAATCGCCAGGTGGTATTAGAAGTGGAGACTAGAATCCAGACAATAATTTATGTTGCCAGTTCAGGGGTCTGATATTGATGTGAAAAGTACATGGATACCTCAGCAGGGGGCCACACACACACACAGAGGTCTGTGCCATTTATTTCTGTCCCTCTGTCTACCCGTTTACCACAGAGCCACCTTTCACCTGTTGTGCCCTGCTCTGTTCTCCAGAAACCTGAGTTCTAAGTGATAACATCTCATAGCCTTTCTTGCTCTGCTCTGTATGGGTTCAAGCAATGAATGACATGGGTGGGATCTCAGAGGGCAAGAGAATAGAAAGTCAGAGTCCTGAGAACCGCCCCCCCCCCACCCCTACCACACATCTGGCAATGACTTTTTCTAGTCATAGCACATATCAAATTTTCCTTACTGCATAGTTGTGGCTCTCCCTGAGTTCTGCAAGCACCATTTCTTCCTCTTACTCCCTCAGGATCATGAATATTAACTGGGTGTCTCACCATGCCTTGTTGGTTCCTTTAGCCCTACCCGAATCTCTAAATAATCCCTTCATTGGGCTCCTTCAGGAACATCTTTTTGAAGATGTTCTCTATTTTCCTTCTGGAATCCTTCTTAACATAGGTAGAACTATTCTTTTGGTATGCAAATAAATATTAAATTAATTACATTTAATGAAATTAAATAACTATTCCAAAGCACATTACTCATAGAAATTTAGAGACTAAAAAATCTAAAGGGAATAAAAGCATTCATTCCTCACTACAATGTCACTAGATAGCTACTATTAACATTTTAGTGAAGTGTAAAAACTTTACAATTTTTTATTGTATTTATCTTTGTCTAATTTTAGTCTCCTTGTGATGTCTTAAAACATTAATATGTCTTAATATAAAAAGAAATGTAGAGAATTTGGAATATGGAGAAAACACAAAGAATAAGAAAATCAAAAATTCTATCACTTAAACCTGGATAAATTTATCAGATAAACCTGGAAAAATTTATTCTGTTTTCCTCGAATCTTTCTTTCTTTGGAGTTTAATGTAGTTCCTGCTTTAGAGAAAATGGTGATTTTTAAAGCATAGTGAGGGCAGATTAGTTACAATTCATAGAACAAAAGGGAAATGAAGAGAGGCTTGGAGTAATATTGACCAGTGGTTAGTTTTTATTGCTCTGTTCTAATATAAAGAAAATTTACTAGAGCAATTATGTTGGAGTTTAAATCATAAAAATCAGTTATTCAATTATCTTGATGTTAAAGTTGCCTCTTTATATGCTTTGTACTTTGTGGATGGGGAGAAGGACTTTGTAATTTTCTTGGTAGTAAGCTGAAAACTTGTATATACCATAACCAGTGTTAGTGGTCTTTGTCACAGTGCAACCATTCTTTTCTCTTCAAACAGATTTCCCCACAACAGTGGAAGGAAGGATATGTCTTAAGAGAACTGCTTAGTTCTGAGGAAAAAAAAAGAAAAAGAAATTTGCTGAGGAGCAAAGCAGGTTCAATTTGCACCTGGTATATACAATCTAAATTTTAACACATAAATAAGCTGATTCTGAATTAGAGATCCAAAAGAGAAATGAAAGACTGTCAAATCCTTTGTTTTTAATATCATAACTTTCCTAATTGAGCTTTATACATTTTGATTTTTCCTTGAGTCACTCAATCTGTCTTTAACTAATTATTATAAAGGGAGTAGGTAGGGGCACCTGGGTGGCTCAGTCGGTTAAGCATCATCTAAGGCTTAGATCATGATCTAGTCAGGCTCTGTGCTGACAGCCTACAGCTCGGAGCCTGGAGCCTGCTTTGGGTTTTGTGTCTCCCTCTCTCTCTGCCCCTCCCCCACTGGGGCTCTGTCTCTGTCTCTCTCTCAAAAATAAATAAACATTAAAGAATTAAAAAAAAAAAAAAACAAAGGGGGTAGGTATATCAGTGCTATATGTTCGAATCTCTTGAATATTTATCTCCCTTTGTGTTCCTTTAAGACATGAATGTCGGTTTATTTGTGTATGTAATAATTAGGTTTCAACATTTTTTCCTCAAAACTTTAGGTATTTTATATTTTTGATATAGCATAATGAATAGGCAAGAGATCAGTATGTCTTTTTTGTAACATGTATTTTCCTGAATATTTGCTTAAAATATATATCTATATTTGTCATATATATAAATGACAATTTAAGATAATTTCCAGCAGGTTACCAGGTATCATTTCTCCCCTTCATTGATTTTTACGAAGCATGTAGTCTACACCCTGTTAATCAATGTATATCATGTCTCTGTTTCAACTTCAGATTAGAAACAGTTGCCTTGGTTATGATTTCATTAAAAAATAGTCCTTTTTTTAAAATTAGAAATGTGCATTGATGTGAGGTTGAATATCTTTCTATGATTTCCTCCATTATTTTCCATCTCCTCTTTATTTTGCTCCTCATTCTCAGGAACTTCTCAAAATTGTTCTAAATGCCTGATTTGGTTTTTCACAGAATTGAATCTGCTCTTTATTGCCTTCAATTTGAATTTTAATTCTGCTCTTTTATTTCAATGTTATTAATAATATTCCCTTTCCTCATCCATATCTCTTTTTATTTTATCTTTTAATTTTTGTCTGTGTCATTCTTATTTTTTTTTTCTGCTCCCATTTCTTATAGTATTTTCAAAGAAATACTTACTTTATCTAATTTTCACTTTTCAGAATAAGGTTTTAGCTAGGGTTCCTATATGAAATGTTGAATTTCATCTTTCATATTGACTTCTATGTTCTCCATTAAATATTGTTTTCTAGTATCTTCTCCCTTGGTTTCTTGTTCATTTTCAACAAGTTCTTTTCTTTTTTCTTCTTTAAATTTTTTTTTAGTGTTTTCAAAGAGCCAATTATGATATTGTTAAACTCTATATATTCATATTCTGTTCTTATTAATACTATTCCTACTAGTTTCTTCTTTTAAATTATTTGAACTTAATTTATTATGTTGATCTTCTTTCTTAAGATGGACATTTAGACCATTAATTTTCAACCTTTCCTTTTTTCTAATGTAAGGATATACATTTACTTCTAAATGCCATGTGAGGATTTCCTCTTATGCTCAATTTCTTCCTTTTTTTAACTCTCTAACTTCTATGTTTCACTATAATTTGTGTGTGTGTGTGTTTTATGCATGGGCTATTGCAAGTGTGTTTTATAGTTATCTTGGTGATATTGAATCCTAACCTGGTCATATGATGCTCAAATCTGTATTCCTCAATTCACTCAATGATTATTTATTGAGATTTACTATGACCAATGGACCATTTCAGGTGTTAGGACTTCATCAATGTATAGACCAGGTAAACTCCTAACTCTTTGGAGCTTATATTCTAAAATGGGGAGAGAGACAGTGAATGTAATTAGTAAGTAGGAATTTTAGAGGGTGGTAAGTGCCATTCAAATTTAAAATCAGGGAAAAGAAGATTGGTCATGCTTTGTAGGTGTGTGTGTGTGTGTGTGTGTGTGTGTGTGTGTGTGTGTGTTTGTGTGTGTGTGTGTGTGTTATATGTGTTCTGGTGGGGAGAGTGTGGGGTTTTAAATAAAGTGGTCAAAGAAAGCCTTCCCAGTAAGGTGATATTTGGGTATGTCTTAAAGGAAAAAAGGGATTTTTTTTCTGGGGAAGAGCCTTCTAGTCAAAGGGTGCATCTAATTCAAAAGCTCTGGGGAAAGATCATCTCTGAATGTTTGAAGAGGCCAGTGTGACTGTGATAGAATGTCTGAGGGGACATGGTAGAAGAGGAATAGGGACAATTAATGTCACTTGCACATTGGCAGTGAGACCCAAGATCTTGATTTATTTTTATCTGAACTTCATGAAAGTTTTGTTTATTCAAAGGATGTTTTATTTTTCAGATTTTTTAAAAAACATAAATGGCTTTATTATGACCTCTAGGAATAAGTAGATGACTCCAATAGAGAGTGTAGAATCTTTAAGGCTCTTGTGAAAACTTTGGCAATAATAGTTTAATCTGTGTTGAAGGAACTCAAGATTTTGCTCTTTTAATCTGATCTTTCTAGAGGAATCATTCACTCATTTAGGCATTAAATAATTATTTCTTTTCAAGATTATTTATATAAATATTCTTTTGTTGACCTCTAAGAGATTTGGTCAGGTGAACATGCAGCCATCCCATTTGGTCATTTCATCGTAGAAATCTGAAGGACTTCATGGGTTATAATTGTTACAACAGACCAGTATCCAAATTCTGCCTGAACAATTCCATTTGTCTTGTTTATAGCTGAATTCATTACCGGGTTACTTTAATTTTTACCAACCTTATCTTGTACTCCATTAGAAATTTGAAAATAACTCTCAGACTCTCCTCAAATCATATCTTCTCTGGTCCTTGCATTCTAGATCTTTCTATTGTTCTTCATAGTCCTCATATTTCTGGTGCTTCAGACTTCCTGCCATTATATTCACCTTCTTTTAGACATAGAATTGTTACATTTCTATGTCAGAAAAATTCCTGCTCTTGAATTTGAATTTTTATTTCTTCTTTTATAAGTAAAACAACAACATTGATCATGGACAAAAATGTGATGAAAGCAGATCAGTTAGATCCCAGCATTGATGGCCATCTTAAGTATTTTGGCACAATACCTAAAGAGTTTCCTTTTCTCAAAGAAAAGTTCTATAATAGATCTTCCTCAACCCTAGTGAAATTGATTAATTACTTCAATTTAATTGATTGTAGGCAGTTTCTCAACCGTTTCAAATCCTAGAAACCAAACTGAGCCATGAGTCAACATCTTTCTATTTGGTTACATCTGTGTTTATAACTAGCATGGCTCCCGGTTCCAAACAAGTGCCCAGTATGTTGCAAAAGCAAAGTGGCTAGGTCTTCTCCAAGTTTAATTTCCTATTTGTGGTACAAATTAAGTTAAGATGAACTTGATGAGGCATAACTTTTACTGTTCTGTTTTTGCCCTGATGATGAATAGCACTTTCCCTGAGTGTCATGTGAATTTGCTCCTGTTTTGAAAAGACCCCCACTTGATTTATCAAAAAATTAAGTTGGCAGAAGAAGCTTTCAAGCTATATATAAAGCGTCTGTCCTCTCACCCAAACCTCTTCCCAACAAAGTTTCATTTTATACTTGGGAAGGTCCAACATTACAGGAGGTATTTCTTAGAATATCTTTTTAGACCTTTTGAAATCCCATCTATCATTTGAGGTTCAGCTAAAAATTATTTCAATGTGAGATTTTTCTTAGCCCTCAGCCAGAGTAGCAGTTTCTTTCTTTAGGGGTCAAGATCCACTCCTAGCGTGTCACCTGTAGATTCTGTCCTACTTTGCTGGTGTCAGTGTGTGCATCTACACTTGATCAAGTTTCTACTTACAACTCCTACTTCATACTAAAGCTCCTGGTAGATATTTCTCTTTTTTTTTTTTTTTTTTTTTTTCTTGACTGTCAGGAATTTTAGCGATCTTACTCAGGTGGTGTATATCATCATGTAAGTTATGATGAGAGGCCCTGCTTCTGACTATAGAGGCATAAAATTCTGGAAAATAGTCTCCTTTTGCTCCCAACATTGGAGCAGGGAACATGACTTAAATGAAATGATAGCATAGTCCCCCCTGAAGCCCTAATTTAGAGCACTGATGCCCATCACTAGGGGCTTTTGAGGATTGTGTTTAGCCATGGTAGTGATAGGAACCATTGTTTGGTGGGGATCGTGGCTCTGGTTCAGCAGCGGTCTCCAGTGTCCAACAGTAACACGAGTAGTTTCCCATCCACACCATTCCTGTACTGTGATCTTGCCTCTGGTTCTGATTCCTGCCCATTTTCTATAGCTGGCTCTTCATTTACATGTTGAGATTACAAACTACCTAGTACTCTTCTAATAAATTCATTTTTAAACCAAGAACCTTGACTGGTAGAGGAAGAATCTTGTTTTACTCAGATATGATCACTATATGCCTAATAAATGTTTACTGAATGATTTAAATCATGTTGGATATGATGTCTGTGGGAGCCCATGGGAAATCAGAAGGCCAAATTAGCTCATTAATTAAACTTCCATGTTAAATTTTAGAGTGTGTGATTCTGGAGAAAGTCTTAGAATAGTCTTTTCCACAATACTCTCCTTTTCAATACTGAATAAAGATCTCAGTATAGATTTTCAGCAGCCTGTGGGTTAGCTTTTTGCCTTTTTAAGTTTTGTGGGATGTAATGTCCAGTTGTTTTGGGAATTATAAGCCTGAGAACTTCCCTGGACATTTGGAGTCATTAATCCACCAAAAATAGAGGAAGGACATAAATGAGTGGATTGCTCATTCCTCCTGCTGTGTGGCCTGCAGTGGCTGCTTTGGAATTGCAAATTCCAGGAACCCAGGCAGAGGGAGAAAAAGTAGCACTAAAGCAATTTATCCTTATTATAGTTTTGTTGGGTCCTGACCTTGCCAAGGAATTTGTAAAGATGAGAGCTTTCCAAGATCTAAAAACAGAAGTCAAGACGAGTGGGGAGAATTCTGTCTTTCCTATAACCAGACCTCAGTGCACAAGATACCTTTTGGGTATGGGAAACGGCCTGAGGTTTCTTGGTGGTTCCACCGCTCTGCCACCTCCCGCTGGGGGTCCCCTGGCACTGGCAGAGCCATTCACGTGTGTGGGCGCATGCTCAGGCTGAGGCTGTCAATCCCTCTGGGGGGACTCACCCTCTGACAGCGAGTGATGAGTTTCCTAATGGGCCCGTGATGACTGCAGCCCTGCCTGGAGGCTTGGCGTCTGCTCAGCAGCTGCCACACAACTGCGATGCTGGCCTTCCCCACAGCCTCAGGGGAGCCCCGCTCAAGGTTTGTGCCACTTCACTGACTCCAGAAAGCTGTACGTTTACACCATGGGGAGTGAGAGAAGTGTGTTTATCAACCACCAGGCTTGGAATGAGAGCCTTCTCCTTGCGGGAATGCATCAATCACTTCTCAGGACTGACCCTTTGTGGTAGTTCCCCTTGTAAATGATGTTTTGCTTTCCCTGATTGCAGAACAAAATGAGAGCTTTATAATTAAGTGTGTGGTAAACAACGTGGCAGTGGCCCTTTGGGTCCTCAGTCCTCTCAAAACAGAGAAGTGTGGGGGTAGTAGCTTTGGGAAGGATGAGGGAGGTTGGGAATTTCTTCCAACTTCCTATTTACAGCTAGCTAAAAGGCTACTAGGTGATTTCTATAGGACACTTGACCTCAAACACTGCTTTAGGTTTCTGCTCACAAACCTGCCATAGCTCAGTTTCTGCCAAACCATTTAAATGGAAAACCCAATTGAAGCCTCTTGTGTTCTTAACTGCCCAGCGTGCAATGGAGCCTAAGCACAGAGCTTGAATTCCAAAACTGAAACAAAGGGGCATTTGTTCTCTTTCCTGAGTGGCGACGGAGCATTTTCAAGAATGTTTGGAGACCAAATTATGTTGATTTAACTTAGGATAAGATCAATGGGTTGTTTTTCAGAGAAAGATGAAAGGCCATCACTTCTTTACACACCCCCTCTATATCCTTTGGAAATAGACAGCCAGTGAGAACATCATCCCGCGTACTTATTAGCAGTACTTCCAGGGCTGTGCCTATTAAATGAACTGTTTTGAGGTCAACATGAAACACCAACTGGAATGTAACAGAAAGATATCAAAATAGAACATCCCCCTTTGTGATCATTAAGACAATGTTAAAAAGGGAGAAATCTATACTATTGACCCAACTTTGATATTTTCTGCTTTAGTTTAGGGTCATCACCACAAATCTCAGTTACTAAACTCATTACATGTTGCAGAGGCTTCCTCAGCTGTGCGATTAACAATCCTCCTCTGAATCAAGGCATCACAAATAGTGTGTGACTCTGGTGCATGAGAAATAGAGCCACCAGGGCCAACTAGTGTCGTCTGCAGTCGAGGACTGGGATTTCTTCTATATGCGCCTCTTCTGACTAATTTTTGGATCCTGAGTCTTTTATGACTTCAGTTGTGTTGAATGACAAACAATGCTGACAGTATTATGGGTCTTTGTTCCTTATACGTTCTAGATAGTTGCCATCAAGGAACTTTCTCGTGACCAAAGGGGAATACTGAAGAGGTGCCGAGATGATAAGCAACTCTGCGTGGCTCACCTGTCAACTCACATCCTCTCCATAAATTTTTTTAAGTTTATTTATTTGTTTTGAGAGAGAGAGAGACACTGCACGCTAGAGCAAGGAAGGAGCAGAGAGAGAGAGAGGGAAAGAGAAAATCCCAAGCAGTCTCTGAGCTGTCAGCATAGAGCCTGATGCTTCATTTAACATCTAACTCATAATAACAACAAGAACAATAGCACTAGTTATTATTTTTTGGGTATAATTACAAGATGATAATGCAGTGGTCCCCTGTATGGGAGTTTCCTCTTTGAAAGCTGGATTCTGTTATTATATTACAATATTCCAAGGTTTGTTTTGATATCTCCTGAAGGAGTTGGGCATCATGGATGGCAGAGACTAAGTTTAGCTAGGAAAACCAGATTTTGGAAGGCAGATGCTGGATAGATTGGAGTGGCAAGACTTGCACACTCTCTCACCACTTTATCTTCTCCATTTAGGCTTTGAAAATGGGAAGATGGCTCTTGCCATAGGTAGCATAGTGCTCTGCTCATAGGTAGAATGGGAGCCAGGTTGCAGGTGCCTCAGAAGGCAAACTAGCTTGTAAGTGGATCATCAAGGTGTGTGCTTTGTGAGCTTTTACTTGTCTTCTCTTTCCCTCAAAATTTGAGGTTCTTGGCTATATGTGTGTATGTGTGTGTGTATATATCTATATATACATATATATTCACTATATATATATATATATATATATAGTGAATCTTATAAACTGTCCTCGAATTATACAATAGATTATTAAAGGAAAGATTTTGGTTCCCTCATTTCTTTCTCCACAACAGAAACAATGCCTTATTGAAGCCAGAGTAATCCTAGTGGTAGTTTCAAGAATACCAAACAAATGGTGGTTTGGAGCTACTGTTCCATATACTCATTTGGAAGTTATCTCTTTGGAAGTCCTGGTCTTCAGTTATTAATGATAGAAAGTAAAGGAAATAGAAATATTCCCATATTACAGATAAAGAAGCTGATGCTTAGAGAGGGTGTCACTCTAGTAACAAAAGCAAAGGAAGGTGGAATTGGGACCCATGTTACTCTGGTGCAAAGCCCATACTACATATGTGATGATAATCTTTCATGGCTTAGAGGAGAGGCTCTAACTTGGTCCAAAGGAGAAACCCATTTTTCCTCCTTACCTCATTATCCAACAGATTTATGCTCCATACACATGTAAACTCCATGGGATAAATTACTCTCTTATGGTCACCATGGCCAAGGCAGTGACCGGGATGCTGCCAGACAGGGAGGCTTCTCTATATGACTTTAGACCAATGTGTGTCCTAAGGTCCCAAACACTGCAGCTATGGTGATATTTCTTGGCAAGCTAGAGAAGTCATCCTTGTAATGTTTTCTGGCTCAGAGTTGATGCTCAATGAATTTTTATTAAATTGAATAGAAGGTGCCAAATTTGATGTACACCTCGGGAAGCTTTTGCTTTTGCAAACACTTGCGTATCTATTATCTTACATGAGCTTCATTAAGTATCTATGAAAATATCCCCACTCTGTAGAGGAGACACCCTGGTTACAAGAGGACTTGACACTTTTCCAAGTTCACAATGTAAGTCAGTGTTAAGCTGGGGCCAGGAATCAAGTCTTAAAGTTTGTGGTGCAGTGTGCTTTCTTATTTTTTCCTGAATACTTCCAATTGGCCTTTAAGTGTCTTGATTTGAGAGGAAGAAGACAATATTTCTCTAAGGACTGAGTTCTCTTCCCCTTAAAAAGGGGGGGAATTGATGGCAATGATGATGATGGTGATGCCAGATAGTTCTACATTGAATGATTGATGCATATCCTTGCGTTCTCACCAGAACTCTCCTGGTCCTTGATTTCTTTTGCTTGTCTGAGATCAGGGAAATCATAGTCCACCTTCAAGCCCTGTAATCATGAGCTGGGTGCACACCATTTCCATAGCATTTTATTCTGAAGATCCTAAATATGTTTAGTCCCCAAACACAGATAGTCCTGTCTTTAGAATTAGGTACTTTTATGGCTTGAGGAGGCAAAACTGGTTGCCTTTTTTTTTTTTTTTTTTTTTGTAATTTCATGCCAATTCAAAAATTGGCCTCTAGTATTGCAGGAAAATTATGGCTCAAGGTGATTATGTGCCTGGAAGTTATTGCTCAGAAGACCTTGGGAGTCAGAATTTTTTACTGACTTGGAGACTCCAAGGTTCAGATTCCACAATGTTTGAAGTCAGTAAAACTTCCCCTAGAATCTTTTCACTCAAAACATGGTTCTTAGACCAGAGAATTGGAATCATCTGGGAATTTGTTAAAAATGCAGATTGGCATGCCCCTCTTAGGACTGCTGAATCAGAATCTGCATTGTGGAGAGATCTGTAGGTGATTAACATGCATATTATAGGTCCAGAAGCACTTCCTGTGATATTGTGATTTATCATAAGAAATATGTATTTGGTCTTGTTCCTAGTTTCTGGCAGGGACCTCCTAAAACCCCCTTTTGGAATTTCCTGTGAGAAAATGGATAATGGTGTTTTTATTATGTTAATGAGTTGACTTTTGGAAAACACCTAACGATGGGGGCTGGTTGCCAGGAGAGCTAATGGAGTGATTTAGGGGCTGCAACTTTTAGTCACATTTGGACCTCCTTGGAGGGCAGAGGGACTGGAGGTTGAACCAATCACCAAAGACCATGATTTATTAGTTAACCATGTCTATGTTATGAAGGCTCTATAAAAACTCAAATGAAAGGGTTCTAGAGCTTTTGGGTTGGTGAACATGTGGAGGTGCTGAAAAGTGGCGCACCTGGGGGGGACATGGAAGCTCCATGCCCCTTCCCACACAGCTCTTCTATCTGCATGTTCATCTATATCCTTTGTCATATCCTTTTATAACAGGCCAGTAAACATAAGTCAACTGGTTTCTTGAGTTCTGTGAGCCCCTCTAGCAAATTAATCAAACCTGAGGAGGGGTCATAGGAACCTCTTAATTTATAGTTGATCGGTCAGAAGCACACTGACAACCTGGACTCGTGATTGGCATCTGAAGTGGTGCCAGTCTGGTGGATCTGAGCCTTTAACCTGAGGAATCTGGTACTATCTCCTGGTAGACAGTGTCAGAATAGAATTCAATTGTAGAGTACCAGGTGGTGTCCAAGAATTGGTGGTGTGGGGAAAACCACATTGCAATTGAGTCCCAGAATCATTCACTTCCCAATGTAGTCTTAAGGGATACTGTATTAATCAGGGTTCTCCAGGAAAACAGAGCTGATAGGAGATAAATCTTTATCTATATCATCTATATATATATCTATATGTATTTCCAACATATGGACACCCTCAGAAATAATGTTTAGAAAAATATCTGAGCACTCTGTGATCCCATCAAGTTGACATAAAAGTAACCATCACAAGGGGCACCTGGGTGGCTCAGTCGGTTAAACGTCCGACTTCGGCTCAGGTCACGATCTCGTGGTCTGTGAGTTCGAGCCCCACGTCGGGCTCTGTGCTGACAGCTCAGAGCCTGGAGCCTGTTTCAGATTCTGTGTCTCCCTCTCTCTGACCCTCCCCCGTTCATGCTCTGTCTCTCTCTGTCTCAAAAATAAATAAATGTTAAAAAAATTTAAAAAAAAAGAAAGTAACCATCACAAGATAGCAAGTCACCTGACTATACTTGCTTTGGATTAAGACTTACATTGTTGTTCTTACAGAACTAGGAGAGTAAGCTGTCAGTCTCCATTTATTAAGAGCCAAGGACATTGCTAAGTGGGTATTAAAGTGGATTGGAGGCTATGTTGATTTGTCAATGTAAGCTTGAAATTATAGCTCTAGCTATCCATGTGGTTCATAGACCAGTAGCATTGGCATCATATGGAGGAAAGCTTATTAGACATGCAGAATCTCAAGACTACCTCAGCCCTGTTATATCAGAAGCTGACTTTTAACAAGATCCTCAAGGGATATGTATGTACATTAAAATGTGAGAGGCACTGCTGGCATTTGATCCAACCAGAAGTGCCTGTCCCTATTTCTTAACTAAGTGAAGAAAATGTATTAGCACTGGTTCCACCACGGGTTGTTTTGGGGATGGATTCTTCTGAGAGCATTCTGCCTGAAGAAAAATAACCAGGCACTCTATAAAGCAATGGTTCTCAACCTTGGCTGCACATTGGCATCATCTGGAAAGCTTTAAAAGAAGCCAGATGCCTGGGACACACCCTCTAGTAATCTGATTTCATTGGTCTTAGGTCTGGTCTGGTCTTGAAGAAGTTTCCAACCTTTGCAGGTAAGTATAAGATGTAGCCAAACTGGGTAACTACTGCTGTAAATGGAGCATGGAAGCGCTTCTCCAATCTTACTTCAGTTCTGAGTCAGACCGGAGGTGAACGTTTTGAATGCTTGTTTGTATTTTGCTTAATTCTGAAGTAATAGTCAGGATATAGAGAAAATGTGGGCAGCTTGTGGAACTGAGGGAAGGTCGAAGAACCCAATGAAGGAGCAAGGCATGCCTGGGGGAGGTATAAGGAAGTAAAGCCTCATCTCTGTTTTTCTCCATAACCATGGGCTCGCATCCCAAGTGTGATTTTTGCTTATTCTCAGTGGCATGAAATACCAGCCGTGAAGTCAGGTATCATAAAATTTCAAAGCTGAGAGGGACACAGAGTAGCCAATTGGTACCGTTTCTGCTTTAATTTGATGAATATCTACTCTTTCCAGTTCTGAGTAATGATTCTTCCCTTAAAGGTCACAGAGATTTTACCCATAAGAGTCTCATTTGTTCTCTCCCATGCTACCATTTTTTTCTTCCTCCTTTCCTCCTTCCTCCCTCCCTCCCTTCTGCCTGCCTTCTCCAATGGATACACAGCTATTAAGCACCTTCTGTATGCATGCACATAATCTGTCATTTTCCCTTTGATTATGTGTACATTGCGCTTTTCTGAACCTTCCTTTTTTTACTCATATTCCTTTAAATTTTTTGTGCCTAAAGTGTAATCCAGAACTTTAATGGAGGTCTGGAACAGAGAAAAGGTGAGGGAAGTTTGACTTCCATATCTAAGGTGTTTGTATTTAGCTTGTGGACAGTTTGGAACCCTCTCTCCTTGTCCCAAAGTGACCCACTATAGAGTCACTTCAGTTTGCCAAGATCAGTTCGAATTATGCTCCTGTCTTGTGAGGGTATTAGCAACTCTGTCTAACTTAGTATAGTCTGCAAATTTGATGAGCACATTGTCGATTCCTTCATCTCAGCCATCAATAAAGATATTGAATAGGCAATAAAGATATTGAATCCTGTCATACTCTGGGACAAAGGCATGGGTGTTTACAATAACACTTATGACCCAAGCAATCCTGCTGTTTGAACTCCTACTTTCTTCTCTAAATCAGGTATCAAGCTCATGGGGATTGTACTCATAGAGAACTTTCAATGTCATTAGAACTGGTGTCAAGGAGTTCCCTAATCTCTCTGCTCTTTTGATATATCATATGCTTCCAAACATTCTCAATGGAACCCGCTGTCCTTTGTTTTCATCCTCCTCAATTGACTGGGTCTTGTCTTTATTGGCAACTTGGGCTCTGGACCATGTTAGTATTTAAACATCTGCATCTTGCCTTTGATATCTTGTGATTTCTAGCCACAACTATTTCCACCATAACTGTTTTTCCTCCCCAAATCACACTGCCTTTTATATCCTAAGATTTATTCCCTGCAGTTTATTTGGAAAGCCACACAGGATGCTGTTTTGATGTTGATAGGTCTACCGACGTATCTTTGTCAATGACCAAGAAAGGAGTGAGGTTTAATTTTTTTAAATGCTTAGACTATGATTATTTATACCTGTGGTGAGATAGAAGATTGAACAAACTTACTTTGAGTTTTATTGTAACAGTTCCCTGATTGGAGTATTGAGAAGCTCAGAATATTTCTGAGGCAATGATTCTTCATTGTGAAATGTCAGGTAGTCAGCAGCCTGTGGCAAGGCCTCTCCTCAGTGCTTCCTCTTTGTTCAGCCTCAGATTATCTCTTGACTTAGAAATAAAATGCCAGTATAGTTAATAATGTAACCGGCAGAGAGACATAGAGTCATTTGTCTCCATAGAATAAAACAAAAGCATGTATCAACCCAAACAAACAGATGACAGTCCTTCTACAAAAGAACTTTTGCTCATCACTGTCCATCCAGGAAACTTTCGGTTTTTACTTTCATTTAAGTCACCCATTGGAAGCACCAATCATAGCTGGAAATAAAGACAAATGATGTGCATCCCTCTAGACTTTCAAATGGGCACCCTGCCTTTTCTCTGGTCCTGTTATCTCCCCACACTCATTCTCCTCTCGTGGCTATGAATCTCTTCACTGTTCTCCATATGTGAAATGCTCATTCCAGCCTCCAAGACTTTTTACTGTTACTGTCACTACCTGGAAAGCAGCCTCCCACCCACACCTCTTTAGCTACCTCCCAGTCCCACACTCTGGATCTTTGCCTCCTATGGCCGTTGCCTCCTTGGGGAAAACATTCATACCCTCCACAGATTTTTTTCTCCTTTCTCTTCTTTTGCCAGACACTCTGACAGCGAATGACTATCTGGCTGTAACATTTGCAGCTTATTCATTCACCCACTCATCAGCAAAGTAGTACTGAGTACCTACCATATGCCAAGGATTGTAATAGGATCCATGGCACAATGGTGAGCAAAAACAGATATGCGCCAGCCCTCATAGGACTTATAGTCTAGGGAAGGACACAGATATAAATAATTGTAAGTAGTATAAATTAAAAACTATTTTAAATTCTTTTTCAAGGATAAATACAGGGTACTTTGAGAACTTAGAGGGTGCTTCCTCCTGACACAGTAATTTTTTAAGTTGAAAATCAAAAGATAAGTAGGGATTATTTAGGAAAAGGGTAGGAGAAAGGTGGAATTTTCTTGCCATGGGGAACATAAAGCTCCATAATGGAAAGCAGATTGATGTGATTCGAAGAGTAGGGCATGTGTGCTGTGAGACAAGGCTGCAGACATATCAGGGCTCAGGCAGGTCATGTCTTACAGACCCTGTGAAGAATTGTGGTCTTTATTCTACAAGCAATAGGAGACCGTAGAAGACTTTGTAGCAGGACAGAGCCATGGGCTTAGTTTTTTGTGCGTATGGTTTTTTTTTTGTTTGTTTGTTTGTTTTTTTATTTTTGCAAATTTCATTCTGGGACTGAGAAAAGACTAGGCATGAGCAAGTGCTTGGAGAAGAGTTTGGGAGGGTCATTTAGTAAGCTATTGCAGGAATCAGGGAAGAAATGTTGGCAACTTTGTACAGGGTGATAATGGTAGAGATGCAGAGGAGGTGGAATGGTATGGGAGGGAAGAGGAAAAAGCCCCTGTGATAGCCTGGGTGTGGAGGTTGAGGAGAGGGAGAAGCCAGGATTGCTCCAAGGTTTCTGGTGTGCACAGTAGTTGAAAGGTGATATTTACAGAAGAAAGTAAAAGAGAACCATACTAGAGATGTGAGATCATGGGTTTGGTCTTGATGCCATTGAGTTGAATGTATTTGTCAGTCACACACATGGAACTCCACATACGAGTGAGGTGTTGTCAGGAGTGATCTGAACTAGAGCTGTTAGTTTGTGGGTAGCTTAGATGTGCAGAAGGTACTAGAAGCTCTGGATGTGGGTAGCAATGCCCAGGGGAAGTGGGTCTCTGCCTGCAGATCTTACTCAACATTGCAGGATTCTATTCTGTTCTTTCCTTCTTTGTTTTTTTTTTTTGTTTGTTTGTTTTTTTTTGTTTGTTTTTGTTAACTTCATTATGACGAGCATAAGCCTGGGTTCATTCGTTATGTTTAATTAATATTTACAAGACACCTTGCTAGTCTATGACTATGTTCACAATGTTTATTAGTTATTTTAAAATATTTTAGTTAATATTTGCAAGACATGATGCACCATTCACCTTTGTTTAATTTTCATGGCTTTTCTGTAATGTAGATATGATTATTTCTATTTTAGAGATTAAGAAACTAAAACCCAGAGAGATTAAGCAAATATTTAACTCAGACAACAAAGAAGTGCCAAAGCTGGATTAGAAACCAGTTTTTTCCCCAAACATCCATCCTGAGCTCCTGCCTATAAAAGCCAACCAAAAGAGATCTCACTAAATACTTGTTTGTTGAGTGATTGATGCCAGATAAATTAAATGTCTGAGAATTAGTAAATGTTACTGATTTTCTATTTTTCTAATCACAAACTGTGAAATAAGCCTCATTCCTGGGTCTACCGAATACTGGTTCCTGCCTGTGGATTAGAAAATTGTACAGAGAATTTTAGATGTGGTTGGGCCAACATAACCAAAAAACAGGTAGTCCTGGAATCAAAAACTATCTAAAAGAGCATACAATTATGCCCCTTTCCAGCCTTTGTGAAATACTTCCAAATGTGTGATGCCAAACATATTTAAGGCAATGAAAATTCACATAAAAAGAACATTTCTTGGAAGTTATATGTTCATAGGGAGGAACATGGAGGTAGGTAACTATATTAGTTGGCTCAGGTGCCATAACAAAATGCTGTAGACTGGGTGGTTTAAACAACAGAAATTCATTTCTTGCAATTCTGAAATCTGGAGATCTGGGATCAAGGTGCAAGCATGGTCAGATTCTGATGAAGACTTTCCTCTGGACTCATAGATAGCCACCTTCTCGCTGTGTCTTTACTTAGCAGATGGAGAGAGAGAGGGCAAGAGAGAGGGAGAGAAAAAGACAGAGGGAGGAAGGAAAGAGGGAGAGGAGGAGGAGGAGGAGGAGGAGGAGGAGGAGGAGGAGGAGGAGGAAGGGAGGGGAGGGGGCTTTCTGGTGTCTTTTATCATGAGAACATTAATCCCATCATGTGGGGCCTAACTTCATGACCTCATCTAACCTAATTACTTCCCAAAGGCCCTATCTCCAAATATCATCTCACTGGGAGTTAGGGCTTCAACATAAACATTTTAAGTCCATATCAGTAACCAGCAGTCCCTGAAACTGAGGAGTTTCCCAGAACATGGACTCTTAGTGCTAACATTCGGACAGTCTTGGGAAGGCAGAATACTTGGTCACTTTACATGGAAGAGAAATCACTTTTTTTCTCCCCACTTATTCAGGAAAGACTTCATGGAAAAAGTGGAATTACAATGGTTATTGAAAGGATAGAAAATAATTGAGGGTAGTATTGAATTGGGAAAAGGATAAGTGATACAAGTTGCCAGCCACATTACCAGGAACATTAATCCCTCGAGTCTATTAATGAGAAGCTATTAGGAGATCACCCCAGAGCAGTTATGTGCACTTTTCCCAAGGCCTTCCAGAGACAATGACTGAATTGTTATACTTTGCTCTTCAGATATTCCAGGGGGAATTTCTAACTTGGTGACTGGAGAATTGCTTTCACTGAAGTCAAAGAAATGAAATATTTCTTACCTACTCTTTCTCTGCTTTTTCCCTGGACCAGTCCTATTTGAAAAAGAATATAAAACATTTTTGCAGAAATGCTGTAAACCTTCTACTAACCAGACAAAATACTATATAATCACTTAGTTATCTGATATTCTAAGAAATGAGTTATTTGCATGCAAATATTTGCATACAAATAAGTCTGTCATATCAATTATAAAACCTGCAAGAGCAGGACCCCTGCAGCCTCTAGGTTTAAGGTCCTTGAGTTCTTATTCATCCCAACTATCTTTAGTGAATATATGGAATATGATTGAAAATAAACACTTGCCAAAAAGAATGGAAATGCTGCATATTCCATGCAAAGCCATCTTGACAGGCACCATATGCAAAAGTGCATCTAGGGAATGTGTCCATATAGGATGTATTCAGTAAGTTACTATTTTGGCAGATATCTATGTCCTCTCTTACCTGTTCTTTTCCTTAATGCTTCCAGGCTAGACTGTATTATATTTCCTGGTATACACTCTTATAATAATCAGAGCAGTATGATCTACTGTCCCAAAGTTGATCTTTAAAAGTCCGAAGAAGTATATGAAAGAAGTACTTTGTTGTAAGTCATGGATATCTTTTTTTTTAATGATGGCCAAATGTAAATGTGCTTGTTACAGTGTTAGAAAGGTCCTTGTTTTGTATGGCTTTTAAAATGTTTACTTATTTATTGAGAGAGAGAGAGAGAGAGAGAGAGAGAGAGAATGTGTGCAAGTGAGGGGCAGTGAGAGAGGGAGAGAGAGAGAATCCCAAGCAGACTCTGTGCTGTCAGGACTGTGAGATCATGACCTGAGCTGAAATCAAGAGTTGGAAGCTTAACTGACAGAACCACCCAGTCATCCCTATATGTTTTAACAAAGAGTTATATATTTTTAACTCCACAGGAAGCTCACAAGTCCCTTGTGCAACACACTTATTTTTATAACGATCGGAAACTAGTGCCTTCCTCCAAACTACATACATGGTTGGTGGTAAGGCCACTATTAAATGCAAGTTCCCTTGAATTTTATTCTAGGACCCTTCTACACTCACACATCTATCATCATATTTATGGGAAACTTTCAGTACCCCTCACTTCTTCAAGGGAAAATGATTAGTTTAGTCAGTGAGGATGGAGAAGGCTCTTTTTCATTAAAAGTAGGGATGGAGTTGGAGGAGGGGTCTTTAGCCTAGGCTGTAGGTGCATAAAACCGAGAGGGTGAAGGCAAGGTCAGAATGGGGAACCAATGGCCAGTAAACCAGTTCTAATAGGGCAGAGCTGAGAGTCCAGAGCCAAAAATATGAGGTACCAGGGAGCAGTAATCAGATTAATAGATAATATACAAGACAGAAATAACCTGGGAGATTGCTTGGCAAACCACTGTTGTCTGAAGCCAGCTTTTTTTGTGCTGAATGCTAGGCAGAGGATGAGTGGGCCAGCTCATTTAAAGGGCCAGCCTGGCACGGGCAGGAATCAAAGGAGAACACTCATCAGTGCAGAAGAGAGTGTGGATTTTATTTTGCTTCCAGAATAAGAGGCAATTTGGTGAAGTAGAAAGGAAACACAGGATTTGGAGTCAAATAAAGTTGAGTGAAACTTCAGCTCCCTTACTTCCTTGTTGTGTGACGTGACTGAGCAGATGATCGTGAACCTCCTTCTTCCCTTTGGAAACTGAGGTTTATGTTTCTAGCTGGGTGAGTGTATGTAGTTGGGAGTGCCGAGTGCAGAAGGAGAACATGGAAGGATTTCAGCTCAGCAAATGTGAGTGTGTTTTTCTTCACAGATCTCTCCCTTCTCACCTTGGTGAGAGCTCTCACCATGCCCTGTCTTCCACATACCTTCTATCTCTGACACGCACAGTTTGACCATAACAGGTGAGCAATGGAGCGGGAGTTCTTGGTGACTTCCAGTGAGTGAGCTCTCAGAGGGTGAAGGCATGGCAAAGGCCCATGACTGTATTCACCTGGACGCAGGGCTTGGCCTGTACACGTGTGTGTGTGTGTGTGTGTGTGTGTGTGTGTGCATGTTCTGTGTGAGTGTGTGTGTGTGCGTGCTTGTTATGTCCTATGGGTTAGGTCTTGAAGAGCCTGTCCTGTGGGGAGGAGCTCAGCATGACCACAGGCTCATTAGAGGACACAGTGGATCTGTTACCAAATTAACCTTCCTGATACCTTCCTTCAGAAGTGGCCAATGTGGAGTTCCAAGACTCCGCAGATTCTTCTAGCACCGCTTCACTTCCACCCCAGTGGTGGCCAGAATTTCCCTTCTATCACAGCTTCACAAAATTTCTCTCATCACCTGAAGTTTCCAAATTTCTCCATGATTCACTCATCCGATTTAGTCACTTGACCCAGAATTATAGAATACACATCATAAACCCAGTATTGTATAAGGGATTTGGCATAAAACCAATAAACAAAACCAACATTGTTCTAGTTTTCATTTTTTTTTGTTTATGTTTTCATTTTGAGTGAGAGAGAGAGAGCAAGCGAGCACATGTGAGCAGGGGAGGGGCAGAGAGAAAGGGAGAAAGAAAAAAGAGAATCCCAAGCAGGCTCCTCTCTGTCAGCTCAGAGCCCAATATGGGGCTTGAACTCACAACAGTGAGCCAAAATCAAGAGTTGGACACCTAACTGACTAACCCACCCAGTCACCCCTGTTCTAGTTTTCAAAGAGTTTATAATTCACAAGGAAAGTCAGATATTTCATAATTCATTATGTTAGCACTTATAGTAATCTGTAGGGCTATTGTAGCAAAATATCACAAACTGAGTGTCATAAACAATAGGAATTTATTGTCTTACTGTACTGGAGACTACAAGTCCTATGTCAAGGTGTCAGCAGGGCCTTGCTCCCTCTGACATCACTAGGGAAGGATTGGTTTCATGCCTGCCTCCGAGTTCCTGGTGGTTGCTGGCAAGCTGACGATCCTTGACTTCTGCTATATCACTGCTATCTCTGCCTTCATCTTTATGTGGCCTTCTTCCCGTGTGTGTGCCTTTGTGTCTGAATTTTCCCTTTTTACAAGGATACCAGTCATATCGGATCAAGGGCCCACCCTACTCCAGTATGATCTCATCTTAACTAAATTTGTCTGCAACAACCTTTTATCCAAATAAGATCACATTCTGAGGCACGGGAGATAAAGACTTCAAATTATGAATTTTGAGGGACACAATTTAACCCATAACTGCACATAATGAAAATTAAGGTAGGAGAAGTACAGGGATCTGTGAGAGATTTTTTTCTGTCTACTTTCCTGAATCATGCAAATTTCACAGGGTCCTCCTCCTCCGCAAACTCCTGCTTGGCTTCTCCATTCCACGGTGACCTCCCCTCTTCAGCTCACAACCTTCCTTGGACCTATGTCCTTTTTCCTCTACTAGATTGTAAATTCTATAAAAAGCAATTCTCTGTCTTCTCCTTCCCTTGTGACTGCCTCAGCAGTAATGAATCACCAAAGCCAGAGTGCTTAGTGGAGTTAGTGACCTGGTGGGTTTCCAGCATGGAGCAGAGTGGTGCCAAACACCAGCCTTCCCTGCCCTCACCTCCACCTTCTCGTTAGCCTGTGTCCTGCAGCCCTGGGTTTCTTTGGTTATAAAGCCGATAGGAAGTATCTCAAAAAAGCATACACTCCTCCAGCAGGGACACTGAGAGAGTACTGGCAAGAGGCACCAGCAAGTGTCTCAGTACCTGGATGATTCTCTGTGAGAAAAGCACAGAAGCAGACTACATCATTCATTAATGAAAAAGGACAGCATCATCAGAGGTCCTAATGATATCCTTACGGATCACAAGGTGTACATACAGCACCCTTGCTTTCAGCAGGGAGATCAGATCCAGGTATATATTCACAAAGCTGTTAGTGTTTTGACACATAATGCAGAATGGGGGGTGGGGGGGAAGCCCATACACATCTTCATTTGCATCCATAAAGAAGTCTAGGAAAATGTATGTGCTTAATCTATAATATTCACCTATTGTATAGAATATTGAGCCTGATTGCAAACTTATGCTTCTGTGACCTTTTTGAATAAATGATTGGATTTTGCGGACCTGAGGTTAGAGATCCTGGATACTCCTAAGACAGCAAAGCAGATGGTGCATTAATAACAAGGGTATTAGGAGGATCGGCTTCCCAATTCCAGTGTATTCATTAATACACTTTAGACAGTTTAATTGCTTCCTGAAACACTAATTGAAAGAGGTTCATTTGCAAATGCCTAGGTTCTAATAATATAAGTCTGGCACAGTGCCACAAAAGCCCCTTAAATACTATTATAAGATGAATTGTGGCATTTAAATAAAGGCAGCTACATTTTTTAAATAAAATTGGTACAGTGAAATATAACGTATAGAATTTTTTCAGAGTAGGAAAAAGAAAGCATGGTAGGTGCTGAATCTTCTCAATATTGGGGTTTATGAAATACTCACCAACATCATGCAACTTGAGCCTTGGGATTGTGAACATCTGGTATACTCTGTGACTTCAGCAGCACAAAGCAGAATGTTCTCGTTTACATAAACTCATTTCCTAGAGGGATAGCTATGGAATCTGTTATTTCAAGAGAATATGTGACCAAATGTTACACCTTTGAAAGAAGGATTTTCCCCTTAGAATCATTCTGCTTAGTGACCTTCCTTAAATTGTATTTCATGCCTTTATAGGCATATTGATTCTACACAGACTTCCCCAGTATTTACTAACTAAAACCCTGAGTGGTTAGGCTAAGAATACATAAGGAGTTTGTTTTCATGTGAAATAAATTAATACAGATGGATCAGCACCTAGGTGTTAGTCATTCTGTTTCTTTTGGTGGGATACTTCTTGAATTAATGGACATGAGTGTTGACTGGATTGCTTATCGGCTGATGGACCTATTAGTAGCATAAGGTATGACCCTGTTACTAGATAACAGTGATCAGAAGAAGTTCTAAATCTTCCACCAATGGGTGGGTCCTTTGATGGTTTCCTTTCTCTATGTGATGCAGGAACAAGAAGCTTTACATAAATTGTCATTGAATTAACTTCCAGTAGCTGAACACAGTTTGGTGCCCAGGATTGTTCTGGGAATAGTTGAAGTCTACCTACAAAGATGAGCGAGACCCATGGACAAATGCAAGGCATGGCTTGGGTTTGATGGGCCAGGGAGTTAGGAGTGCACCTGCTTCTTTTCAAGCAGACAAGTAGCATTAAATTGATGGAGAAAGGCCTCCTGGAGCCTTTGTGGTAAGGAGCTCTTTTGTGTCAGGAGCTACCGAACTTTTCAGGGAGAGAATAGTTTTCCTCAAGAAAATAGGAACAACTTGTTGCATTCAAATTTGGCCTCATTCCTATTGACTGCTGTCCAGGTCTAAATCTTTGTTCACTTTTCTTTCTTTTTGTTAAGTTTATTTATTTTGAGAAAGAGAGAGAGAGAGAGAGAGGGAGAGAGAAGGAGAGAGAGAGAGAGAGACAGAGAGAGAGGGAGGGAGGGAGAGAACAAGCTGGGAAGGGGCAGAGAGAGAGAGAGAGAGAGAGAGAGAGAGAGAGGAGACAGTCTCTCAAACAGGCTCCATGATGCGGGGCTTGAACTCAAGAACCACAAGGTCATGACCTGAGCCCAAATCAAAAGTTGAACACTTAACTGACTCACTTTGCTTACTTTTCTACTTTGAGTCCTCCTTATGGCAAAGACTAGCTGACTTCTGATAGTATCTATGTATTAAATTTACATGGTTTGTGCAATGCATTGTGCTGATTTGTGCTTTTAAGTTTATTGTGACTTTAATTCCAGTTATAATTTACAAATTAAATTTTTAGAGAGAAATGAAATTTTGTATTTAAATTATTTTAAAAATAAATAATAAAATGATCTTATCTCTTCCTTATCTCTTCACCCCCTCAGCCCTAATATCCTTGACAGTGATTCTGACTTTAATCAGATACTGTATATAGTACCTATCACAGAAGCAGTTATTACAATATAACCTATTTTATCCTCTCCATATCTCATCTTCTGTTTTCCTCTCTTTTCTTCTCTTGCTTTTATCCCAAGAAGTGATAACAAGTAGACACTCAGTAAATTTTGGTGGAATTGAATTGGATTGAAATGGAGATAAATATGCTTTAGAATGAATTGAAAAAAAAATCACCTAGGGGCACCTGAGCAGCTCAGTCAGTTGAGACTCCGACTCTTGACTCTGGCTCAGGTCATGATCCCAGGGTCGTGAGAGAGCCCCACATCAGGCCTGCTGAGCATGGAACCTGCTTAAGATTCTCTCTCTCTCCCCATCCCCCTCTCCTCCACCCCTCTCCAACCCCACTCTAAATTAAAAAAAAAAAAAAAAAAAAAGAGCAATACCTCATCCTAGGCTAAAGATGTACTACATCAAGGGATCCCCATGTTTGATTTGGTTGCTGGATATGTGAAACTGTTGGTTTGATATCCTGCAAAAGAACAAACTTTAAGAGAAGATTTAGCCCTTTAGTGTGTGCGTGTGTGTGTATTAATCATTCTTTTTTTTTAACGTTTATTTATTTTTGAGACAGAGAGAGATAGGGCATGAACGGGGGAGGGTCAGAGAGAGAGGGAGACACAGAATCTGAAACAGGCTCCAGGCTCTGAGCTGTCAGCACAGAGCCCGACGCGGGGCTCGAACCCATGAACTGTGAGATCGTGACCTGAGCTGAAGTCACATGCTCAGCCGACTGAGCCACCCAGGAGCCCCAAGTATTAATCATTCTTAGGGTACAAAGGAAAACAGGACGCTGCTGGTCCATGAAAGCCAACACAACTTTTCTTTTGTATGTCTGAACATGTTCACTTCACCTGATTTCTTTCAACTTCACTATGGCTCCTCATACCCTTTCACTACATACCCACAGACCTCAGGTAAACTCAGAAATAAGGCATATCTTCAAATGAACCACCTCCTTCCTCATCCCTTTCTTTATTACCCATCTCAGTGAGGTAAGAAAACCCCTAGTTATTCTCAGCCCCTCCCCTCTCTCATCATACCCTCATCTCATTGGCCACCAATTTTTGCCTGTCCTGTCTCCTCAGCTTCTATTTGACTTTCCTGTCTTCTACCTCATGCTCTCCGAATCCGTTCTTCACACAGGTTCCCAGATGAAATTCCTAAACATGAAATCTGACCCTGTCACTCTCTCCTGCTTAAAATCTGCAGGCTAAAGTTTAAATGCTTTACAAAGATATTCTTCCTCCAAAGCTGCCCAGGCCTTTTTCAGTAGTGGAGTTCTGTTCCCTACTCCAGGTAGATTATTCCCTCCTTTAGGCCTATATAGACTTTTGAGTTGCTCTGTTATAATAGGATTCACAGGCTATAATTACTTATTTATTTCTCCATCTCTCTAATAGTTGGTCCTTGGAGGCAGAGCCCTGCTTTTGTTTTTAAGTTTCCTTATCCTCATCATTTGCCAAAAGATGGGCGTGTATTAGGTGCTCCATAAATGACTATCGACTGTAATTGGATGTAACAGGAAGACGATTTGATTTTTGGTGAGAAAAGAAACTTAACAGAATAAGAACCATATAGTGTCAAAGAGGAGTCAAAAGTATGTCACATTAGAAGGTATTATGCTGAATATCTGAGTATTCCATCCTTACGGAAATGTTTATACTATAGAAACCAGACTGTTGAGAGCTAAGATCTATATGACTTTGTGGCTCAGATCTTTATAGCTTCTCTGTGTACAGTATCTAGCTCTCTCTCGATTTCTGCATGTATGTACATTGATATATGTCTCTGTGTTTTCAAAGACTGAAAATGCATCTTAATATGTATAAACAGTGATACATTTTAATGAATATAAAAAGTTGCTCAGGTGGGTTACTTGATATCAAATGTACTTTTTTCAACTTGCTAAATCCTCTCCAACCAGAGTTAAAAAGTCTCAAATTACCTTCTTTAGGAAGATACCTTTATAACATAACACAGTTCCTTAAGTAATGTATTGTTTGCTAATGAGAAGTTCACCTGGTGCTGTTTTGGGTAAGGACCCTGAGGGAAAAGGGTTTGGAGAACTCAATCCTAGACCTTAGGGTAACAATATGATTAGCTGATATTGTGGTGTGGAGAGGAATGAACACGGGTAAAGTTTTAGACTGATTTTGAGCCAAGATTTGACTACTAGCATGTTGCTTTTATTTGATTTTAAAATAGTATGATAGTTTCCCTTGTAACTGGTAGTTAATGAAAGCAGATTCAAGTGATAAGGATGTTTAGGGGTAAGGGAAAGGTAAGGATGAGGTACTTTCGGGTTAGATATTTTAGGGTATAGAAGTCCTGGGTTCTCCTGACAGAACTGAAAGTGTCATGTCTAAAGAGTTAACAGGTTGCCTCTCAATATTTAAATACCTACCATTCTTAACCCTCTCATTATTTCCTTCTCTTGGTACGCACTACTGTAAATGTTACTGACTCGGGTCCTTGGGCTCTCCAAGTAACAGAGATTGACCGGGGCCAAGTAGGAATTCCAGGCAAAACTTATTGGGGCTCATGCTCGAGCACAAGGGAGACAGTGCAAAGGAAAGAGTCCCTCAGGTGACTCCATGAACAAAGGCCAGGGAACGTTTTTAAAGAGGCTAATTGGGAAAGGAACAATGTCTAAGCCTGTTGAGGCAGAGGAAGACACAGAAAGCGGGGTGTGCAGGCACAGTGGACAGAACATGCTTCATCATGCACCATGTGTCTCATTAGCATGTTGAATCTCCACCCCTGGGCATTATAATGAGGCGGAAAGTTGATGAAAGGTCAGTGCTGGGGTACATCTTGGCACAGACTGGTTTGGTAATGTCTTCCCCAGTCTGCATAGTCCAGTCCCCCCTTGGTATGCATCCTCCTTTGGCATTCCTACAAGATAGGCTGGTCAAGAGGCATAGAATTTCAGCTGTGGAGGAATGCTGGGCTTCCTCCCATATAGGTGAGGATATAGGGGACCAGAGTCCAGTCCCTGCTCTGTCTCAAAAAACACCAAGTAGCCACAATTTCAACTGCACATAAAACATTGATTTAAGGATTTTTATCAATGTTCGAATCTGATCAAGAAAGACATTTGAAGTTGAATGAGGATTTAAAAGCTATATCCACCAGAAAGGAATCAGAAAATAAAGTGTCTGGTAATGGCAATAATTCCTAAAACAGTCTAATATAAAAATTTAACTTCAGTTGCCTTAGACATATATTCATTGATGTAGGTATGACTAGTTAGTGCTAATCATAAGGAAACTATTAACCGTTAATTAACTATCGATCCATTCATTCCCAAACAGAAACCAAGACCCCCTCCTCAATCTCTATCTCTCATATACATATATACATATAGTGTAGGTCACTAAAATCTACAGTAAATAACTTTTCATCTCAACTTGTTTGCGTTTTCCTTTGTATAAGTCTTGAAAGAATTAGTCTGACAAATCTAATATCACAATCAAAAGTGAAAGAAGGCATGTTTAGACTAGAAATAAGATTAATTTTAAGGACTTGGACTGAATTGTCTGTGTGTACCTCTTTCATACTCATTAAAGCAAGTTCAAATACATTTCTGCAAGGGAATACTTCTTAGGCCTTGTCTCTACATGAATATAGTGAAAGCTCTCTTTTAAAAAATCTCACATTTCACACTGAACACTTAAACTGGTTTTGTGTAGGGGACATTGCCATATTTAGTCTGCCTAAGTAACTCAATCCCCTTCCTATTATGGGGGCATCGCACTTTGATGAGTCTTAGTGGAAGGCCCACGCTGGAATTAAAAGGAAGACAGAGGCTCCATTTCCCCTTCCCGTTGTTGAGAAGGTGCACTCTTACCCGCTAAGCTTTGCCAACTGGATGCTTCTGTCCCAAGATACAGAGATATAAAGACTATTTGGAACCTATTTCCATGATGGTGATGTCCAGTATCAGCAAGAGAGGTATCAATCAGTGGGGTCCTAACTGTACTTATCCTATGACTTGATTTTGGCCCTGATTACTGCTCCCTTTACTTTCTTAGTTTACCTAAGACATTTTTTAAGATTATTAAAATCTTAAATGATATATACAGTCTTACATGTTCAATGTAGTTTTTTATATTTCTTCTAAAGTTTCCTTAGTAAGATTTGTTGTATTTATGAGCTGTCACTGTTTGAACATAATGGGATGGCTTTCAAGTAATCTCAGATTTTACACTGGCCCTTTCCCTTCTCACAACTAATGCCCTAAATCTGTGAGTTTACTAGATTTAAACTTTATAAAAGAGTACAGTTTGTTCCGTTTTATATTTTGGTGTGTTGAATTATCACTTGACATTATTATCTAATCTGGGTTATGTTTAAAAGTCAAAGTCATTAAATATTTTAAGCTTCCTTTGAGGTTTGTCTTTTCTTATTAGGGCTGGGGCATGGAGAAAAGGTACATCTGAAAGAAATTGGTAATGAAGGTGCCAAATCTCATGTGTACAAAAGGTCAAGTTCTTATGTAAGACAGGAAAATTCTAGCTTCTCTAAAGATGAACTAAAGAGAACTTGATTCCAAGTGTGAGACTTTCAAGGAGATTTAGAGGTCAACTTTTCCTCCTTCTATCTAAATGTGTAGATAAAGTCTTTTAAAAAAAGTAAGAAAAATGTGAAGCTGGTAGCAACTGAGTAATTTATAGGTCCTGACAGTGGTGTCATTGATAAATCTGCATCGCCAAATCAGTTTTAAAACTTGTGAAGTTCTAACAGAAATCCGGGTTTCTTTTTTGGTGATCTGTCTTTAACTGTGTAAAGGTCAGAACTGGGCTGATCAAAATCAGTCAGGGTGTAAGAAAATGCTACTCCAGATTTGCCTGTGGGGGCACTGTCTTAGATGACAAGACATGCCAGCCCTCCAAAAGTGGTTCAGCTGTGAGGCAGACTGCCCACCCAACAGTCTGAACAGATATTGTTCATGTGTTTGTGTTTCTGCTCTGTGAGGAAATTTAAAGAGTTATTTTCTCTTTTCCTTCCTTCTTCTCTCTCTCCTTTCCTCCCTCCCTCCTTTCCTCCCGGCTACTGACATTTGGCTACACTTCATTTTTTTTATTGTAAAATGTAGTCCTAAAGAGAATTTGGATGACAGTGGGCAAATCCGGCTTTCTACATGGCTTCAAGTAATTGATGTGACAGCTTGAGACAGACATATTGATTAATAATTCTGTCCCTGGCAGTAAGTATCCCCACTAAGCCTGTTTCCATTTTATTATCGTGTAAATATGTAATCTGCATAAAATTAAAGCTGTTATGTACTTGAAACATTGTCTGCTCACAAGATGCTTATTCTAAAGAACAGCCATGGCTGAGGTTGCTACCCTGTGGCTCTCTCTCTCTCTTTTTTTTATTCAATCTTAATTTTTCCTCTCCCCACTTCAAAACTGTGTTCCCTTGTCATCATTCCTTCTAAACTGTTCTATTCTCCATCTTAGGCATCTCTTTATGGAGCCAGAATGATTTTGAGTGTGAACATTCGGTGCTCATGTCACCACCTCTGCTGAAAACTGAACTGTTAAATTATGAATTTGTGGTCTCGTTTCACGCCATAGTAGCCCAGGCTAAAGCACTCCCATAAGAAATGTCAGTTTTCATCTAAATGCACTCAACAGTAAATGTCTTCTCCCTGGAGCATGCCCTATTTGTTGAAAAGAGACACAGATTTTTCAGAGTTCACATGTTGTACTTCAGGATCACACAGCTGGCTTAAAAATTAGTGCATTTGGAATAATTAATGGCTGACTGGAGGCATTCTGCTGTTAAGTATGGTCCAAAATGTTCTTGACAACCAGAATGTTAGAACATTTTTCTAAAATTCTTAGATGTCTGTGTGTGGAAGACAGACCTAAATGTCCAAGCTCATGACACGTCTGTACTAATATATTGTGAAGATTGAGTTAAAACACGAAGTATCGACAATTGTATCACATACACAGTAAGTGCTTAATAAAACTGTCTGTTGATAGTGTTCCTTATCTTAGTCCAGTGACTCTTATCTTGTGTTAGGGTATTTAGAAACTGCCAATATTCAAATTTACATTATGGTCATCCTGGAGAATTCTGTAATTTCATAAACCGGGTGGTTTGTAGGGTTATGGCAAAGGATTGCTTAAGGAACAAATAACCTCATGAATTTAGGAAAGGAGGTGTCTCTTAAGCCTTCCATTCATATTGATTGGCTCTTAGAGGATGGACACAACTCCAGGCTTGAATAGAACCTGGAGAGAACCCTATTTAGGAAACAGGGATCCAGGTTTGCAAAGTAGCTCATGCTTCAGTTAGAAATGTCCAAGACTTGGGGCGCCTGGGTGGCTCAGCTGGTTAAGTGTCCGACTTCCACTCAGGTCATGATCTCACGGTTCGTAAGTTTGAGCCCCATGTCAGGCTCTGTGCTGGCAGCTCAGAGCCTGGAACCTGCTTGGGATTCTGTGTCTCCCTCTCTCTCTTTTCCTCCCCTGCTCGCACTCTGTCTCTCCCTCTCTCAAAAATAAAGATAAAAAAAAAATTCTAAAAAAATGTCCAAGATTTGACCAGTGAGCAACCCTTTCTGTATTGGTTTAAACTCTCCTTGGGACTGCCCTCTTTTGCAGGTAGTTACTGAAAAAGAACAAGTAGATACAGAGTGATTATCAGCAAGGAAATCAAATGCTGAAAATGCAGGAAGGGACTGCAGGACAAGAACAGATAAGGAGCACCCCACCTGGTCCAGTCCCAGCCCTCCTCCTACTGTAAAAGGTGGAAATTCTTTGAGACCTGTTAGCTTATCTCCCCAGTGGAACTGAATTCTGTGATAACGGGAGTCGTCTTAGATTCACACAGGACACAGGGCTAAGCACAGTCGTAGGCACAAGTAGGTATCTGCCAAGATTGAAGCTATGGAGACTTACTGTCAGCATTATCAGAGGGATACCAGAGAGAAAGCACATAGGAGGAGATAGGTGATTTGGGCTCCTGTTCTTACATCCACATTTTTGAGCTTGGACAAGTTTGCTTCATGTTTAAGCCACTTCTACAATGAAGATCACAGCTCTAGAACTTTGTATATAGAAGGTCCTTATTACCTTCTTGTGAAAGAATGAATGAATAAAAGAAACACATTAAGATGTTTAGAACTTCCCTTGGATTTTTCTTGTTTCTCACCTGAAAGTAAAATCCACATCACCACATAGACCCTTGGAAACATTTTCCATGACACTTACAGCTTTGAGTTCCATTCCATGGTAGTGAACTTGAATGCAGGTGATTGGAGTCCAGACCTTAGGTGGCCCATATTTGTGTGACCTTGAGCAGTTTCTTGAAGAATGGTCCAGAATGTGACAAAAAGAAAACCAACCTAAGTCATACTGGCCTCACTGGGACAGAAGTAGAATTTCTGTGGAAATATCTGCTTTGGACTATATCATATTCATACACTGATTTCAAGATATTTACTGAGTGCCTATCCTGGGCCAGCCATCGTACTAGGTGCTAGAATATAGTAGTGAACAAACCTAAATCCCTGCTCCTAGAGCTTATATTCTCAGGAGGAGGAAGAGAGCAATATCAAGTAAGCAAGTAGCTATGAAGTATGTCAAATAATAGAAAGTACTCTGCAGAGCCACAGAGCAGAGTACAGGGCACTGGGTATGGAGGTTTGGGAAAGAGGTTCAACTCAGTGGGCAGACTTTGGAGTAACTTGACAATTGTGTAAGGACCTAAGGGAAGTGAGAAGCAAGCCTCATGGGCTCTCAGAAGTCCAGTAGTTGGAGCTAACTTCTTTCTTCAAGTAGAAGAAGTTAGATATTCAAATAAAAATGTTGAATTTGCCATTCAGTAATGAAATATCATAATCTGGAGTTCAGGACTGGAGACAGATATTTTGAAATTCAGCCAATGGGAGGCATTTAGAGTCCTGAGACTAAATGTGTCATCAAGAAAAATATGTAGATGGAAGAAGAAGGGTTCAAGGACTGAGCTCAGAGGAGCTCCAGATGTGGAGGTTGGGGGTGTGAGAGGAGAGGCCTAACAGAGACTCAGAAGAAGTAATTAGTGAGATAAGGAGTGAAGCAGAAAAGAACAGTGGCTCAGAAACCAAGGGGAAAGATAAAAATATCTGAAAATAATTAAATATCTAATTAATACTAAATCAATTAAATGTAAGGTTAATAGCTAACATCAAATAGATTGATATCCAACATCCCTTATTTCTAGTATAACTACGGCTAAAAGCCTTCGTAATTTTCTGTATATTACTAAGCACTAATTTCCAGCATTGGGAAAATAATATTGGTGTCTCAGAGGCATTTCCATTGGCTTAAATGGAAACCAAATGTTTTTATCTGAAAATGACATGAGGATGGCTGGGAAGTCTTCGCACATTTAGCTTCATTTCCAGGGAGGCATGCCTGATCCTTGACAAAGTTTGGATGGATTGATTTAATTCTCAAACATGCTTCAGTTTCAGCAGAGATTGAAACAGTGTCTCACACCCACCATCTGGGGCTGGTGTCCCAGATGGAGTGCCAGTTCTGATAACATTAGGTGCCTCCAAATGGGGCTGTTTCTGGAGGCAGTTCACAGGAGAGGGTTCATGTCAGTTCAGGAAAACTTAAGAATGAATAAAGAACACAAACTCTGATTGTGAGTGAGTTATCTGGGGAGAATACTGAGTATTTCGTTTGACCAATCGAGAACCTACTCTGTGTCACAAAGTATTGCTAACTAGTGTTGTCAGGTTGAACAGGAGACAGAAGGGGGGAAATACAATAAAGTTAAATGAGAAAAACAGGATACACAATTATATTATTTATGCAGCATGAAGGGAAAAAAAGTTTAAAAAATTCATGTATGAAAGAACTGGAATAAAAGGAACTTAGGGAACAGGTAATATTCTATTTTCTTTTCAACAATTTTCCATATTTCCCCAATTTTTCTAATAGGAGTATAATTGGCCTTTGTACCAGGAAAGTGAAATTTCCCATGAAAAGAAGAAACTGGAAACTTTATACATTTATTTTTGCCTTAACTTTCTATAGGGGCAAAAAAATAGTGCTCATTCTTAGTTATCCTTTCATGGAGTTTATACCCTATTTATGAAATTCAACTTCATCTATGCTAATGGCTGTGAAAGTCAGGCAGCCACCGTACCTGCTATCACGGTGGATTGCCTGGAGTGCTGCCTTCTCAAGCTGCTGTTTTATTAATGATCTTGAAACTGAGATACTAAGGGATGAAGAAGTGTTAAAAAGACTTACTGATATGCTACCAACATTTGCCAAGAAAATGAAATCCGCTAAGATGAGAAAGCACCGGGGAGGCTGGGGAGAAGCCAACTGTTCCGTGTTCTGAGCCCCTGACCTCTGCAGTCATGATTTCTAAAGACTAGCCTCCTCAGGCCAGACTTGGGCTGACCACCCTCTGCCTGCATGTAGACAGCAATCCTCTGAGACATGATTTGTCCTTGATGAAGCCTGGATGGATTGATTTTATTTCCAAACGGGTTTCAACTGCAGCACAGATATAATTTGGGAGGGGAAAAGAAGGCTTTAGGCCTCATAATACTCTCTCTTTATTAATTTTTTTAATAAAGGAAAAGGATTATTCAAGATATGATTATCCGGTGGCCCAGTTTGCATAAGTTAAATTACATATCATTAATATGTTAAGTTTTATAAAATTAAAAAACGCTGTTAAATGGTTCCAGGATCTTTCTTCTTTTCTTTTCTTTTTTTTTTTTTTTTTCCTTTCAGGCTACATGTAGGTATATTTTCACCACTTGTTTTATTTAAACCGAAGAAGGCAGTGTGTGTTCTGAGGCTGTAATAGACACCAGCTGCAAATTAAATACCAAAAATGGAATTGTGTAGAGGTGGGCTGTAGTTGTACGTTTCTATAGACAGTCATTGTTGGGGGCTGCTTTGCCAAGAAATGCCTAGGCCTTTGGAATCCCCAAGACATACTTGGTAAAACAAGACTGTGACACAAGGTCATTGAAGGATCAAAAGAGTTCACTCAGTTTTTAGAGTAGCTGATGTCTTCCATGCGTAAATAACCAAAGCGGACAAAGACCTGAAGACTAATCTTATGGGTGGGTGGTGTCAAAGCTTGGGGCCAGTTACCCTAGTTGTGACAAAGCTGAAGGAACTGGAGAGATGACCTGGGAAAACGTGCAGTGGCAGAGGGAACAGGTGGTAGGCACCATCGTCTATTGAGTGCTTGCCAGTGTTTGGCCTGCATTTTAGAAACTCTCTCTTATGTCCTGCCCACCAGTGGTCTCCGGGCTGTGTGGTCACTTCTCATCTCCTCAGATGAGGAAATGGAAGCTGAGGGGTGGGGGGTGGTGTGGGGGGGTGTTGATCATTTGCCCAAGGTGATATTGTACAAGCTTTCCAACTGTGAGTCCAGAATCCATTTTCTTAAGCACTTCACAAGTCCAGACTTCGACTTTATTAGATACCATGTCCTTATATTGCTGAGTTCTTAATTCCCACTTTTTAAAACTTTCTTATGAACTTCTAAAAACTTCTTTCTGTTGCCTCATCCCTGAGCATCTGCAAACAATCAACACCTCTAAGATGAAATTCACCCAAAATAGCAGGGCCTTCTAGTACAATGAAACCCATAAAAGGCACACCTGGTATTCTTGAAAAATAAGTGCTGTTTTTGATGGATTTAAATTGGACTTCAATAATAGACATATTCAATCATGTTATATTTGACCTAAAAATCACCTCGAAGTTGTCAGATGTACGTTTGTGAAAACTTCCATCAGATAGTGTGTGCTGATGTGATTTACTAAAGGAGATTTGACACGAATGGCTAAATTGTCAGAAGTAATGCAGCAATTTTTAAAAAGTGTGTTCCCCCACCCACCTGGAAATGGTGAGATTCATTAGCATAAGTGCCTGTGCTGAGGCCATCAGGCTTTTTCCAAATGCCCGGCAGTCTAATTGGATGACTTCTAATCCAGGACTGTTCAGAGTCCTCATCGCTTCCTACTCAAGAGCTCTGATTGATTGGACAGTGATGAGTTATAAGGATTTTCTCGGAAAGCGTGTCCCTAGGCTTCCATACGTCAATAGCAGAAGGAACAGGCCCCGAAGAAGCCTGAGAGTTACACTCCCAGCTTGTCTCTTGTTCCTGAGAATTATACTCTCAGCTTCTCATAATGGGATAAGATGATTTTAGCGTCTCCTTTGTTGCTTATCGACCTGCTCCATCTGTTACCGTCCTTCAGTTTCCTAACTTAGAATCTTCTTCTCTGCTTTTCCCACCAGAGGTCCTGCTTCCTTCTCTCACAGTAATTAGTTAGACTTTTCATTATTCATAATAAACTATCAAGGATATGCCAACACTGAAGTGGAGCCTGTTTTGCGTTGATTCATTAAGCAAATACTTATTGAACCTGCATGAGGCACTGTTACAGGCATTGGCGATAAATCAGTGAGAAAAAAGCCTCATGAAGCTCATGTTCCTGGAGTGGGATCAGATAACAAACAGAGAACGGACTAGAAGGTCAGGCTGTGATAGGTGCTCCAGAGAAGAATAACATGGTGGGGAGGGGATGGAGGTCCTGGGAGCAGATGCCATTTTATTCTGAATGCTCAAGGAAGATCTCACTCATGACTCTTGAGCAGAAACCTGAAGGAAGTGAGGGGAATTTGTGTAGCTGTCTGGGAAACAGAGTCCCTGACAGAGGGACCAGCAAGTGCAAGGGACCTAGGAATAGGAAGGAGGTTGTTGCGGCTGCAGGGAAATTAGCAAGGGAACACAAGGTTGGAGGGGAAGCCAGGTGGAAAGCTAGATCATGGAGGGTCTTGTAGACTGTGATTAGGGCTTGGGCTCTTACCACAGTGATAGAGGACACTTCTGGATGGGCTTTTAGACAAAGAGTGATGTAATCTGACATTCACTTTAAAATTGTCTTTTTAATTTTTTTTTTTTTTTTAATTTTTGAAAGAGAGACAGACAGAGCATGAGCCAGGGAGGGAAGAGAGAGAGGGAGACACAGAATCCAAAGCAGGCTCCAGGCTCTGAGCTGCCAGCACAGAGCCCAATGCGGGGCTCAAACTGACAAACTGTGAGATCATGACCTCAGCCAAAGTCAGACATTTAGCCATCCAGGTGCCATCCAGGTGCCCCCTGACATCCCTGAGCCATCCAGGTGCCCCCTGACATTCATTTTAAATGAATCACTGTAGGTACTGAGAGAAGCAAGGACAATCTGAGCGTAAGGAAAGAAGCTGGGGAACAATGGTGGTAACCTAGGAGAAAGATGGTCATGGCTTCACATCAGGCAGAAGTAATGGAGGTGGAAACATTAGTTGCACTTAAATAATGAAGGTGGAAAAATCAGTTGCATTTGGATGTATGTCACAGTGATTCTCTGAGGAAAGCTTGAAATTAGCTATTGCAAATGTTTTAAACTTCTCCAGCCCCCAAATTCTTACATCTAGTAAGAAAGTTTCCAGTCTTCTAGATGTTCATTACTCTTCCTTCTCAGGTCAAGAGCTACAGGATGCCATAAGGAAAAATGAAATGAGGTTGGTGATGGATAATTCTAAAGTGAGTCTTGATTCAACAGACACACAACTATGGGAGAATTACTTCCCTCAACCTCAGTTTCTTCATCTATAACATGGAAATAAGAGTAGCATCCAACTCTTGGGTTTTCAGGGAAGATTAAATGACATAAATTTATGGAAAGTACTTAGTGCTATGATTGGTATGTAGGCAGAGTTCAGTAAATGCTAGCTAGTGTTATTGAAATTAGTTTTAATTATTGTTCTATGTACATTCTTCCTTCTAAATCTTCAGTAAAGGCTAACATGTTCTGTTCTTCTCTGAGTCCTGAAGCTTTCTTTATCAGCTTCTGAAGCAGTCTACTTCCAGCACACTATGTCTCAAATACTTTGCTGCAGCATCTATGAGTGACAGGCTCCCTGTTCTTTCTTCTTTCCCGAACCTTGTGAGTGGTCCTCTCTCTCTCTCTCCATCCCTCTCTCTCTCTCTCTGTCTCCCTGTCTCTCTCTCTGTCAATCCCCAGTAGTTTTCATTTTCATGAAGTTTGCTTCTTCGTCTTCATTTCCTGAGTACATCTGGGAGCTTCTTCTTCACTCTTATTTCCTAAATTTCAAACTCATGCCAACAAAGCCTGACACTGAGGAATACTCATTAGATCCTTGTATCTGCTTAATTTCACTAATGTCTCTTCCTTTTCCAAACTTCTCCTTTCTGTTTCTGTCTGTTCTTTTCAGCCAATAGCCAGTCCAGAGAGGCTGCCAGAGCCTTGCTGGTTGGCCCCCTTCAGGCCCTGCTTGCTAAGCTACCAGTATAGCCCCTATTCTGTCCTCTTCTCTCAAGTCCTGGGTACATTTCCCCTTTGCTACCCCTTGGCTGTCTTGTATGGGTGGGTGTTTTGAGGCTGGGTGCCTGGGAGGAGAAGCATGTCCAGTACGTCTTTGCCTACCAGGTGTTTTCTTGTACCAATTAGGAGGTCACTAAATCCTAGTTGTGTCCCGATTAGACCCCATATTCCTCTTTGCTTTCTAACAGAATCAAATGTAAGTGTTGTCTCAGAGCTTCACCCCACCTGAGTCCCATGGCCCCATTCCACATTTCTGTTCCTTGGGGACCTAATTACTCTGATGTACTTGCAGTTCCATAAAGCTGGTTGTGATCCTTTTAATCTTACACTTTATGAAGTGTGCTGTGAGCCTCCCTAAAGTTTGGTTTGTAATTCATCCATAAAAATAATCACACACTATTAACTTTTTTTCCTTTTCCATTTTTGTGATTTCCTGATGATAGCACTTGTATTCTATATGCATTCCACAGAAGACTCAAGAGCACTAATACACACTCAATTTTTATTAAAAAAAGAAGGCAAAAGAGGGTCCTCAGAGAAACATGATGGAATTAAGAATTATTATGAAGTGTTACACTTTACCTTTAGGATGGGACATTGACATTTTGAAATTCCCTGTTTTTTTTTTTAAACTTGAATTATTTTCATTTTTTGGTAAACAAACAAAAGCATTTAAATAACACTTTATCAGGGTACCTGGGTGGCTCAGTTGGTTAAGCATCTGACTCTTGGTTTGGGCTCATGTCTTAATCTCATGGATCACGAGTTGAGCCCCATGTACTGACAGCGTGGAACCTGCTTGGGATCATCTCTCTTCCTCTCTCTCTGCCCCTCCCCTGCTCACACGCTCTCTCACAATAAGTAAACTTAAAAATAATAAAAATAAATAAATACCACTTTATCATTTGTGATGCACTTTTATTCCTATTCTGTTATTCAAACAATATCTACAACACAGAAAGCTTCATTGGAGAGAGACAAAATAAATGCATTTTCTCCCCTCAAGGAGTTTCCTCTCTGATAGGTTAAAGACAGATTTAAAATAACTCATGAGTGGGCACCTGGGTGGCTCAGTCGGTTGGGCATCAGACTTTGGCTCGGGTCATGATCTCATGGTTCATGAGTTCTAGCCCCGCTTTGGGCTCTGTGCTGACAGCTCAAAGCCTGAAACCTGCTTTGGATTATGTGTCTCCCTCTCTCTTTCCCCCTCCCCCACTCATGCTCTGTCTCATTCTCTCTCAAAAACAAATAAACATTAAAAAAATTAAAAAAATAACTCATGATTGTTCAGGTAGAACTATTATTCTGTGGTTGAGCTAGGGATCTTTAATAGATGATATATCTAGACCAGTGGGAGAAGGGCTGAAGAAGCTTCTGGTGCATCTCTCTCTTTGCTGGCTGAGCAAACAGCTTAATCCTCAGCTTCTCCACCTGTCTTCTTCAGAGTGCCAATAAGTCCCCACCCATTCCCCCAACCTGGCCGACTGTGCTGGGCTGGGTTTGTGAACTGATTGCATATGTTACCAAGAAAATTATTGGGATGTCAAATGGTGCTGTCATCTTTCTGGCAAGATATTCTTGAGCAGATTGTGATCCAGTGACCTACAGGCACATCACTCAAGATGCCAGTCCCACTGCTGGTCCATCCCCTACCTTTGTCTCCAGGCCGGAACCCCATCTGCCAAAGGAGAAGTACCAAAAGATCCAGAATTCTATTTCTTCAGCCTTTTTCTAGAGCTGCTGCTCCCAGATTGGCAGCCAGTCCCAATGCCTGGCAAGGTGAGACTTGACCCATATAAATTCATTGCCTCTTTGTCCTTCTCCATCAACTTTTAACATGGCACACAAGAGTTTCTCCCTGCAAGTGCAGTAAACTACAAAGATCGAAAAGAGGGATGACAATTTTCTTAAAATATTTTGAGTTGTGATTTTTAAAATATTTTAAACCACAAAATAAAGAAATACTTAACATACGTTAAATATTTGCTTGGAATAGTTCCTCTTTCCCTCTCCTCACCACCTCCCCCCATCCATATCAAATACTTTCCTGTCCTTTTTCTTGAGATAATTGTGTGTTTGTGTTCTTGTATTGCCCCAGGTTTTTTCATGTCCCTTTGAAGTAGACTTAGTTTTATATTCTAGATGAGTATTGTGTTTATTTAATTACATAAAAACATAATACTTTTCAAAAGTCAACAAGCATGTTTGAGCACCTCAGCCTGCCTTATACACATCCAGTATGAAAGTTTAGCTTGTTTAATTTATTGATATGTAATCTTCCATTAACTCACTCTACAAATTATTATATATCAAGTAAGGTATCATACTAAGCAATAAGAGGCTGGAAAGATAATCAAACAGGTCTTGTACTGTATGACAAGAAACATGCAGTACAAAAGTAAGTATAATTTAAAGTTGAATATGGCAGATGTCCAAGAGAGATACTTAAAAAGTGTTGTGGAGAAAAGTGGGGTAATTAATATCACTCTCTTTTTTTTAAGGTAAAGAGAAACTTTCTATTTTTCTTACTAATATTATTGCTTGCCTATAAAATTCATTTTTATAAACTCATTTTTAACATAAAGACTGCATCTACTTTTTTTTAAACTTTTTTTAAAGTTTATTTATTTTGAGAGAGAGAGCACACAAGCAGGGGAGGGTCAGAGATAGAGAGAGAGAATTTCAAGCAGGCTCCACACTGTCAATGCAGAGCCCAATGTGGGGCTTGAACTCACGAACCGTGAGATCATGACCTGAGTGGAAATCAAGAGTCAGATGCTTAACTGAATGAGCCACCCAGGTGCCCCAAAACTGCATCTACATTTGAGCAGGGAAATGACTTTTAGAACCATTCTGATAGAAATATCGGTTTAACTGGTGACCAGTGGTTATTGCTGCTATGACTCTTTATTGATTTACTCAGGAAAGAATAGTTTTCCTCCTTTATGCTTTAAACATCTCGAACATGGTCCCAATCCTCACAACTGAATCAGACACCACCTCTATCCTGTTGGAGCACGGCCACTGGAGAAGCACACACCTAATAATTCAGTTCAGACCATGAACGGTCTCACGTCAGACACATTACTCGCCGTCTCCTCTTTTTTTCATCTGCAACTAGGGAAATAATATCTGGCTCTCTCTGCTGTTATTCTTTTGAGGCCATATAGTCACTGTAGCTAGCAAGCATTAGGAATTAGAGACATCCATACCTGATGGCCACCTCATGAAACTATGCCAGCCTGTGGTTTAGGATGGCTTATGAATTGTGAAAGTATTGTGAAGAATTTCACAGATGTGTAGAGATTAAAAACACAACCTGTGACATCTCCATTGCTCTGAGGGAAAAGAAAATATTTTGGATACTTTGGATTTTCTTAGTGGGAAACTGAAAATTTAAGGAATTCACATGCTTGCCACCTGTGGGGTCAGATTTTTAGCATTCCGTGTAAGGAACTCTGATAGCATTCATCTAAATTTATATTGTTTCCTTTGTCTTCCACCTCTAAGAGTCAGGGAGGCTTGCTTGTTTGATACTACATTCTGGTTCCCTCTGCAGAGACACCTTTGTCTAATTATCTCTCTGGAAAACTTCTACTTCCTCGTTGCCTTTGCCTCTTCCTGATCTCTTCCCTCTCCTCAGTCAAACATATGTGCTCATTTCTCTGTCGTCATATCAGCCTCTGCACATATTTCTGCTGTGGCACTCTACAGTAATCAGTTGTAATTGTTTCTGTGTCTTCCTAATATGCACTAAATATAGTATCCTTACTACCTACAATAGTAATTGGTTCGTAGAAACCATCCACTAAATGTTGAAGGAGCAGAGGGAAAAAAAGAGGGACAAAAGGACAAAGAAATCCAGGAAAAGAATGGGGTGTCTGGGTGGCTCAGTTGGTTAAGAACCCGAGTCTTGATTTTGGCTGAGGTCATGATCTCACAGTTCCTGAGATGGAGTCCTGTGTTGGGCTCTGTGCTGACAGCATGGATCCTGAGCCTGCTTGATATTCTCTCCCTCCCTCACTCTCTGCCCCTCCCTGTCTGCTCACACACACACACTCTCTCAAAATAAATAAATAAGCATTAAAATAAAGAAATACAGGAAAGGAAGAATAAAGAAAGAAAAAAGACAAGAAAATAATATTTGGTCAAATTATGCCAAGTATGTTTTTCCACATTTTCTTTTTTCTTTGAATTTAAAACAATATAGAAGTGAAATATGATCATTGTAAAATAGTCAACAGCATTATATAGAGTTAAAAATTAGAAAATGGGATCATGTTTTGTTTTTTTTTTTCCATTTAAACATATATACTGGATCTCATGCAACTGTCCTACATATGGATCTATTAATTTATTTTTGCAAAATTCTGGGGGTGGATCATAAATTAAATTTCCACTTACCTATCAATGGATATTCAAAAGGTTCCCAATATTTTTATTTTCAAACATCATGCAAGACAGTCTTTGCAGATAGGAGTCAATATTAATGTAGAATTCTTAGAAGATGAAGTGATGGATCCAAGCAAATGTGCTTTACCTCTTGATAGATTCTGCCAAAATGTCTCCCACAATCAGTGGGACATTTTCCCTACTATTGGCAACCCTGGACATTTTTAACCTCAACTTTTATAGAAAAAAAAATTAAACTATAAACTTGTATAGAAAAAAATAAAATTTTTATTTTAATTTGTGTGTACCTCTAGTGAGGTACAATACCATTTTATATGTATTCATCATTTCTTGGAATTACTTTGTGCCCATCATTTATTTACAATTATATCACACTATATTAAAGATTATACCTTTGTGTCCATTGGATATGCAGTAAATACTTTCTCACAGTCACTTACTAGGATTTTGGATAAAATTCTTATAAAGATCCACTGTGTAATGGAATTTAATTTCTTTATAGTTGTTGATCCATGTGTCATTTGCACAGTTCTTCTGTGTCAACAAGAATTAGCCGGAGCCCTCTAATCCCCAAGGGTGCTGTATAACAAGGATTTCACACCACTTCAGTCCCAAAGGGAATCAGATCCTATACGTAAAGCAAGGAGTTCCTCATGATGCTGAATATTTAATGAAATTGTGCTCCAGGTTGGACTGATATGATATGCATGTGCTGCTTCCTTCCTGGTGAACTCCTTAGTGTTCTGAAAAGCATAGTGATTCTGACATGCCCTTCATGGTTTAACAACTTCTTTCAAGAGAAACTGCACACCTGCAAATTGTGCTTGCATCTGATCTGGCATGATCAGAACCCTCATTATTCTGTAGCAGGTAGATTCTCTTAAGGGTAATGGATAGTGTTGAAGTTTTCCATTTAATTTTTGTTTCAGAATACTAGGTCAGAGGATATTTATTATATTTGCAAGTTCGTTTACCTTTTGGTCTTGTTTGATTTGAGTGTCAGATGTAGAAATTTAGCCAATTTACATCATCTTTAGGGGAATGTATTAACTCGTTACTGGCCTTGGAAGATTACCTCCACCTGCTTCCATCCTGCATCACCAAGTGGAGTTTTCTTATATAAGTATATAGCAAAAAAAAAATATATATATATATATATATTTGCATATATATACACATATATATTATATATATAGCTAAATATATATAGCAATATATTACTAAATATATATATTTACTAAAGAATTTCCTAGGACTCCTCATAGCTAGAGAAGAAGAAAACACTTGCGTAGAACAGCACCTCAAGTCCTTGTAAACCTCAGGAACATTTATTTAGGACACACAAATACACTAATATGCATTGATATCATACATCATACCAAGTTCAAATCATCTGTCTGCATTTTAAGACTAACATTGGGCTCTACCATATCAATCCCTATCTGCTTCCTTTTATTTTTTAAATGAAGGTATAACTTACATATAACAAAATTTATCATATTAAGATATACAATTTGATTAGTTTTTATAACACTATGTAATCAATCACTACCGCAATCAGGATATTTATGGAATATTTTTAATCACTCCAAAATGTTTCTTTTTGGCCCTACCTAGTTAAAAGCACCCACAGGGCTCCAGACAAATACAATGTTTCCTATTCCTATAGTTTTGGTTTTTCTAGAGTTTCAGAAAAATTGCCTCAACAGTAAATAATAATTTACATCTAGTATCTTCTACTTAATATAATGTTTTGTGATTCATCCATGTTGTCACATGTATAAATATTAGTAGTGTTCAATTACATGTATGTAACACAATTTTTTAATTTATTAGTAGGTGTGTATGTGTGTGTGTGTGTGTGTGTGTGTGTGTTTCCAATTTTTGGTTATTAAGAAACAAACTGCTGTGAACATTCTAGTAACTTTGTGTGAGCATATGTATTTATTTGTATGTTTAAATACTTCTGATAAATTTGCTGAGTCATATGGTAAATGTATGTTTAAATAGTTGAGAACTGTCAAATTATTTTGCAAAGTGTTTGTATAATTTTCACTCCCATCAGCAAAATATGAGAATTTTAGTTTCTCTAAATCTTCCTTAGCACCTGCTATTGTTAGTCTTTTTAAGCTTAGCTATTTAAGTGGGTATGTAGTGATATCTTATTGTCGTATTAAATTTGCATTTCCCTAGAGACTAATGACATTAAGCAATGTTTTTTTCATGTGCTTATTTGTCATTCATTTATCTTTGGTGAAGTTTTTAAAAATCTTTTATTCATTTTTAAAAATTGAATTTTTGGATTTTTACTACTGACTTAAAAGAGTTCCTTATGTATCTTGTAAACAATCTGATGTGAGGTATATGTTTTAAAATATGTTTTCTAATCTGTGACTTTTTATTTTCTTATAAGTGTATTTTGAAGAACAGAAGTTTTTAATTTTGATGAAGTCCAACTTACCACTTTTTGTGGCTTGTGCCTATTGTGTATTCTGTAAGAAATCTTTGCCTACCAAGATTACAAAGATTTTTCTCCTATGTGTTTTTTAGGATGTTATATTTTTAGCTATTACATTTAGGTCTATAATTCATTCCGGGCTAATGTTTATATAATATGTGAAATAAGAACTAAGTTTTACCTTTTTGCATATTCGATTGTCTCAGAATTATTTTCCCCACAGAATTACTTTGGTATCTTTGTTAAAAATTTCTTGACATGTGTCACTCAATTTATCAACTTTCTAGTCTCTTCCAGGAATTATATACATATAATCACACTAGTATAACACTTAACTGATTATGTTAGCTTTATACAAATGTTTGAAATCAGGTTGTATAAGTCTTCCAACTTCGTTATATTTCAGAATTGTTTTGGCTACTCTAGGTTCTTTGCACTTCTTTATAAATATTAGTGTCTACAGGTCAATTTCCACACAAAAAAAGAAGATAATCAAATAAAAAATCAATAACTCTGGACTAATTTAGGAAGAATCAACATCTAAAAATATTGGGCCATCTGACCTATGAACATGGTATATGTATTCATTTTTTTTTGCAGTCATCAATTCCTTTAACAATGTTTCATAGTTTTCAGTGTATAGTTTTTCACATTTTTGTTAAATTTAACAAATTTGGTTTTACATTTTTCATATATGATTAAATTAATGAAGTTGAGATGGGAGAGTATCCTGGATTATCCTAGTGGGCCTAGTGTATTCACAAGGATCCTTTTAAGAGGAAAAGAAAAGCATTAGAATCAAAGGAGCTAAGAAAAACAGAAGCAATGGTAAGAGTGGGGCCATGAGTGAAGAAATCTCTTACCTACTGTTACACCCAGCTTTTAATTTCTCATGAACAATTATATTTTTTCATTCTAAAAGTTACATTTGATGATTTATTTGAAGGTTTAAGTTTTATAATTTCAATCTCATCATCTATTTTCTCAATGTTATGATATTGGTTTGTTGAATAATATGTATTTTAAAGTCCATATTTGATAACATCAGTCTTTAGGTCAGCAATGTCCATTTTATTACTTACCACCCCCCCTGCAAGGGTCCTTTTTTTTTTTTTTTTTTAGTGCATGGAAAGCTTTGATTGAATGTAAGACATTGTATAAAAATGCTATAGTTTCTGGTTGACATTATCTTCCTCTGGGGACCATTCTCTTCATTTTCTGGCAGATAGCTATATTAGAGGAGATTATCTTTAATCACAGCCTGAGCTCTTTAAGGGCTGGTTTGCCATTGTCATTGGGCTTAGGCTAGAATAGGTCATCTCAGTCCTTTGGTACAGCTCTCCAGAGACACCAATTTAGAGCCTGGATTGTTTACTAGAATCACTCCCCCTGGGGAACTCTAGTGTTTATCTGCTCAGCGCCTCATGACTTGAACATTCTGCTCTGCTATTGAGCTATTTTTCTGCTTCGTTTCTTAGCCTCTTAGTCCGCACATCCTAAGGATTTGGCAAATGCGTAGAGGGAATGATCTAGTGGTTCTCAATCAGAGTGTTTTTTCTTCTCGGGGGACAAGGGACAATATCTAAACTTATTTTGGTTTTTCATAACTCTGGGGGTAGGGGGCAGATTGTTAAACATTTTACAGTGTTCTACAGGACAGCCCCTCACGATAGAGAATTATCTGGCCTGACATGTCAATAGTATGGAGGATGAGGAGCCTGGGTCTAAACCACTAAGTATCAGGTTTACTTCCCTCTACCTCCCTTCTCTCATAGTCTTATTTCCTCTAGACTTGACTGTCTTGGCAGCTGCAAAACTCCATATTTAAAAAAAAACCCCTCAGCCTCACAAGGTATTAAATATCTTTGCTAGTTTTCTGTCTTGTAGCAGTGAGGCTCTGCCAAGGATCTCAGCTTCACCTCCTGTGCCAAGAATAGGCAAATCCCTAAGAGTAAACATGGCTTACAGAAAATTGTGTTCATTTCAATGTACCTTCTTTTCTTTGTGATCATACCCCTCAAGTCCAAGTTTGTATCTTTTTTTTTTTTTTTTTTTGCAATTGTTCTTGACAAGAGGACTGGCCTTTACAAGCTACCTTTTCATAGATAGAGGCCATAGTATTCCTAGCTGATGAGAAAGCAAGAAGGGATAGGCAGAAGTTCAGCTCAGAAAGGTAACTGTGAAGAGACGTGTTCCTTATTAGATGGGAGACAAGAGGCAGGCTCAGTGTCTTCTTCATAGCCAGCCAAAGGAAGCTGAGAAAATCTTTTGCAGAAGATCTGCTTGATCCATGGCTTTAGAGGAAGATGTGGGCTAGAGAGTTAAGAGGGAAAAAGAAAGAACCTCATGACAAGGAAAGCAGTAAAGCCACTAGCTGAATCTATAATACTCTCAAGAATCACTGTGTGACAAAGCCCTAGCATTCCATTTAAAACCTAGTTCTGGGGTCTAAAATGGGGCCAAGTCTGACTTTTTACACTGAGAAATCTGAGTAGAGAGGGTGAGGGTCCCTGCACCTCAAATGAGGCTGAAATAAAATTCTTCACCACATGAAGAAATTGAATGTTCAAAAGAAGGCTAACAATTAATAATTATAATATCAATTCATGCCTCTGAAATAAATTCTATTATTTAAAATAATTAATACAAGTATATTTAGAACATCAAAAGAAAAATGATTGGAAAACATCTTTGAAAAGAATGAGAAATTATGACAAAAGTAAGATGAGTGCAATGTAAAAGGGTTAATTTAAAATCTTGGAGTTTATAAATATTGAAATTAAAGAGCGTAATAGATTAGATTAAACAGGGAATGGACCCAAAATAAAAACAGTTATTTGAAGATGATATGGAAGAAATCACCCAGAATCAAGTAGTGATGGGAAAAAAGTAAAAACTGGAAAATCATTAAGTGTGTGAATGTCTGTTGATAAACCCCACCATAGGTTTGATAGAAATTCTAGAATAAAGGAGGGATGGAGTGGTAGAGAAGTAATATATGAAAACATAATAGGTGAGATTTTTCAGATTTTAGGAAATTCTGAGTCCTTAAGAAATATACAACAAAAATACACAACAAATGCCATGCAAGAAAAATAAAAACAAATCTACAACTTAACACAAAGAAGTGATACTGTAAAACAATAAAGAGTAAGAAAAAAAGTCTTAAAACCTAATGGAGAGAAAAGATGAGTTATCTACATATGAAGTGTAATTTGACTGAGAGCAGACTTATCACCCAGAAGAAAGTCCAAAAGACAGTAGAATCATATATTCAAAATCCGGAGGGAGACTCACTATTAACCTAGACTTATGCTCAGCTAAATCTTCATTCCCTTGTGAGGGTAAGGGAAAGTCATTTTTCAGTCATACAAAGACTGTTTACCAGTTATAGAATAATACCAAAAGATTTATTATAATGCTCACTACAGGTAGTGGACGTTGGAACTCAGAGCATGGACAAGAGGATAAAAGTGAGCACAGAAAAGAAAAATTAAAATATGTCTGTAAATTAAAAAGAATTTTTGGTGTTTAAACGGTAAAACTAAAAATATCGACAGCAATAACATAATGGAAGTGCAATGCATTTTTAAAGCATGCTAAGATTTTTGACAAATTTTGCATAGGAAAAAAAACATTGGCTAACCTTAGATTTTATTAGAAAATTGTGAACTTAAATTTGGATAAAGTATTTGAATATTAGTAACATAATTTATAGCTTCAAACCAGTGGAGAAATTAGATTATAGAAATCTTTATTTGTCCAATAGAAATCAGGAAAAAGAAAAAAAAGAACAAAGAAATGGTGAACAACTCAATTTAAGAGTTCTTATGGTAGACAAATTATTTCAGAAAATAAACAAAAGAGAAAATAATCCAACTTATTCTATGAGACTTTTATACCTAAACAGGCAAAGGCTAGTATAAGAAAAGCAGACCAATTTCAGTTTTGGTTATAAGTCCAAAGATCTGAAATGAATGCCAAGGAATAGAATTCAGTGGTGTCCTAAACAATAACATATTATGACAAAATAGATTATATCAATAATGTGAGGTCACCTTCATATTAAGAACTGTATTAATGGCAAAAAAAAAAAAAATCAGAAACTTGCCAATATGACTTGTTGGCAAGCCAACACAATTTCTTGTGATAAAACAACCCTTGCTATATGACTGAAATAATTACTACAAATAATTCTTTTTTAATGAAAACTTACAGCGCACAGTCAAAAGTCACCAAGCACCAAAGAAAGAAAACACCATGAGAATTTGCCCTAGGCATGCAAAATTATTTTAATATTAGAAAATCAGTGAATGTAATTCATTACATTCAAATTCAAGACAAAAATCATATTGAGCCAGAAGAAGCCTATCAGAGACTTTATACATGTTTTTAAAAGTAACTTAGGAATTTATCATTAAAATTTACAATAGAATCTAATGTTAGATTGTTAGCTTTCAGACAATCTACAAGACACATAATGCTTAGTGATGAAATGTTAGAAGTTCTCTCTGAGATTGGGATCATTGTACAGTGTATCACCAGCATTTCTCACTTTGATTACTATGGTATCCTTCTACAGTTTTTCCTAAGAAAAATTTAAAACATTTGTCGGAATGTGACAGTTCTCTGCTCAAATCCCTACAGTGGCTCTCTGTTTCAAAGTGGGGTAGAGATTCCTGAGTGATCTGGCTCCATTACCTCCTGTGTTATTTCTTGCTCTAGTCATGTTTCAACTCCGCCTCAGGGGCTCTGCCCTTACTGTTTCCTCTGCCTAGAAAGCTCTTATCCCATCTTTCAGGTTTTCCCCAGGTGTCATCTTCTCTAAACGGTCATCCTGACCCCCCTGTTTAATACTGCAGCCCCCACTCCTAGATTCCCCTTATCTGATCTATATTTTTATGTTCCCTGGAACTTACCCCCATATGTTATAGCATATAATTTTTGTCAACTGTATTATGTATTGTTTGTTCCTGCTACAATGTAAATTTCACTGGGGCTAGGATCATGTCTGTTTTTATCCCAAATGCCTAGGAATAGTACATCACATTTAGTAGGTAGTCAAGAAATATGTTAGATGATGAAATGAGGAAATTATGTGTGAAAGCTAGATACATTTAGAAGTGTGTTAGAAAAAAAAATATATAGTCACCTTGGGTCTTTTGAATTAATTATTCGTATTCTAAAATGAGCACTTTTCGATATATACATTAGTAGTTTCTATTTTATTCATTTTTAAACATTGTCTTTTTCCCAGCAGGATTTCAAGATATTTGTAAGAATTACTGTATCTGATACTAATTGTATATGTTCCAAAGTGGTATGAGAGTCTGCTTTCTCGATGCTTTCTTCAACTGGAAGGCCAATCAATCGATATTTGGTTGACTTTAAATACTAAGCACATAGTTTCACAGGGCAAAAACCACCAAATTACACACTCTACTAAATGAATACTTTCATGATGTATACATACATACAAATATATGTTAGCACATATACACATACACACATGTGTGTACATATGGTGTGTTCATATGTGTATGTATACATACATATGTGCATTCATTGACATGCTATGAGTTTTTATGTTGCTGAAGATATTTAGGTTCTAGTCTTATAACCGCCATTTACCACATTTAATATGAAGGGGTAGTCACTTAGCTTTTCCTGAATTTTACTTTTCTCATTTAATGATTCAGCATTCCCAACCATTTTCCCTATTTCCTTCCTTGCTTCTGTGTTTACTCGGACCTATTAGTTTTGGGGAACTTTGCAAATGTACACAGTGGAGTGAAGACTGCTACCACTTCCTAGGTTCAAATCTGAGATCTAGAAATTACTAGTTGTACAACCTTGAGAAAAATACTTACCCCTTCTTGGTTTCACTGTCTTCATATGCAAAATAGGGATATTAGTAATACCTGTCTCATTGGGTAAGATTCAGTAAGTTCATAGGTGGAAAGCACTTAGAAAGATGTTTGGCACATAAGTACCCAATGATTTTTTTCTTCTTTTTATTTTGTGGAGGAATGAAAATGGGTCCTGAGAAAATAAGTGAGAGGCACTTTAAATTAATACTCCCACATATACTTTTTCTCAGACACATACACCTTTTCTCAGACAAGCCCAACTACTGTGTCTGCAACATCCTGCTGTTTCAGGCATCTGTGTCTTTACACATGTTGGCCTCTCTACCAGGAAACTTTACATTTTTCCTTCTAAATCCTGTCTTCTTTCCACACTTACCCCAATGCTTATTCCCCTGAGCACTCTGCCTGGCTAGCCCTGTGGAATTCTTATCCTAGCCCCTTCATGTGCAATATAAAAGTGTCAATAAATACGAACAAAAAAATGAATATCAAAATTTAACAAACGTTTATTAGATTTTCACTTGGTATTAGCATTATGTATTAGCATTATGCTAATAACTTTATTTTATCACATAGTTTAATCCCTCTCAGTGATGCTCTGAGATGTTAGGTATTATTTCCAGTTATTACAAGTGAGAACACTGAAGTTCAGAGATGAAAGTTGACTTATCTAAAGTCTCAGACAGTCATTGGTGGAAGTAGAATCATACCATTTGACTTCTTCAAGCCTGGGGCTTTTATGTTGAACTGTTGATGCAGGCAGGCTGAGTCTCAGAGCCCAGGGGAGGGTCCCACAGGACCAGCCAAGAGGGTCCTTGGCTTCTTGCAGGGTAAAAATCAACCATGAGCCAGGAAAAGGGGAAACAATGTTTACTGAATAATGTGACAGGTAGAGAATAGCAGATGGAGTGTCTGGGAGACTCAGAAAGGAAAGGAGAATCCGGTCTTGTCGCTTAGGGTTAAGGGTTTAATTGGGAAGGGTTCCAGGGTACATATTCCTTTAGGAATCCAGGGTGGGGTCCAATCAAAGGCAAGTGTCCAATGAACAGTAGGTGTTATTCCATAAATTACTGAAGGTGGGGGATGTTGATGCCAGCATCAGCTGAGGTGGTTTCAAAGCTAATATCCTGGAACACGTTTGGGATCTGGCTCTCCTTGGATGTCATGAAGTGTTTGGGGTCTAAGGTAAAACTCAGAGAATGATTAACTTTCTTGCTTCCCCCTTGAAGTGGGAACATAGTTTCTTTGGTGTATTCAGAGGCAAAATACAGAATATGAATAGATGGGACCCAACAGAATGTTTGCAGAGATGGAACTGTTCTAAAATGGAGTCCCTTCAGCTTTTCTACTTCACCGTGATAGTTGATTAAGTTGTCTGTCTCTTTAACTACAATTGACATCTGTTTTGGAAGAAGTGTTATCATTTAGATTTCATACACACAGTGCTTAGAACAATTTCTGGTAAAAGAACAATTTCTGATAGTGTGGAGCCTGCCTGGGATTCTCTCTCCACCCCCACCCCTGCCCTTCCTTCACACTCTCTTTCTCTTAAAATAAATAAACTTAAATACATTTATTTTTTAAAAAGGCATTAGGTAACCATAGGTTGTTGAAAAAAAAATGGATGGATGCATAGTTTATGAAGGAGGTGGCAAGAAATTAGGAAACACATGGGAATTTGAAACCAATCTGGGAGGGTTTTTTACAATAATTAGTGAGTTTGGACTTCATCCTATAGATTTTTAGGTGCTAATACCACATTTGACATTGAAGAATTACATATCAAGATGTACATTTTCAAAAGATATCCGTGGCAGGTAAATTTTGAGGAGAGCAAATTGGAGGAAGAAAGAACTTTCAGGAGGATGCTTCAGTAAATGATAGCCAGGGTACTCACCAAGAAAACACGTATGTCAACAAAATACCTCAAACTCAGGAAGTTAAAACATGAGTCAGGTATCTGGACAAGACTTAGCTGGGTCCTCTACTCAGGGTCTTACATCACTGAAATCAAGGTGTTAGGCTATGTTTTTTTTTTTAAATTTATTTATTAATTTTGAGAGAAAGAGAGAGTGAGAGTGAGGGAATAGCAGAGAGAGAGAGAGAGAGAGAGAGAGAGAGAGAGAGAGAGAGAATCCCAAGCAGGTTCCACACTGTGAGTGCAGAATCTGATGTGGGGCTTGATTTCATTACTATGCACGCTATGTCTTACCTGAAGCTCAAAGTTCTTCTCCAAGCTCATGTGGTTGTTGGCAGAATTCAGATCAGAATTCAGACTGAGGTCCCCATTCTCTTACGGGCTGTCACCTGGGGGCTGTGCTCAGTTCCTTACCACGGGGCCTTCTCTTAAACCTTCTCATAACATGGCAGTTAACTTCTTCATATACTGCAGGAGAATTTATCAGTCCAGTTTGCTAAGACTCCATGTTATATCATATAACATAATCATGGGAGACTTTCCATCACCTTTGACATATTCTGTCATCTAGAAGTTGTCTCAAGTTCTTCCTGCACTCAAGGTGAGTCACCTGTGTAAGGTATCACTTATTGCAATTCACCTTAGGGTACATCTGCCACAGGATTTGTTTTAAGCTTAGACATGGAGGTACAAGGGCCAACTATCTACCCTACTGGCATACTAAAATTGCAGATTCCAAAGCCAGACTGCCTGGGCTCTATCTAAACATAGGCAGGCAACCTAACCTCTCTGTGCTTTAGTTTCCTCATCTGTAAATGAGGAAAATAAAACATTGCTATGAAATGAGGTGGTGCATGTGAAGAACCTAGAACTTACCAAGTGCTCATGGTATGTTCACCAATATTACTGTATATTGATCAAGATGGCCTTAACATTTCCTTCAGCTTGATTAAACTTTAGACTGGCCCTTGATCTCTCTTTTCTTAGAGTACATATTTTAGAAAACTTATAGTTGTAAACTCTTTCTCTGCTCCTTTGAGATATAAACCTTCTCCCAGCCTTTTGCCAATTTTACTGCCCAGGAATGTCTCAAGGACCTGGGAGCCATCCCTTTGAAATGTAATGATTGAGAAAGATACACCCCTATCTTTGAGTTTCTGTGGGAGCATAGAAGTCCAACTCTGATAAGGGGCAGTTAACAAATACAGATGACTTAATCACATTGACTACCCTCCTCCTTAATGTCCTCCAGTACTTTCTACCAGCTCACCCCAGTGCTTCAAAAACCTCCTATATTTGCCAGAGGACAAGAACTTCAGTGGTGTTGAATCTCTCCTATTGCAGTAGTCTTAAATAAAGTCTTCTTTGTCTGTTTAATTCTGTCTGTTACAATTTTTCTTTGGCAAAATCACAGAAATCTATATGAGAACCCGCCTTTTCTGATCTGGCTCTTGGGTAGCAAGCTTTGGGATATGGCCAGTGAGCAAAAAAGAAAATCAGTGATTTTTGGCATCATTCTACCTTCCCTTTTCTCTACCTATTTCTTCTGAGTCACTGTTGCCCTGATGGATAATTAAGACCCTTCACATAATGCCCACACTCCAGACCCATTTTTCCCCTTTGCCACTTGGTCCATATACCATCTGCTGTATATTAAGGGATGTCATACAAATTTTCTCAGAGGAGTAAATGCCAGATAATGACTTCCAGTATTACCTTCCAGAAGAATTTCTACTTTAGCAAGGGGACTTTCTTCACTCCAAAGAATTTTCCTGAATCATGGAATTTTATCATTAATTCCAACCTGGGGGAAGAGGCATTAATAGACATTGGCACTTCCTAGAAACTTGCAATTAGCTGAACAAATTGCAACCTATTTAACCCACAAGTAGGCCCTGGCTTGCAAAAATGGGCAGAGTACACATTTACACAGAAAAAATGAATGAGTACATCCACAGTGAAACAGAGAGAAATCTGAATCTATGTGGGCAAAATTGAATGACTCATTAGTTCTTTTCTGTAGTTTAGAAACAAATAAATAAAATGGGATGTATCTTTACTTATAATTTTCAGAAGGCTTAAAAATAATTTAGTAAGTCTGGTATCATATAAATGTCACAGAAGCTTTATCTCTAGCATATAAGCGTAAGTCTTACCAGTTTAATACATGTCCTTCCAGCGAGGTGCTCACTCTCAGTGGCCAATCATAATTTCAGGGGACAATGATGTTCAAATGAATAAATCTCTTTAATTGAAGCAATATAAGACCATATATCAGAAACTGTGTGTGTGTGTGTGTGTGTGTGTGTGTGTGTGTGTGTGTGTGTAATGGTATGTGGAAGAATAGGGTAAAATACTACTCTATTTGATCTGCTTTCTGATTTAGGGACAGTGTGTGTGTGTGTGTGTGTGTGTGTGTTTACACATGTGTGCGCTGAGGCTTGTGCTCAGAGTGCCTATATAACATGACAGAACTGCAGTGGGTCTTCCAGACTCAGGAAGGAGGTGTGCAGAGCCTATGTGAGGACATTCTGTTGGCCGAACAGAATATTAATATTTCAGAATATGGTGTCTGCATTTCTGATGAAAATGTTGATTCAGCATAACTTCTGATTTTGGAAACTTAGTTGGTTGACCCCCTGTACTTGTACAATCCTGAATATTGTCTCCCTTACCAGAAAATACCTTCTTCCAGGGGCTTGTTTTTGTGAAACTAGAAATCCTATTTCTATAATGAGGAATTCAATAAAACCAGCTACAGACTCATCAAGATTTTATCTTTGATTTTATTTTTTTTTTAAGTTTTAATAGAGTACAAAGTAAAGTTGTGGGTTTCAAACATGAAAATAAATTAAGGAAGCAAAAGTCCAAATGAGTCCTAAAACCCATTTCTCTCCAAACTCAAAGACATGGTGTTTTCTTGATTTATCTTCCATGTGGTGTCAGAGGATTTTGTGGTCATTCAGGTGACTTGTTCTTACAACACCAGGCTCTTTCTGGCTATTTTTGAGGCCTGGGATTTGGAGTGCAAAGACAGGTTGTGACCTAACCCCGTGGGTCTCATGCACATTTCAGTACAATAGGACTTAAGAGTTCCAGAGAAAAGCTCTCCACCTGCTAAGGGCTGTGCTATTCTGTCCAAGGAGGAAGTGTGGGGAGAGGAGAGTTATGTCTCAGTGGCAGAGCAAGTTAAGTAGCATGTTAGGTGCCGTTCCACTAAAGGAGACCTTGTGAGCAAATGCCAGCTCCTTAAATCTCCTTGCACTTTCATGCATGAGACGGTGTCAGTGATAAATGACGTGGAAACTAAACCACCGTGAAGTACTTCAGACAGTCTCTCTAGAATTAAGCTGGTCACGTATAGATCTAGGAGTCAACCTTTTCAATCTGCAGGGAGCAGCCAAGATCATGACCTACAACCAAGGCAGGAGGGAAGGCTTAACTTGAATAAAGGGAAAAGTGCTGTGAGATAGGCAGACTCTTACTTTATTAAACAGAGAGGCTTGGGCAGGAAATTAGATACCAGGTTTGTGTGGACATAGATTTTTGATACATTTCAAAAGGCCTGGACTTGACTTCCTGGAATTATTCACACACACACACACACACACACACACCACCACCACCACCACCACCGCCTCCGCCGCCGCCGTCTTCTTCTCATGGGATAAGACTGGCAGGGAAAGGCATGTAATCACCACTGCTGGCTTTTGACTCTCAGTGAGACTGTGAAGGCTTTAAGCAGAGAGCCTCCCTCTTGGTATTGTCTGCTGGAGGGCTCTGCGCAGTGTGACCCTGTGGTGCTGGGGACCAGAAGTGCACAGATAGTAAAGGTGTGAGCAGTGATATCTTGGCTGTTGAACAGAATTGTGTAAATTAATGATTTCCCAGATGCTCTTCCCCAGTCCCGCTCTTTGACACAGGAGTTAAACCTTTAATTTTGCAAAACGATCAGGGTACAGCTCTGAGTCAGCCTGGAAGGGAGTATAGACAAACCCTCCTAAATCAGACGTGTGAGGGTGAGAGGGTAATAGAAGAAGAAACTGGAAAAAGAGGCATGGGGCTGAAAGGAACATGGGATGGTGCTAAATGTGCAAACATGAGCTCAGGAGAAGGAAAGTGCACAACCACGCACCCTCCTTTGGCGATCCTGGGGCCAGCGCAGAGGGGTTTCCGTGAAAAGGCTTATGTGAATAAGGAAAATCCTTTCTGCTCCACATGGCTCCCCACTTCTGATGGTGTCTTTCAGTCTTGTAACCTTCATACCTGCAACCAAAACTGACAATATCGAAAGTAAAACATGAAGCATATTTCCTGTAACCTTCAGAGAATCAATATGTTGACTGTACACTCCCCAAGTGCATAGACTGTTATTTACAACCATTGGAGTAGAGAGAACACATGTTGTGGGAAAAGAACCCTGGACCAGCTGTGAAAGTCCTGGTTCAAATCATGGACCCATTAGATCACTTCCATGTCCCTATCTTACTTAGGTATCAGATAAAAGACATTTAGACATGCCTTGTGGGCCATAAAGCAAGTTATTACTACACATGTTGATTTTCTTTGTTAGTCTCCCTTGTGTCTTAAGTGGCAGGGAAATAATAACAAGGAAAAACATTTGTGGAAAGTCATTGCCTGTTCTTCCATGGCACTCTTCTTGGGACAGTGTCTACAATATATTCTGACATTCAGTGCAGTTGTTTTACTGTCAAAACCATAGGATATTCCTTAAATCTATAAAAGGCCACTCAGAATTGTACCAACATAATATAACATTTAATTCCTTTTATATTAACTTTTAATTTTCACATATATTTATACATAAGTAGATGCAATCACAGAATGGACATTACATTGTACAGTAAAACTTGGTTTGCGAGCATAATTCGTTCCAGAAACATGCTTGTTATCCAAAGCACTCATATATAAAAGTGAATTTCAAGAGCCATTGGCTCAGTTGTGATCATGTGACATTTGACGTTACTCATTTATGAAGTTAAAATTTATTAGAAATATTTTCTCATCTTGTGGAACACTTGCAGAACTAGTTACTCACAATCTGAGGCTTTACTGTATTTTATCAGTTAATGTCATATAGTAAACATCCTAAGCATGTTCCTGTGCTTCTCTCTGGTCTGCAGAATGACTGCTTTCATGGATGTGAGATGTCGCATCACATTGATGGGTCGCACTTAATCAACACTGTGTTGTGAGTTATGTTACTACCACTGTTTGATCAATGAGGCCTGCCAAAGTGCTTTGTATCATGAATGAAGATTCAAAGTAGAGTTAGCATGACTATCAGAGTCATTTTAAGATGGAGTCAGGGGGCGCCTGGGTGGCGCAGTCGGTTAAGCGTCCGACTTCAGCCAGGTCACGATCTCGCGGTACGTGAGTTCGAGCCCCGCGTCAGGCTCTGGGCTGATGGCTCAGAGCCTGGAGCCTGTTTCCGATTCTGTGTCTCCCTTTCTGTCTGTCCCTCCCCCGTTCATGCTCTGTCTCTCTCTGTCCCAAAAATAAATAAACGTTGAAAAAAAAAAAAAAAAAAAAAAAAAGATGGAGTCAGGAGGCCATGAGGCAAATAGGACTACACACATCCACAACCAAATAGAACTTTGGACTTGTGACTTTTGCCAACCATAACCCCCTGCATTCTAGAAAACATCCTCGTGCCTGGGACTGAAGGAGAGATAAGAAAACCCTGTCAACTAAACAGCTTAGACTCACCAACACCAAGCATAATTCATTCAAAACAATTTGGGTAAGCCTGTGGTTTCTGTCTTTAAAAACCCTGCCTCTTGCCTACAACTTGGAGCACGCTTTCAATTTGGCTCGACTCTGCATCTCCTGGACTGCAATCCCTAAGACCTCAAATAAACACACCCGTTAACTTGGCAGCTTGCAGTTTTGCTTTCCCTTGGTGGGCAGCAACTCTTCTCAAATATGGGGTTATGGATTCTAGCAGCTCAGGAGCCTGCAGTGAAGGTTGTGGATTTGGGTTCCCAAATTAAGGAGAGGATAAGCTGACCTCATTTCAAGAACTGAGCATTTGAGTTCCAAAACCACACACCCCTCTTATTCACTGTTCTTTTTTAGACCCTTCTCCATGAAGAAACTAGAAAGAAAGTCAAATCCACTATGCACAACAGGACTTGACACCTATGCTCTCTCCATAAGAAATCTAATGTGTTTGAATGGAAAACTCCCCATAGTGTCCATTTGATTTAACAAAATATAGTAAGGGGCCACTATGTGGTAAAACTGCCATCTCTAGGGAGTGAGTAATGGTTAAGTACAAAGACTCTGACCCAAAGGTCTGGGGTTACATCTCTGCTCTGTTACATAAAGATTGAGTAGGTACAGCAAGTAACTTCATCTTTTTAAGATCTGGTTGTTCAGTTGAAAAAAATGGGGAGCATGTGAAATAATACAAGTAAAATATTTAGCGCATCCTTCATGTACAGTCAGTGCACCAAAAGCACAGCTATTGTTATTGTTCTGATTATTATGTATCTTTCAGGCTAAGCACCTTAGGCAAGTTACTCAACTTCTTGAAGCCCCGATTTCCATACCTATAAAATGGAGTTCAAGCTAAGATTTACCTTATGGTCTCTGATAAAGTTTCAAGGAAGCAATACATGCATATATCTCAGACCAGTGCCTAGCACATAGCAGTCCTTCAAAAAAAAGTGAATTATTCAAATTTTTCTTTTAGTGATCAGAGAGCTTGGCTACGCATGTATTGCTATTTCTCATCATACTGGTCAGGAGATGGAATCCCTGAAGGGTTAAATAACCTAAATTGGTCACTTACCTATTATACGTAAGTGCCAGAGTTTAAGCTAGCTCTGCTTGACTTCATACCTTTCTAAACTTTGGGAGGAGGGATTCTTGGTGAATGAGACAAAGTTCTTGGTGGTCAGAATCATATAATCTCCCAAGGGACCACCAAGCATGGATATCCAGGATGGGAGGTAGAGGCACCTTGAGGGCTGAGGGAGGTGTGGGAGCCTATGCTGGGAGGCCAGAGCACAGTGAATCCTGCCTGGGGACAGGGAGGCTGGGAAGATCTGTCCTTCTGTTCCCTGAACTGATCTCAATTGTGAATTCCAGGAGAGCAGTGTGGAAATGAACTTAATATTTCTGCAGATGAGAAAAGGTGCCCTTAGGGAAGAAAAACCTGGTTGGGCTTTGACATTCAATTTCCAAGCACTTTAGCTTCTAAGAGAACTCTAAAGACGCCTTTCTAACCCACTTTTCTGCTACATTTCCTTAGTCCCCCTTTTCCCTGCAGGCAGCTGCTCAGGCCACAGGCGATAGGTTCTTTCACTGTGCTCTGGGCCCTTGGAGGCAGAATTCCTGACATGGGCTTTTCTAGCAGGAAGACTGAAATGGAGGGTTGAAAAATGGAAAAACAAAATGAATGGCTGAATGAGGAAAAACCCATGGTCCTGCTTTCCTCTTTAATTTATTGGCAGCCATTGCAATAGAAATGCATTGTGTTAAAAAATTTCTTTAAAAATCCCAGTGAAGTCCTTGTAGTTTGGAACATAATTTTGTATCTGATGGAGAGTTAAAAGTATATTTATGTTTGAATTAATATTTGGAGTGACATGTCTTTCAGCACAGGCTGTGCTGGTGCATTTGCCCGGAGGAAGTTCTAAGAATATTTCTGAGTGCTCTCTTTTGAGTAAGTTGTAGCTTTGCACTTTCAGCAAACACCAAGGACAACTTGTTCAAGGTGTGGGGGCAGAAATGGGCTGCCATTTCTCCTTGTACCCAGATAGGGCTCATTCTCTATATAGAAGCAGCCAGCACTAGGTCAGAGCCCATCTGCTTGGAAGTATGTGGGCTTGGCCTTTGGATGGCACCAGAAGGTTAAATGGAGCTTAGAATTCTAGTCCACACACTTAAAAAAATATCTTTCACTATTTTTTTTATATTTTACAAAATGTTGTGCAATGACAGCAACTGTATTGCCCTTGTTCCCAATGGATACACCTCCCTTCATTTGGCTGTGAGCTCCTTGAAGCGAGATGTACCTTCCTTAGCACAGGGTCTGGGTGAGGACGCTAAGGAGCGTGGCAGAGTGCGCAGTAAGATCAAGGATTCTGGTGCGAAGAGGACTGGCTTAATGCTGGTTCTGCTGCTCACTCTGTGACGTTGGCCGGATTACTTGACTTCTCTACTGCACCAGCTTCTTCAGCTATAAAATCAGGCTAATTTTTAGTGCTTATCACAAAGGGCACATATATGGTTAACTGGAGATCAATTCTACTGAATCCATTGCTGGACACCTTGAACACTTTCACTAAGTAAGACCATTGCTATAGTTACTTTTACTGCTGTTATTTTCATGTTTGAAAACCATAAAAAGAGAACAGGAAATAGGCATAGGTTGCAATGAATGTTCTGTTTCCTTCCCTGTGTAGTCTGAGTTTGGACATCACAGGTAATGGTTTCTTTGCTCTGGGGGTCTCTGGCTTATCACATCTGACATATTATATTTTGACTTGCATATTTGTTTGACATCTGTCTTCAGTTAGCATGCAGAGACTTTTGTTCTAGTTCTTTACTGTACAGTCTCCAGCACGTGATAGTTACTTAGCAAATATCTGTTGAGTTAGTGATTTGATGATGGAAAACATACCTGGAGTTTTATATTTCCCAGTTTCAGACATGACCAGAGCCAGTGTCTATCAGTTCCAAGTTCAAAAATCCCAAGGAAGGGGTCCTTAGTCTAGTTTGGGTCAAATGCCCACTTAATAAGTATGGGACAGGAGCACATGGTAATTTGGCACCTGTGGATATAGAATGGAGGGAGATGGGGCAATTCCAGAACAAGAAGGCAGTACTGAGCAGAGAAATAGCAGATACTGAATAAAAATTATACAGTCTCTTCTCTAAGGAGTTTACCTAGAGCAATTTCATCCTTTTCTCTCTAGTTTTGAATTTAGGAAGGCCAAGGCCATCTTGACCCAGAAAAGCCCTTTATACATTTACCTGAAGGAAGATTACTTCCGTCTTATCCTACAATCAGGCAGCAAGTATTTACTGAGTAATGAGTGCCTGCCAGCAGCATGCAGTAAGTGGCCTGTGATGTAGAGAGATAGACATGCAAAGGAGAGAAATAGATTTGGGAGTCATTTACATCCTGGTGAGAGAGTGGAAGCACTGCAAGCAGATGAGCTCTCAGAGAAGACAGGTAGAGAAAGGAAGGAATAGAAGCCACAGTCCCAGGAGGCACCTGGGAGGGAGGAAGGTTGGCATTAACGTGCCAGTTGGAGCCAAGTGAGGACAAACTTCAGAGAACCCTGGTTCTCCACGGGCCCGGGCCAGTGGATGTGCCATTGTGTCCACACATGACGGAGACTGAAAAGTCTATAAATATGAGCATCTTGTGGACACAGGTTCTGTCTTAGATTTGTTTTCCTCTCTCTCTAGCACAGGCTCTGTTTCTTATACAACTGCAGGTGATATACTTGTTAATAAAAGTTCAGTTCTTAATATACACATGGCAGGCTTTAGTGGTCATGAAGACAACCCACCAATCTTTCTGTTCTCCAAACTGAGAGGACAGCTGGTCCGGTGCCAGTACCCTTCCTTGTCTACTATTGGTTGCTGTTAGTTATCTTAACAAGTCTCTGTCAGCTCTCTCCCATGCTTTGAGAGATCCATAAATGTGATAATCTCAGGAATACACAGTGTCCTGAGGGATATTCAAGCACACAGAATTCTAGCAGCATGCAAGCTAAATTGATAGACTTTTAAAAATGATTGACAATTACCAATAGCTGGAGGTTTTAAAACTTATTTCATGTGCTCTGTGAATACACTGCTTCAGCTTCTATTTCTTAAAGGGCTCATGATTCATCCACTGCAGAAGGAACATTTAAAAAATTGTTCAAGGGGAATTTGGTGAACAGAGTAACTCAGACCATATCAGATACTAATTTGATAGCTGAATCACATGTTGCTGACTTGGTTCACCTTCTGGGAGCCCTCCTACCATGCCAAAGGCAAACCTGTTCATCCACCTAGCATGTATTATGCCCCATGCAATGGTAAGGGCACATCTTTTGCACATAAGGAAGTTTATAACTAATAAGGAAGGATGAGACAGGTACAAAGATAACTACAGTACAAGGCGACAGGTGGTAATCACCAAATGTCTGCATATTTCCCAGCAGGGTAAAGTGTTTTGAGTAAATGAAAGCATTACTTGGGAGAGCGTGTGTGAGCTCAAACCAGAGAGAAGGGATCTCATGAGGTGATAGTATATAACTTCCTGTTGGATATGAATTGGACAGGAAGGAGAAGGTTTGGGCATGTAGATACGAAGGGGGTAAAGAATAGCATATATTTGGGGGAAGAGTGTGGGTAGAAGCACTGAGACAGGGATCAGAGAAACTAGGGAGCCCATGCAGGCAGGTTTGTAGCAGACAGCGGGCAGGCTTGTGCGGAGGATATAAAGGATCTTAGAGAGTCATGATATTTATCAGGACTAAACACAGTGTGCTAGGGGACCTGATTCTCATTTATAAAATAGATAATGAGCTCTCTCTGGACACAATGAGTCTTACAGAGCTCAGGCTATCATACTATACATTAGTGCCCCCGTATCCATGGGGAATACATTCCAAGACCCCCAGGGGAATGCCTGAAACTGCAGATAGTATTGAGCCCTATACATACTATGTCTTTTCCTATACATGCATACCTGTGATAAAGTTTAATTTATAAATTAGGGACAGGAAGAAGTTAGCAACAATAACTAATAATAAAATAGAACAATTATCACAGTATACTGTGATAAAAGTTTTGTGAATGTAGTATCTCTCTGGTTCTGTCAAAATAACATACTGTGATGACCCTTCTTGTGATGATGTGAGATGATAAAAGGCCTTTGTGATGAGATGAAGTGGAGGGAATGATGTAGACACTGTGAGGCAGTGTTAGGCTACTATTGACCTTATGATGATATGTCAGGAGGAGGATCATCTGCTTTCAGACTGTGGTTGACCGTGGGTGGCTGAAACCACAGACAAGTGGGGACTACTGTATACATAAGTCAGTCTATTATACAGGGCCTTCAACAAATTTTGTGTCCTTTACCTCCATAAAATTAGTGGAGATAATCTATAAACAGCATTTAGAAATAATAAAGAAATAATAAAGAGGACAACCATGTATATAATAAAGTATATAGCATTATTGGAAATCCTCTAACAAATATAAAATGTCTCCTTTAAACAAAATGGTACATGGTGACCTATACATAGTCACACTGAAGCCTTTTGGTGTTGAGAAAATCATTGCTATTTAAAAGACATTTTGTGATTTCAAATATGTAAAGGAAATAATTCGCTCTTGTTCTATTTTTTGTTGTGAACAAATTGGAAAAATACTGAGAATTTCTTTCAAGCATATGGTGTCTGAACTTTCTCAGGTGAAGGCTAACTTTGGAGGGCTTGACTTTGCCCACTGTGTTATAATATTGTGATATTCGATAACTTCTTTCCTTACTATGTGATAATTTGCTTGAGACTCGGGTATCAGTACTCGCTGGCAGAGAGATGCAGAAATATGGAGGACTGATGGAGATGTTACATTTGAATAAACCAACATGTTAAACAGGCAATTTTATTGGCTTATTTCATTATAGACCACCTTCTGCACTTTGCAGCTTGGGCCATGGGTTGGCTTTCCTAAAATTTAACTACTTTATATTCCATTTTAAATAAATGGAGGTATAAATAAATAAATAAGTCCTTAAATATGATATACTAATGAGGCATCAAATTAGATTAAATGAAAGCGGCTGTCACTCCCTACCTGAAACAAACTCGTGAATTTATTGCTTACTAAGCAGGGGAGAGCTTTGTGGTTGAGCCCTCACTGAACAGAGACCTAACCCTGTGTAAGGATTCAGGGATTGTGGAATTCAGGGGTTGGTAGAATTTCAAACACAAAAGTGTTTAGATATTGGTTGATCTTTAGCTGTGAAAACATAGGTACTTGAAAGTCATCATCATGCATTGGCTGATTTTTAGAAGCAAGATTACTGATGTGAATTGGTCCTTGATCAATTAGGATGGATTTAAAATTGGTTCTGGTGATTACTTGCTGCTGTGGTTGAGGAAAAATCATTCCTTTCCCGTGAGGATAGGACCATTTTTATCACTAAAAACCATTGTTATCATCCCTCATGCCTAAAATTGCAAACTGTAGTCTGACCTTTTTTTTCTCATGTTGAGAAATACAGTGAGAAAGGGATAAAATTCTTTTTACAAGATAAAGTTTGAAAAAATACTAAATATTAAAATGGGCTGTCAGAAGTGTTGACAGGTGAAGATAACAAGTGATATATGAATCGTTAACTTCTGAATTAAAATTTTATATCTCTGGTTATATTATAGTCCTGGAATGGTCTAAGTTTGACTATGTATTTGCATTGCCTTCCGTATTATCTAGAGCATATTCATTTGCTTCAGATCTGTGTCTTCCGTTGAAGAAAAATGAACATGATAAATTGAATTAGTTTGACATATTAGTTTCGAAAAAATAAAGGCATAAAGGAATGTCAGGTTTAAATAATTATTCTTTTTATTTCCCCTTTGTAAAAGCTCTTTTTATGGGAACCTTACATTCTAGGACTCTAAAAATGAGGATGGTCTGAGGGCCATTGGCTTAAAGAAGAGTGTGGAGCGGAAAAAATCATTTGAGAGTTAACGAAAGAGGTTCTGCCAAATTTTTTTTTTTTTACTTTTTAAGTTCACGAGTCTGTCTGGAACGAAAAGTTCAAATTTTCTGTCTGTACCAAAATAAGCACATTCTCTTGTGAGGATATGGACCTCATCTCAAGATGCCTTACTTATTACTACTAGAGAAATTTGTCATATCATACCCTGAGACTGTCCTCAGGACTACTAGAATATTCTTTCATTTTTAAACATCTAAAACTGTGAAAGGCCTGTGTGGCCCTCTGGGGAACCCCACAAGATCAGTTAAGAAGAAAGCAAAAGAATGACTGTCATCAATACAGAATAAGATGGATTCTGGTGAGATGCATGAGAAGGGAATGATTTGGGGGTGCCTGGGTGGCTCAGCCAGTTAAGCATCTAACTCTTGATTTTGGCTCAGGTCATGATCCCAGGGTTGTGAGATTGAGTCCCATGTTGCTCCATACTGAGTGTGGAACCTGTTTAAAATTATCTCTCTCTCTCTATCTCTCTCTCTCTCTGCCCCTCTCCCCTGCTTGCACTCTCTCTCCCTCTCTAGCGAAAACAAATGGAATGATTGGCAAGGGGAAGGGTGATGAGGGATGAGGGAGGAAGTCACCTGTCACCTGGGTTGGAGGGTGTTAACACAATCATGAGGAAAGTTGGACATGGGCCAATGGAAGGGAATTTCAGACAGGAACAAGAGTATCAACCCAGATCTGGGCAGCGAATGGGAAGGAACAAGAAATGGGGTTGGCAGCTGTGCATCAGGCACCATGTTTGAAGCATATTATCACTTCTGTTAATCCTAAGCAATGTGGCCAGGAAGAGGTGCACGGGGTGACAGTGTAGCTGGGAGAGAATAGACTCTCTCTTTACTGGAGACACATGTGTGAGCCCTTCAAAGCACTTCTAATCACTCTATAAAGTTTTCTCATGTAATTACATCTGGTCCTGTATTGTTCTCTAATTGTTTCAGGGGTATCTAAGTCTGGTTTCCCAGAGGGCAGAATTGCACTCTGCTCTCTTAGTTCTTCACCGCAGAGCTAAGCACAGGGTTGAGAGCATAATTAAGCAAGCTCTCATTTCAGACTTGATTGGCTGACTGATTAAAATGAAGTAAACAGCTCAGGTGATTATTTTGTCCATTGGTGAGAAGACTGGAAGACATTTGTTTCATAACTGTTGCCAGACGGGTCTGAGAAAAGCTATGGCTGCCTTCCCTCCTCGGACCTCAGTCTGACAACCTGTAAAATGTGGCATATGAACTTTGGCAAGAGTAGCTTTCCTCCAGAAGCCTGGGAGTTCCATGGACTGGGATTCCAACCTGCTTTTTGCAAAGTGTTGGTAGCATCCTGTGAAGTGATGCATATAGTTTGCACTTGGAATTTTAATGCCTGGGAAGAGCCAGTATGAGTTATACTTCTTTTCCTGTATTTAAATTCTTTTAAAAAATGGTGAAATGGTGAAAGCACCTTGAGAAATGTTTTACTATTTTACTTTTGGTTCCCAAATTATGCACTGCCTGGATTTGTGTACCCCTCGATAATGAGGGAACATCACAGGCTGGAAGACAACAATACCTCCTGAATAGGGTGAGAAAGTCGTTTATCTTTCTGTTTCTGCACTGCTGGCAAGCATCTGAAAATCACTAACATTCCTATTTGAATAAATATTTTGGTAAGATATGTTCATTTGAATTTTTACCCTCAATAACTTAGATTGTGATGGGAAGAAAGGAAAGAGATGAAATCGTTTTTATTAAGAATTTCAACTGCATTTCCGAAAGTGCTGTTAATATTAGAATATCTTTTTCTATTTGATATTTTTCTTTTTCCCGAACAGGTTTGACTCGAACAGTTAGAGGTATACTGCTCAATAGGGATGTGTGTATGGGGAACGGCAACAGAAAAAGATGGGAGATACCCCTTATCCTCCTCACACGTTTATCACCTGCTCTCTGCAGGTGTTGCCAATTAAGTTATAGCTTTTGCTACCCCCAAAGGCTTTTTTATTTTTCTCTTTTGGATTTCGAATGGTGGATACTGGAGTGTCTAAACTCAGTTGAATTCTATGCCCCCTTGATACTAAATGCCTAACTTCTCCAATTAAGGCATTTAAGAGGCTGCTAATGATAACACATCTTGATGGCCCATATGGAAGATCAGGAGGAACAGCTAAGTTGGAGTAGAAAGTCTTCTCCAGATTGTGAACAGTATTTAACCTAATAGCACACACACACACAAAAAAAGTGACATGTTGGAGGAAATCAACAAATCGTCACTGAGGGCCTCCTGGAGTTAGTCCCATTTGCTGTGGGAAATAGAGAGCTAAACATGACAGGATCCCTGGCCTGGAGAAGCTCATGGATTTGAGGATACTAATTATAGACAATATAAGGTTTAAAAAAAGCCTAAAACTAAAACCAACCAACAAACAAACAAAAAACACCCCAAAACTAAAAAAACAAAACATGGCACAAAAACTGAGTCAAGTTCACCTGGAATGCATAGTTTCAGGGGAGGTAGATGTATCCGACAGTGATCTAGGACTTGTTGCACTCAGCTTGAGAGTGCAGTAATGCAATAAAATGTTCATACATTCAATTAGTTTTATCAAATTGATGTCATTTCTTCTCTTTTTCTCTCAGGCATTGGTTGCCCAGCTTATATTTTCCAGGTTCCCACTTCTTGCTCTTTTAGAAGTGTGCACCTTCCCACTCTAATATTTTCTGCTGTTTGTGTATAAGCTGCCTGAACCGTAGATCGTATCTCTCCAGCATAGAACATATTCTAACTATCACCTCCTGTGACCTGGATAGTCTTTCTCTTTTAACACTGCCCAAGATTACATCGAACTTTGTCATGCAGCATCACACTGTAGTCTTCCATTAGCTTCTGTACAGCTAAGGCCGATGCTTCATTTTCCACATGAGTTTTTATTGAGCTATATCTCAAGGGAATTTGGGAAATTGAAATTTGGAAAGCTGTGCAGGGTTAACTTTGATTTTTGCTAAAATTCAGCCAGGTTTTTTTGACCTAGCATTTTTTGAAAAAAAAAAAAAAATAATGTTTATTTTTGAGAGAGAAAGAGAGCAAGCAGGATTGGGGCAGAGAGGGTGGGGGGAGGCAGAGGATCCAAAGCAGGCTCTGTGCTGATAGCCGAGAGCCCACTGCAGAGCTCAAACTCATGAACCGTGAGATCGTGACCTGAGCTAAAGGCAGAAAGTTGACCAAGTAAGCCACCCAGGTACTGCTTGACCTAGAATTTTAACCAATCGTGTTTTTCTTAGACCCTGACAATATTATCTTGTGTATTAATGACTCTCCTCAGCCTTGAGGTAACCATTATCGGAATTCTTTAGAATATCCATACAGTTTTCAAAAATCTCATTCTATATTGCTTGGAAAGATTGAGAAAATAGATTTATCCACTCTCTTTGCTCTAGGAAAAATGTTACAAATTGCAAAAAGGCCATTTATCCTTTTTCACCATGACCTCAACCAAATTGCTAAATGATCTCTCATCTCTTATTTTTCCTTCCTTAAACTGTGGCATCTTTGAGTTTGGTCCCTCAAGAGTTTGCCTTGTTATAGATAAGGTGTTATTTGGTGCAGAAATAGTCAGCTTAAGTCTGAAGTTGTACTTTAACACATTTCTGAAAAGGAGTAATAAAAAATACTGTCTCCCCCACTGTGCCTTCCAAAATGACTTGTGTTACTTTATGCTAATATTAACAGGCTGCTTCAGGCTGGAACAACATGCTGGAAAACTGTGGCCTGTGGAGCATTGCCTTTGATGTTATCCCAGCCCAGGTCAGCAGGGGGTTTGCATGGTCTTGGCTAGGTGTAGCTCTCAAAGTTGAGAACTTCTCTTTCAGCCGCACTTCTGGGACAGCTCCCTGCATACAGCGATCATCCTCCATTTCATTTAAGACTCTTCTGCAAAGGACAGCTCATGCTTTCCAAGGAAATATATTGTCATTGCTCCTCTTTTAAGTAGTACTTGCTTACTGGTTTGTTTGAATAGAATGGCATTATTATGATATTTTAAGCACAATGAAATTTGAGGGGAGGAATGGCAGATCAACCATAAAAGATACATTATTAGATGGCTATAAAATGCTCTGTAATATTAAAACATCAGACACAACTTCCACTCTGATAACACCATAATCACCCCCTCACCATAAAACACTAAAATTACTACCAAAGTGAAAAAACATTGCTTAATGAGCCTTAGCTTAATAATAACATAATCGCTGAAAATATATGTGCTAACTGCTTTACCTGCCTTATCTTGTAATATCCCCAGAAGCTCATGAGGTTGGTGTCATGATCAAGGTCAGTTGATCAGGCTCTGAGGACAGGGAACCTGGTTCAAATCCTGCTCTGCTTCTTATTTCCAGTATTAAATTGGTGAAATTTCTTACTCTCTCCCAGTCTCAGTTTTTCCATCTATTAAATGTAGCCAATGGTAATATGTATCTTATAGGGTTGTTTTAAGAATCAACATAAGATAAGCACACCTGGGTGGCTCAGTTGGTTAAGCATCTGACTCTTGGTTTGGCTCAGGTCATGATCTCATGGTTTGTGACTTCCAGCCCCACATCGGGCTCCAGTCTGACAGTGTGGGGTTGGCTTGGAATTCTCTCTCTTCTTCTCTCTCTGCCCCTTCCCCACTCACACTGTCTCTGTCTCTCTCAAAATAAATAAATTAATAAAAAAAAGAATCAACATAAGATAATAGCTGTAAAGTGTTTATCAAAGTGCCTAGAAAATGGTAATAAAAGCAGCTAATATTTAGTGAGTATTTACCATGTGCTAGCCAGTGTCCTAAGAGCTTTGTAGACAGCATTAATTTAATCCTCACAAAGACTATGATCATCTTGTTTTCATATTAGGAAAATTAAGGTTAGTGAGGTACAGTAACTACTCCAAGGGCACACAAGTCACTGAGAAATGAGTAGCAGCAGACAAATTTGAATCTAGACATACATGCACCTGGCTTATATTAAAAAATCAATAAACATTTATATTCATGGTTGTTGCTACCGTTAGCAGCTCAAATATAAGAGTAGAAACCTTTCTTTAACATAAGACAAAAAATGATTCAACAATCGTTCACAGAACTGAATTTATGGGCACAATCTAGTAAGCATGACTATTAGTATAATTAAACCACTTACTGAGCCCTTAAAAGCTAGATAATAACTTTGACTTGTTTGTTCTAGAAAAAGCCTGTGCAGTCTGTGTCACTGTGGCTTCTGTATTACCAGGCAAGAAACCAATAGCAAGCCTCAGGAGGGAAGTCAGACCTGAAGTTTGGATTCTAAATCTCTCTTACCAGCATGATGCTTCCCTTGAAAATCATACACTCAGAAAGAAGGGCTGTCCCACAGAACATTCTGTGTTGATGAAAATATTCTACATCTTTGTTTGCCAGCACAGTAGCCACTAGACACATGTGAATAAATACTTGAAATGTGGCTCCTACAACTGAAGAACTAAAGTTTTAATTATGTTTACTTTAATTAATTATACTTATGACCTCAGTTCTTTTCGCAAGGGGCAACTATAGATCACACAGTCTGGCTTATTCTCAGACCAGCTCCCCCTTAAATTTCCCCCCAAATCCTTTTTTCTAGGTCTGGAACTCAGGTTTAAAATCATATGATGCTGGAGGCAGGTGATAGAGAAGTAGCTTTCATCTAATAAGAACACAAAATGTATCCTTTGCTCTCTATCAGATACAGCATTGGAAGCTGTATTCTAGTCATTCAGCTCCTTGTCTGGGTGGTTATCTTACAAATGATATATACAAACCATACCATAGAATTGAGAACGAGCAACCTTAAAACAACACTGAGTCATACAAGGTTTGCTACCTTTTTCTGAATCTTCACTTTTGGTGCTCGCTCCACATTATGGCATTTTGGCTTGATGTCACATAGCCATCAGCATCTGCTATTGACAAGCTGTCAACAACATTATGGAATTATCCGCCAGTTGTAGGCAATTTCTTGAAGACAGTGTTTCCAGAAACAAGGAACAAAGCATATGCCTTGGAACTTTGCAGATATAAAATATTTTTCTGCTTCTTAATTCGCAAAATCCCCATCCCAAATATGAATTAAGAGAGTATTAAAGGACAAAACTGGAAGAGTTGAAGAAAAGAAAATAACATATGTACCCTGAGATCAGTTATATTTCTGAAGATGCTTTCTTTAGAAGTGATAGAAATGAATTCAATCAGATGAGGCGGTGAGGACTCTTTCAATCTGGCAGAGACTCGGCGTCCTATTGCAGAACAGAATTTAGTGTTGACAGACAGCTTGGGGAGAAGAGGGAACGTACATCTTCTGTTCTTGACTTCTGGTCCACAGGAGGACTAGATTTTGTGCTCTCATCATTTACCTGGTGTGGTGGAAATTTCTTAGTCATTGGTCCAACAGGACAGCCTGTTACAAAATTATTGCTTATTTTAGAACATTATACCATAACGAAAAGCAGCTTATCAACTCAAACATTTTTTTCTGAGCCTAGATTCTGTTTCACAGAGTTCATCAAATGGAAGTAGATAATTCTAACCTTAGCTTCTTAAAGATTTGCATTTGAAACATAGTATAACCTTCATAGATGTCTGCTTCTCTTTTGCCCTGTAGTAAGTGACTTTTCGAAACCTTTACCTTCCCTGTTGTGTCTTAAAATATATGCCTGATTTGGGAAGAAATAGGTGGAAAATGTATGATCAGTAACCAACCACATGATCAGAGACCATTACTGAGCAAAAATGGAAGATGAGTAATAATAATGAAGGTCTTCTTTTGTTCCTGTGCCCCAGCTAATGGTGTGCTGTAGGAAAAAAACAAAAACAAAAACAAAACGAAAAACAAAAAACAAAACCCTCACCTGGGAGTTAAAAGACCAGAGCTCCACCCAGACAGTAGTATTTAGGTTACATTTTTAGCCCCCTCTTTCCATTTCTTGGTATGAAAAGAAGAAATTATAACTTTTCCTACCCCTATCTCAGTGCCATTTAAGCATCAACTAAAATAATATTTGTGAAAACATTTTGGGAATTACACTGATTTGAATATACTATGATTTGTTCATAGCACTACAGATATAAATTTTCAGCAGTCTGATTTGTAGAAGGATGACATAGGGACATGTAAGAAAAGGTTTTTTTTTGTGTGGGGGGTTGCAAAAGGGGACAATGATGGAGAAAGGCTGTAGGAGAGAGAAAGGTGTGCACAGGTTTGTATTACACTTAATTATGGTTATGGAGTATGATAAAATTTTTTTGGGTCTGACAAAGGATCAATTATCAAAGACATTATAGAATGAATTCCAGCAACAACTTTATCCCATAAATAATAAAGTCATCCAAATTCAGTTTGGAAATTGTTAAGCTTACATAAACCAGGATGGTTTATATGCATTATATCTATAAGCATAAAATCTAAGCATAAAGTAAAATCCATATGTTAAAGTAAAATCCATATGCTAGGTTGAAAGAATAGTCTTTCCAAAGGAAAGAAGAAGGTCTGTAATAAAGTGCCCTGATTTTTCATGATGTGTATTGTGCTTGGACTTATCTCCCCAAATCTGGAAAAACATGATGTTGAGTTCCCGTGCACCAAGGTACAAGCCATCGTGAGTTTTCCTGGAAAAAATGTCTATGTGTGCGGCAATAATAATAATGTAAGGAAAAAAAAAGATTGTAAAATGAAAGGACAGAGTTTCCTGTTTGTTATTTTTCAAAATAATGACTGTGGGTTCTCTCCCCACAGAAAAGATGCTATTTATTTTTTAATGATGAGCTGTTTCCCAGAGAAACAAAGTGGCATTCTGTCGACACCATATGGCGGCGGAAAAACAGATTCCACCGTGTTCCATTTGTTAGACTGTCTTCTGCATTTCTGTATCCATAATTTATGTGGGGGCCTCTGTGATTGCCAAAATATTCAAATGGATTTCTCTTAGCAGGGCAGCCTGCATGGGGGGAGAAAGGTTTTCAAAACAGCAGGACCTGAACAGTCTCCCGCTGCTCAGAGAAGAGAACACTTCCAACTTCTGTCCTTCTGGCGGCTTTCATTGTAATACTAATTTACATCCTCGGTTTAGGGACCATGTTTGCATTCAGAAAAAGCAGCTTATGTTCTTTTATGCTAATACAGTCATACTTGAATTATACCCCACACCCTTAAAGTCATATTACTCCTTCTGTCTTGGTGTAAGCATAGAACCTGGCCTTTAAGAAATTAATGGTGGCTGATATGTAGCAGTGGCTGAATGATACCATTTTGAACACATTGGTTCTGCAGCTGGTTTCCAAAAAGACATCTGAAGTGGTTATAGATACATTAAAAATAGTCATGAAAGGCTTCCTTTGCTGTCTAAGCATATGATTACATCTACGTATTCAGAGGCTGTTTTCAGTGGAAGTTTGAGTGGTGTTCTCTGGTGCATAAATAGAAACATGTCCAATACATGATACAGAATATAAAGAGAAGGTTTGATGACTCAGACTAATTGATATTTTGGCAAAATAGAATGTCTGAAAACAGTTACATGTTCATGTGCATACAAGATAACAAGAATCTAAGTCGTAAGTATTCTATTGCAAGATATATATACATATGTATATATACATACATATATATATATTACTCTAGAGAATCTCAGATATTCTGTCAGTATGCTTAGCCATTGCATGTTACACTGTAGTGCATCAGGGAAACGTCACGTAATTTCATATGGAAAAAGAAAACAGATGGAAGAAATACTGTTCAATTACAGATGGAAGGTATAACAATGATGTAATATACTACTGGAAGGTTCTTTTCCTCAACCGGTACTAGAATGGCTAAAAGTTCAGGCTCCCCAAAATAGGTGGATCTTATTTCCTGTTTGTAAATGTAAATAGAAGGTTGAGACTTTGGTGTATAGGGGGCAGAAGTAAAGGCCCAGGGATGACCAAACCCATTTCTTCAAAACCAATTTGGAAAGACTCCTGGGAATCTATACTATTTTTCAGAATGGAGGGGAGGGGATACAGCTGAGTTCACTTTGCTGATGCTTATTCTTGCCAGGAAGCAGAATTTCTGTGGGCCCAAGCTATTGGTCTTATTGGCATAAGTGTCCTAGCAACTTGCTCTTTCATGAGAGAGTTGCCTGATGGAGGCTTGAAAGACACTCAGCTACAAAGAACCCTCTCACTGGAGTTCATGAAGACAGAATGGTCATTGGACCATACAACTGAACTAACCGATGGCCCCCTCTTTTATTCTTTATGTAAATTGTGAAATCTTTTGACTGAAGATGGGTCAAAGTATCAGAGGCAGAATTGTGAGTAGCCTCAGTTGGTTTGCCATGGTGCTTACAACGTACTTTGACCTGGCTGTAGCCCTGAGTGTATAGATAACACAATGCCGACTCTTTTCCAAATCCCAAAATACATTTTTAGTGCCACGTGGATACTGCCTAAAAGGACATTTTTAAGAACCCCAATTCTTCCAGGAAAGCTTTTTGGAAGAGAAGGATTTCACTTGCGTCCCACCCTTTTGTTAGAACTCAAATCTCATACTTTTTCCCTTTTCAATTAAAAAGTTATACATTCAATTAGACTACATCTGTGAACTTGCTTTATCAGTAATTAAGATGAGCATTATGATATGGGTAATAAAAAGTAATAGGCTCCTTCAATCTCTTGGGTTTTTTGAAATACATTTTCTCAATGGAAATCAAATTATTTTATTGCATGGAAGTGATTCCTCTCTTCAATAAGGTGAAATGATGCATGAGCTGTTGCTTGTACAACTACTAAGTCAGAATCATTAAGAATGAAGTTTAGTAAATAAAGTTATTGGGTGGCTGCTCTTTCACAAAAGGTTTGGAACTGTATTAAATTAACAGGAAATAGATCTAGAGTTTTCTCTAACCTATCCTCAGTGGAGAACAGAAATGAAATGGCCTTATTCAAGGACATCCATTTGAAATCCATAAATATTTTATAAGGATGGAATAAATTGCTTATTTTAAAACAGGTGCTATTGTAAAAATTATTTTGATTTTTCTTTTGCCTCAGGGCCCACGTACAAAATAACAATATATCATGTACATAGTGCTTAGACATTAGGTTATGTCTGTGTTTTCCATAATTGGCTCAGGTGGAGGGAAACTCACACTAAGGGTTCCTCTGCTGTCTCCCCAGTGTCTTCCCATAAGGAAAATCATGACTTAAATAGGACCTGCATCTCATTGCTCATTCTGCAAATTGTCAACTAAAAAGGTACCATTTCCTTCAAGATAATGACAATAGATTGAAATGTGTTCTGCCAACTTACTTAATAGATCATTTCTACCTTCCATCAACACATTCAAATGTTCCCTATATTTTGTGCGTGGTTTTACATTTAAACAACAGCAGAAACATTTTATTAGGACAAAATATTTTTCTTCTTTATTTTTTATTTTGACCTCATTTTTCTTTTGGATCACAGGCTTTCTTCAAGTAATGTATATATTATGGAGGTTTGAGATGAAAAAAGTTTGCTCCTTCAAAGACATAATGTAGGGAAAGATGGTGCCATTTCCCTACCATCTCTTTACTTCTAGAAGTATTTCTAGGAGGGGGAAGAAGCTGAGTTGAGCTGTCTAGATTCCCTGTCCTATAAGACTAGTGATCTTAGTAGCAAGCTTTTTCAGGCTGAAGGCAGGGTCTCATGTGTGGTTGGGTCAGGAATCAGTGGACACAGACATAATTCATTGCATGAAGAGTATACAGACTAAGTCATTTTCTGGCCATGATAAGGTTGTCAGTAAGTAATTGCAAAACACTGTAAAATGGACCAATTTTTATGAATATAAAGATCTTTAAAATGAAGATATGCACATCTCAAGGGGAAGTTGCCCCTACAGAAACCAAGTTACTAGAAACCAAGAGGATTGCCAATAACACGGTGATGACAACTGAAAGAAAACTATTCTGCTATGTAAGTGATCACTATCTCCCTGCTTGCATCCTTTTTAAGAGGATTTGCCCCTGATTGAAACAGGGAACTCCCTGACCCTAGAGGAACCAATGATAGGCCAGACTGACCCTGTCAGAATCTTCCTTTTGGAAATTTGAACTAGGAGACCGAAAATAATGCAAGCTTGTGGCTGAGTCAAGATAATCATGATACCTGAACAAAGGTTTAAAAACTGCTCCTTCTGCTCCTGAAGCCACTGGAGTTTCTGTAGCTGTGAAGGGGACCACATGTAGATTGCATCACTGGCCCTGATTCTATATTTATTTCTATCCAAGTCCTTTTCCATGTAACTTTACAATCCCTTTTATGAACAAAGCAGAGTAAATTTCCCTTTCCCTTGATGTTGTGTTTGGCTATTTGACTTGCTTTAACCAAAAGAATGGGGTATAACTGAACAGTATTCCAGTTCTGAGTCCAGGCATTATGTGGCCTTGTATCTTCCCACTCACCCTGGTGTACCTTTTCTATTGCAATAAGAAGAGCATGTCCCAGCTCTTCTGCTGGGTCGAGGTGTATGAAAGACATTTGGAGCAGAGCTACCAAGACCAACTGATACAGTGCAGTGAGAAATGGTCACCGCAGTGAAGCAAAGCTGCCTTACTGAGCCCAACTTGGAGCAGTCAGATATCACCAAACTCAGAGACTCATAAGCAACTTAATAATGTTATTTAAACCACTGAGTTTCATAATCGTTTGTTGTGTAGCAACAGCTGATCAATAGATGACAAGTCCTAAGTTCTGATCACCATTTTCTTGGATGTCATGAGGTCTTTTTCCTTCTAACACAACCTTTTTATGGAGCTACTTTGAATGGATTTCCATTCCTTGTAAACGTATTTCCTGCCTTGGGCAATCACGAAAGGACCTTTAGCCAAGTCCATAGCAAAGAAGATTCTACTGCTTGGATCTGATGGCAGAACATTGAGAGATGCCACAGAGAATGAATAGCTTCTCCCTTTATTTCCAAATTCTCTCTTCTCTTCCAAATTGTCTTTACATAAGAAAATATAGAAAAAAAAGAACAAAAATCTGGGATCAAAATCCTGTCTCTTAGGGAAGAATTTGCAGTAAATTCACCAATTGACTAAAGTCACCTAAGGTAATGGATAGGTCCTAAAACCAACCTGGAACATGTCCTCCCCAGTATCAAGGAAACTTGGAAGCCAAATTCATAATTAGAAGTTGTTTTTTGTTTGTTTGTTTGTTTGTTTGTTTGTTTTTGTGAACACAGAATTAGAATAGCTGCAAGTTTCTGCACGATTTAAATATTTAAGGATATCAAATCAGGTAGACCATCTCCATAGTAACTGCAATGGGGCCTGGTGTGCCTGAATTCCTGGAGAGGACCCCACATATTGGATGGCATCGCCAATGCCTATACATATAATTGACATTACCTTCCTGCCTTAATGTTTTTCAGCCATGTTAATTTCTTGAATTTAGTGTTCTGCCCTGAAAGTATCTTTCTCTTTAGCATGACCCCTGTATCTCTCTTATGATTGGATATGTGCTGATAGAATTTCATACTTAGAGTTTATAATTTTCTTTTTAAAATATATCTGGGAAGCATACTTCTATTGATCTCAGGATAGTATGAAATTATGATCAATATTTGCATAAATAACATTTATTGTTGAATTTCTTTGAAGATAACACTTTTACCTAATATTTCTGGCAAAATGTGGGGACAATATTTTATCTTGTAAGCAACTAATATCATGCTTTTCTTTTTTTCCTTTTCCCTTCATGGTATTCTGAGTGTGGTAATAGAGTTGAAAGTGTTATTATGTAGAGGAATTCTGACCTCCTCCTCCGGGGCTGAGAGATCACACAGAGAGCAGGATGCACAGGACCAGTGATCTGTTCCTGGTGGAGCTAATTGATAAGGAACATATTTTATGAATGAAGTTACAAGATAAAAACTGAGACTAATGAAATACCCCAATGACTCCAAAGTAATTAAGGAAGGCATTCCATACACTACCTCTAATTAGACACTGAGGCTGAGAATTCACAATTGACTCGATATTCTCCAGTGGTGCTGACCCCTTGTTTAATATGACAGCAACTGAGAATATTCATAATGAAGGAGAGTAAAACCTTCTTTCTAAGGTGACAGTGAGCCATTTACGTGAGGCTGAGGTGGGTACCAGACAATTACAAGCGTAGAAATTTAACACAGTCTCTATGTTTTTCAAATGATTCCTTCAGCCAAACAAGTTCAAGAGATGTTTTTAAAAATAATTTTTATGACACAACTCTTTTCAGCTTTTAGAAAAATGATCAAAAATAAGATCATACAATGTGACCTATTAAAAATGTGTTCACCTGTTTTCTCTCATCAGGCTTTTCTTCCGTCCTTCAATCTAGTTTTAGAGTTTCCTATAATCATTATTCCTATAAAATATAATATTCTAAATTTGCTTTAACTCTCACCCACTGAACAGTGTTTGTTCCTCACTTCTTATCTTTCAAAAGATTGCCCTTTAAATTATCCTGAGATCTTACTGTTTCTCGAAGATGTGGTAAAACCATAAAAAGCCAAAGAATACATTTTAGTCGATAGGTATTTATTAATTTGAGTATGTTATGTGTGTTACAACATATGAGAAAGCAGAAGACATTTAACCATGTACCTATGATTTAGAATATTACAATATATTCTTAGAAATGAAGCCTACATACAAGACAGAGAAACTAACAGCATATGACAGAATGTAAGTATATGTGGAGCTACATACCAGACTTTGTTTTGCAGGCATTTGAATGAGATGAGAGGAGCAAGGCCTAAAATACCTGATAAGGTTTCTGAGTGGGAGGAGAAACTCAGAGGGCATCCGGAAGGCACTGATTTGGACAAGTGGGATGGGAAGTAGAGGACAGCAAGCTGAGTGAATGTGCTGGAGAGAGCAGTCTCGTGGGGTGTTTTTGACAAAGGGAGAAAGGTGTTACTGTTGCTTGTGAGTGTGTCTCCATCACTGGCTTTCATGAAAATCACACCAAAATCATATATAATTATTTCACATGCAATAAATCAGGGCCATTTGCCAGCTTATGAATTATTAAAGAGGGTAGGATGGAATAATTTCAAATCACTTTTAATTCTTCTTTATTTAAAAAATCTTCCCTAACGAAGAATAGAATCTTAGAGCAGGCAGAGACCATGAAGGTTATCTACTTAAAGATTCCTCTCGATACAGAAACTTTTTCTGAACCATTGATGAGGTGCATGGGGGTGAATGAGCCTCCAATATGCTATGAAATATTTTGTGCAATATACATATTTTTGCATAGACAAGCTTTACAGATCTACTGTATTTCTAAAGGCATTTGAAACTTGTGCACGTGCTGTGATGAGCACCAGGTGATGTATGGAAGTGTTGAATCACTGTATTGTACACCTGAAACTAATATAACACTGTATGTTAACTAACTGGAATTTAAATAAAAACTTAAAAAAGAAGAAACTCTTATAAGTCTTAGTGGTCTGAGGCACCTGGGTGCCTCAGTCAGTTAAGCATCTGACTCTTGATCTCATGGTTTGTGAGTTCCAGCCCTGTGTTGGGCTCTGTGGTGACAGTGTGGAGCCTGCTTGGGATTTGGGGATTTTCATTCTCTCTCTTTCTCAAACAAATTAAAAAAAACCAACAATGGTCTATAGCATCTTTGCCAGGTGATAATCAAGAAATTTTGATAGGCAGCTCACCACCCATCAAGTTAGCCAGCTATATAATTTCCACAGCTCCACCTCTGCTTGAGTTACTCCGAGCCAGTCTCCCAGTCAGAGGTCATACTTTGGCCCTAGTTTGTAGGTGCAGATCTGAACCCAGACGAGATGATTTAATTTGGAGCCAGGCAAAACAAGACCCCCCCCCCCCAGTACCCAATGCTCAGGTATCTCTATCTACAGCATTGACAATGAATGCATGGTCATCGGTCTCAAAGATGTGAAGATTGAGTTGTTTTTAACTCTCTCATAAAATGAAATTAAAATAAAGAATCAGACTAGGAGACCATTTGACTTGACTCACAGAGCTCGGGATATACGCAGAGGCTTTGAATGGTGATCACCAGACTTGTTTCCACGGATCCTCTTTGCTCCACTGAGCAAATTTGGGAGGTATTTTTACTTAGGGTTCATAAGTTTCCTCTCTAATGAGGAGAAGCTGTTAAAAATGATGTACTGATTTAGAGTTTTCTCTGACTTTCTTTTTTAACATGATATATTAGAGTCCCCTTTCTACTCACATCTTTCAAAAGTGGTGCCAATAATGTGGGGGACGATAAATTATTCAAAGTGGGGGAGCCATATAACAAACAGGAAGCCAGTGGTTTATTAAAGATAGCTGCACACAAATGCACATTTGCCAACAATGTCAACAACAAATCAGAAATGATACATGACCTTTCTTACATGCCTGCAACATTTAATATCTCTGAAAGACATTAAAGATGTCAAATGTTTAGACCACAATCTGAGAAGCAGTGAAAATATAGTATCAGTGTTTGCAAACAGGCTTAGAGCTGGGTCACAATTCCCTATGCCTGCCTTTTCCTAAAGGGTAAACATCTTTCACATATTTGTTTGCTGGTGTACTTTGCTTTGCAAAATAGTTCTGATCCTGAGGTGGTGTTTGTTAATCCAATCCCACTTTACCATAAACTAGAATTATCATTTCAGAGGCAGTTATACTTCATTTATGTTCAATTTCCGACTCGGGTAGGCTCCCATAATTCACATTTGCTTATCCTCCTCCCCCTACTCTGTGTTTAATATTGAATGATTTATAAGGCAACTACTTGAAAGCATTGAAGAAGCTGTTTCCCTTTAAGCCGATAATAGTGAATACTTTTTGGAAGTAAAATATCATTTTACTAATTCTTTTGCTTTAGAAGTTGGATTTTGGTTTGCGTTCATTTTTAAATTAATTTTAGCATGAAATATAAATGTAGAATAATAGAATAGTATAATGAAACTCATGTGCCCATCGCCAACCTCAACAATTATCAACTTATGATCAGTTACATTTTAGCTGTACTCCATATTGTTTACTTTAATTTGAAGCAAATATTAAACACTGCATGATATCATTTGACCCATAAATATTTTCATTTTTTCTTTGCTCTTCTTTTTTTTAATTCTTTTAGAAAGAGAGAGAGAGAGAGAGAGAGAGAGAGAGAGAGAGAGAGAAAGTGAGGAGGGGGTAGAGGGAGAGAGAGATAGAATCTTAAGCAGGCTCCACACTCAGTGCAGAGCCTCACACGGGGCTTGATCCCATGACCCTGGGATCATGACCTGCACCAAAATCAAGAGTCAGGTGCTCAACAAACTGAGCCACCCTGGCGCCCCCATAAATATTTTCTTGATGTGTCTCTTAAAAGATATTTTAGCAGTTCTTCCTCTATCTCTCTCTTATTTTTTCTTGCACTTTATTTGTGCAAACACTGAAATGTTTGTCCTGTAGAGTTTTAAAAGTCTGTCTTGCTGTTTGAATTCATGTTTTAACATGTATTTCTGTCCCTGTATTTCTTGTCAATTGACAGGTTTTAGAGTCTTGATTAAATTCAGATTCAATTTTATCCTTTTTGCAAGACTTCTTTATAGGTAATGTTACAGGCTTCCATCAGAAAGACATGTCTTGTTGGGCCCCCCAGGTGGCTCAGTCAGTTAAGCATCTGACTTAGGTTCAGGTCATAATCTTGCAGTTTGTGAGTTCAAGCCTGCATCGGGCTCTCTGCTGTCAGTGCAGAACCCACTCTGGATTCTCTATCCCTCTCTCTCTCTCTGCCCACCCCTGCTCGTCTCTCTCTCACTCTCTCTCTCTCTCTCAAAAATAAATAAAAAAGAAAAGAAAGACATGTCTGGTTATCTTTCTGTGATGTTAGCAGCCAATGCTATTAAGTAAAGATAGTATGAAAATCTTACAATTGTACCCTTCCATTTCTCTTTTCCTATCCTTAGTGTTATTATTTTCAACTATTTAACTTCTGTAAAATATATTACTTTCACTTTAACTAGTCAGGTTTTTTAAGTGATATAAAGAATAAAAGCATATCTACCAGTGCAGTTACTACAGGCTGTATTCTTCATTCCTTCTTGTCAATTCAGGTATCCATCTGATATCATTGGAACTCCTCTAACATTCCTTGCAGCCCAGGGCTTCTGGTGGTGAATTTTTTAGGTTTTAAAGGTCTGAACATTTTTATTTCATATTTTTTGAAAGATATTTCCCTTGGGTATAGAATTCTTGGTTTACAGTTCTATTCTTATAGACACCGTTAAAGATTTTGTTCCACTTTTGCTCACTTGCGTGGTTTCTGAAGACATGTCTAATCTCACTTTTACCTTTGGTCCTTTGTACGTAACATTATCAATCTGGCTGCCTTTAAGATTTAAATCTTTATCTCTGCTTTGAAGCAATTGGATTATGATGTGACTTGACATCATACTGGGTCTTATGCTTATGGTTCCTTGAGCTTCGATTTTTGGGTTCACAATTTTCATCAAAATTGGAAAACTGGCTGCTGAGGTTGTCTGACTACTTTATTGCTACTATGTTAATGTTTTCCAGATTTTTCTTTCTGTGTTTCACTTTGGTTAGTTTTTATTGTCATGTTTCTAATTTCACTAAATTATTACTTTGCAACTTCTAGTTTTCTCCTAATAATTTTTAGTATATTTTTATATTTATGTGTTGTTGTTTTTACTTTTTGACCCAAATTTGCATGTAATCTCAATTCACTTTAAAGTGAAGATCTTTCTTCAGCATTTTTTTGTGTGTGAGTCTAAGAATTCTGTGTCTGAGAATTATTTCCTGTTCATTAAAAAAACCCACTTATTATTTAGAAATAATTTCATACTTCCAGAAAATTTATAAGAATATTAAAAAGAAGTATATACACTTTATCAAGATTCACTTCTTGTTACCATTTTGCCAAATTACTTTATCATCTATACTCTTTCCTTTATTCCTAAATTTGTCAGTGTGTGTTACCTAAGATGAAGGATATTCTCTTATATAATCAAAGGAAAGTTACCTATATTGGTAAATTGAACATTGATACAATTCGTTAGTGTACTGTCCAGCGTTCCAACTGCTTTTTAATCATTTTCTTCCAAAAGAGGATCTAGTCAGTGTTCCAGGATTACACTTAATGTTCATGTCTTTTGACTATTCTCCAATCTGGAAGAGTTTCTTGGCCATTTTTGTGTCTTGGTGTGTGTGTCTTTTAAGACATTAACAATTTGGGGGAATATAATAGTCTCCACCTTGAGTTTGGATGATATTTCCTTGTGATTGTGTTTAATTTATGCATTCTAGGCCAAGTATTACATAAGATATGTGTCATTTTTAGGATATCATGTCTGAGGCATATAATGGCCATTTGCCTTCTCCTGGTGATGTTAATTTTGATCACGCAGCTCAGGTATAATTTGATTTTTCCATTGCATAACTTCTATTTTTTTTTCTCCTTATAACTAATAAGAAAACCATAGCCCTGAAAATATCCTGGTGATCACAATACCTCACATTAGGTTTAGAATCAATTGATCATTCTTGCCTGAACTGACCTTTACTTTGACAACTGCACAATAATTATTTTCCAACCTAAGTACATTTTATACATTTACTTATCAGCCCTCTATACTGCATTGTAGACAAATTCCCTCTATCCTTTCCCTCTCTCCCTTCCTTTCTTCCTTCCTTCCTAATTAACTATCCAAGAAACTCGTAGGGTCCTCTTTCTTGCTTCCTATATTTTATAATTTAATACTGACTTATTGTGGTGCTCACAATGGTCCAAATTTAGTTAGTACAATCCTCTTCACTTGCTCAGAAACATCCAATGGCTAGTATCTCCATCCCTCCCGGAATGAAATCTGAAATCTTTCCATTGCCAACAAGTACCTTTGTGACCATCTCTCTATAATTTCATACCCAACTTCTCTGTACCACATTCCTTTTGCTGCAGCAACTGTGGGTCTCCTTTCTGGACCTTGGCACTTGCTCCTCCCTCTAATTTGAGCACTCATTTACTAACATCTGAGTGGTTTGCTCCTCATTCACTGAGATTTCTGCTTATATGTCACCTGTTTAGAGAGGCCTTCCCTGTTCTTCCCATTATTTAAAATAGCACCACTACCTTCACTGTTCTCTATTCCCTTAGCCTGTTTTATTAAGATTCATGTCATTGGTCTTGGCCATGATTTCTTGGATATGACACCAAAAGTACAAGCAACAAAAGCAAAAATAGACAAGTGAATCTATATCAGACTAAAAAGTCTGCACAGAAAAAGAAACAATCAACAGAGTGAAAAGGCAACCTACAGAATAAGGAAAGTGTTTGCAAGCCAAAATCTGACAAGGGGCTAATATATAAAATATACAAGGGAGTCCTACAACTTAGTAGCAAAACCCTCAAGTAATCCAGTTGAAAAATGGACAAAGGACTTGTACAGACATTTCTCCAAAGAAGACATACAAATGGTTGATAGATATGTGAAAAGAAGCCCAACATCACTAGAAATCATGGAAACAGGAATCAAAATCACAGTAAGAAATTACCTCACAGTTGTGATGATGGCTATTACAAAGCAACAAAAGATAACAAGTGTTGGTGAGAATGTAGAACATTAGAATTCTTGTACACTATTGGTGGGAATGTAAATTTTTGTAGCCGCTATAGAAAACATTATGGAGGTTCCTCAGAAAACTTAAAGTAGAACCACCATATGTTCCAGCAATCCTACTTCTGGGTATATATCCAAAAGAATTGAAATCAGGGTCTCAAAGAGATATCTGCACTCCCATATTTATTGCAGCATTATTCACAGTAACCAAGATTTAGAAACAACTACATGTTCATCAACAGATGAGTAGATGTTTTCAAAAGTGGTATATACACACAATGGAATATTATTCAGCATTAAAAAGAAGGATATCCTGCCATTTGTGGCAACATAGATGAACCCAGAGGACGTTATGCTAAGTGAGATAAGCCAGTCACAGAAGGACTAATATTGCATGGTTCTCCTTATATGAGGTATCCCATAAATTCATGGAAACAAAGGGAAGAATGGTAGTTGCCAGGGACTAGAGAAAGGCAGAAACGATGAGTTATTATTCATGCATACAGTTTCAGTTATATAAGATGAATCAGTTGTAGAGATGTGCTGTACAACATTGTGCCTAAACTTAATAAAAATATTTTTATTGAGCTCTTGAGATGTGTTGTTTAATGTCTGTCTTTCCAGAAACAAAAAAGTAAGTTCCCTAATCATAGGCACTAGGTCTTTTATGTTCACTGCTATATATTCAGTACCTCAATCAGTGCCTACACCATAGTAGGTAGGTGTTCAATAACATTTGTGGAATGAATGAATGTAGTGAAAGGGAGCATATAGTGCATTTTAGGGAATGAAAGAGGTCCAATACCAGATATTGATGTCGGGGGAGCTAGTGAGTTAGGCAGCAGCCAGACTGTACAGAATTTTGTAGACCACATAAGGAGTTTTTTAAAAGCACTATGCGTAGCCGCTAGAGTGTTTTAAGCAGATGGACTGATGAGATGTGATTTAAGTTTGAAAAAAAAAATCACTCTGATCTGGAAAGTGTATGATCATTAGGGCAATTGTTCTCAGCCCCTGACTAATTAAATCAGACCCTGTGGTGTTGGAACCCAGGCCTCAGTGATTGCTAAAGCCTTTCAGGTGATTCCAATGCACAGCCAAGATTGGAAACTAGTGGGTTTGGGTGAGGTTCCTGAGAAAGCAGGATGGATAAGATTCAAAACACAGGTGGAGGGATTTCTGGTTTCAGCTTTTTTACGTCAAGAGCTTGGAAGTCATTAATTTTGTCCTTAAAATGAGAAAAAAAACTGTACAAGCTGAAAATCAATGACTTTCTTGGACCAGAGAACCATGTTTCTGGGCAAACCACTACCCTGAAATCTGGAGAGTCAGGTGCATCTAGAGATATCCGTCAACTGAGATATGCTTATCTAGAGCAGAAGTCACTGGGCACATAAACTGGTAGGAATGTGTAAATGGGAATTTTGACAAATTGTTGGACTCTAAGTCTGGATTAGCATGAGAGTGAGAAGCTCCTGTCATAAAGAGGCCTCATAATTTCCCAGCATTTTCCTTCAGGAAGCCTTCCAGTTTTTTATGGGGAGGATCTGAGAAAGCTCCTTATGCAATCTTGGCAGGGCAAGGATGAGGGAAGGAAGAGTAGCTATGGATGAGGAAGGAAGAGTAGCTATGGTAAAACCCTTCCAGACTTTTTCCCAAGCAAATATTTGATCTCTACAGTGGAGGACTTCACCAGAGGGCAATTCTGAAATCTCATCCTGGCTTGGAGAAGGGAGCTCTGCCTTGGAGAAGGGAGCTCTGCCTCACTGCCTCCTGCTTCAGCCTTCCTATCTCACCCTAAAGAAAAATAAATAAAAACCTGGTCAAAAGGGAAAAGGGTTTCAGGGAATTAGACTGGGATGGTTGGAGCTGGTAAAGAGACTAACAGACAGTAGAGACAAAGTTCCACTCCTGGAGGAGGGGACAGAAACTTCTGAAGTCCGTACCCTTGGAACACATGCTCACTAAAGACTGGGCCTCAATTAGAAGGTTATAGAACACTCTCTGTCCCATACCTTACCACCACATGAACAAACTTTCAGTAATAACGACAGTGGATTGCAGTGGGGGAAGCTGCAAAACACAGACCTGTCTGAGAAAGAGAACACAGGGAATCCGCAGAGCAGAGAGGGGAGGAGAAAACAATCCCACCAGAGGAATTTGAAGCCTCTGTTGCCTCTAGTTACAAGGAGTATTAAACATAACCCAACTCCTAGCCAGATTGACATACTCCTCACACTAAAGGCCTGTTTACTGTAGTACCTAGCACCCTAATGTGCTTTCAACCAGAACTTCAGAAGCCAAGATAATACACAGAAGAGACAAACAATTTTCAGACACAGACTCAGATATGACAGAGATGTTGGATTTTCAGAGAGGAACCTAAACTTATTATGATTAATATGTTAAAGACTTTAATGAAAAAAGTAGACAACATGCAAAATCAGATGGGCAATGTAAGCCCAGTGATGGATACTATTAGAAGGAAACAAAATACAGGTGGGGAAATTAGCTTTAGGAAGGATTAGGGATAAATCTTTTAACATAAGAAGAGGAAAAAAAGAAATGATTGGTACAAATAATAGGTATGCATTTGTAGGTATGGACCTGGACAGTGGCTTTGATTTCTCTGTTAATTTCAGTCCCCTATTTTGTGACTCACCCCCACACACATACAGGGAAACAAATGTCTACTAACTGGGGAAGGTGTGAGGTAGGTAAAGGCAATGTTAGGAAACCATCTCCTATGCACTTTCTTGTCCCCCTTATGGCATGTTAACTGGCTTTATTTTTCCTGGGCACTTGGGTAGGTTGAAAAAGAGCAAATAAATATAACACACGAAGAAGTATTTCCTCCAATATGGTTTGTGGATGAGTCTTTGTTTATATAGATCAATGATCACTGTAGTGCTCTGATTTAAGTATATCACCTGGCCAACAAAAATAAATATTCAAAAAGGTGTATTCCTTTACTTAGATATGTTTGGCTATTGTGTCACAATATCAAATCAAATTAGATACTAGATTTCAGTGATCAAAGGGGTAAAAAAAATGGATGAGAGGGAACACATACTATCATGAACTAGCACTTATTAAGCACCTATTACGTTTTGAATTCTGTTCTGTACCAGATCTTTTACAAAACCTCAATGCCCTTTTCAGGTAGATTTTTAAAACCTTCACTTTAGGGATCCTGGGAAGATGGTGGCGTAGGAGGACGCTCAGCTCACCGCGCGTCCTGCTGATCACTTAGATTCCACCTACACCTGCCATTAAATAACCCAGAAAACCGCCAGAAGACTAGCAGAATGGAGTCTCCGGAGCCAAGTGCAGATGAGAGGCCCACGGAAGAGGGGCCCCTCCTGAAGTGGATCTCCGAAGGAAAAGTGAGCTGAGCCTGCCCCTCCCGCCCCTGTGCACCTTGCCATCCACCCCAGCTAATACGCCAAATCCCCAGCACCACAAGACTGGCAGTGTGCAAGTAACCCAGACGGGCCACACCACCCCACAGTGAATCCTGCCCATAGGAGAGGGAAAGAAAAGGCACACACCAGTCTGACTGTGGCCCCAGCAGTGGGCTGGGGGCAGACATCAGGTCTGACTGCGGCCAGCCCACCAATGCAAGTTATTCAAGACAGCACAGGGGAAGTGCCCCGCAGTCCCGCACCACTCCAGGGACTATCCAAAATGATGAAACAGAAGAATTCCCCTCAGAAAAACGTCCAGGAAATAACAACAGCTAACGAACTGATCAAAAATGATTTAAACAATACAACAGAAAGTGAATTTAGAATAATAGTCATAAAACTAATCACTGGGCTTGAAAACAGTATAAAGGACAGCAGAGAATCTCTTGCTACAGAGATCAAGGGACTAAGGAACAGCCAGGAGGGGCTAAAAAATGCTATCAACGAGTTGCAAAATAAAATGGAGACAACTACGGCTCGGATTGAAGAGGCAGAGGAGAGAATAGGTGAACTAGAAGATAAAATTATGGAAAAAGAAGAAGCTGAGAAAAAGAGAGATAAAAAAATCCAAGAGTATGAGGGGAAAATTAGAGAACTAAGTGATGCACTAAAGAGAAATATACGCATAATTGGTATATGCGTATACCATATTCCAGAGGAGGAAGAGAGAGGGAAAGGTGCTGAAGGTGTACTTGAAGAAATAATAGCTGAGAACTTCCTGGATCTGGGGAAGGAAAAAGGCATTGAAATCCAAGAGGCACAGAGAACTCCCTTCAGACGTAACTTGAATCGATCTTCTGCATGACATATCATAGTGAAACTGGCAAAATACAAGGATAAAGAGAAAATTCTGAAAGCAGCTAGAGATAAACGTGCTCTAACATATAAAGGGAGACCTTTAAGACTCGTGACTGATCTCTCTACTGAAACTTGGCAGGCCAGAAAGGAATGGCAGGAGATCTTCAATGTGATGAACAGAAAAATATGCAGCTGAGAATCCTTTATCCAGCAAGTCTGTCATTTAGAATAGAAGGAGAGATAAAGGTCTTCCCAAACAAACAAAAACTGAAGGAATTTGTCACCACTAAACCAACCCTACAAGACATCCTAAGGGGGATCCTGTGAGACAAAGTACCAGAGACATCGCTACAAGCATGAAACCTACGGACATCACAATGACTCTAAACCCATATCTTTTTATAATAACACTGAATGTAAATGGACTAAATGTGCCAACCAAAAGACATAGGGTATCAGAATGGATAAAAAAAACCAAGACCCATCTATTTGCTGTCTACAAGAGACCCATTTTAGACCTGAGGACACCTTCAGATCGAGAGTGAGGGGATGGAGAACTATTTATCATGCCACTGGAAGTCAAAACTTACTTTTCCTAAGAAAAACCTATAGGTGATCACCCTCTGTAAAATAAAGTATGTTGTATGTGCATAAAAAGGCAACTACAATTTGAATGAATCCCATGAGGGTTCCTAATGAAAAGCAGAGTTCTCTTCATAAAGCAAATGGTCACTCCCATTATTTAAGTGATGAACTGGTTAATTACACCATTTGTCACCTTGGTAGACCTTTGTTGTTGTCCTCTAGGACTCTTTAGATCAAAATAAGGATGTATGCTGAACCAGAAGTTCAACTAGAGACAAGATATTTTCCACCTTCTCTCCCAAGTGTGTCCTCTTGAGTAAGTCCCAGGAGACACCACACCACTTCTCCTTCCAAAAGTAGTCACACAGTGCATGACTAATGAAGTGAGCCCCAGACTCAGGGCCATCCTACCCTTATGGTCTGGGACAAAAAGGTGAACTAGGCAAGCCTAGTTCCCTCTCCTGGATCTTTGCACTAAAAAACACAGCAGTGGTAGCTGAAATCGCCAACTAACATTGAAGAGGCAAGGAACAACAAAAAAGCAGACTGAGCTATCAGTAGACAGAGGAAAATAGATGTGCAGAGAGAAGCAGAGAAGCCACAAGCCAACAAGATGTACCTCATTCATGCAAGGAAAAAGGCCTTCCCATTTCGATTTGAGTGTGTGGACATCCTTACCATAGTGTACATTTCCAAGAGATAATAGCTGATAATAGCTTCCACTTACTGAGCACTTACTAGGCTCCAGGTGCTGTGTTACCCGCCTTTTTTTCTTTCTATTCTCACCATGTCTCTGTGAAGTAGGCAGTAAGATTACTACCAAAGGCCAAAAGAGACAGAAAAGTCATAAGCCACTAGGGAGTGGCAGAGCATCGATCCAAGTGCCCGACTCCAAAATCTATGCTCTTAACACTGCATTGTGCTCCATCCCCCTCCACACACATCCCCCCCCCACCACCACCACCACTGGCCCCCAGTAATTAGAATAGGCAGACTGGGCAGTTGTTCTTATTCAGAGGCCATAAAGTAGTCCTCTCCTCCTCCCACCAGCTTGAAATGTTAAAATGAATCTTACTAATTTATACCAGGAAAAAGAATATCAGATTGGATTTAAGAAACTACGCTTGCACAGTTGTCTGATAGACGAGGTAGGTGACACACCTGCTCTGGGCTCGTGCCTTCTGGGGAAGGGAAAGGTGAAAGCAATAGAGGAGCTGGATGATCAGGAAATAGAAGAAAAGCTCAGAAAGTCACTCTTAGAAAAAGGTTAAGTTAAACAGTAGATTAAGAGGAAGCCCAGCAAGAGAGTAGCCAGGAGATGCTGATGAGGGAGGATATCAAGAGGCTGAGTGGAATGTGACACATCCTGTGTGGGAGCTGAGTGGAGTGTGACACATCCTGTGTGGGACAGTGAGACTTTAAGTATGTAGGGAAATCAGACCATGCTTCCCTGTAAGCTGGGTGAGCTAAGAACTGGGCTTTCATTGAGACTGAGGGGCACACATTACCTGGTAGAACTAACATCACGAGATAAAGTGAATGAATGAATGAATGAATGATATATTTATTCATAATTTATTAAGCAAGCTCTTAATAGATTGTCAGATAAGTTTAAGTTTAAATCATGAAACCATGTACCTACAATTTACCAGCTTCGTGTGTTATATAATCTAGGATTTCCACACTCCTTAGCACACTAGTTTTGCACTCACACATTGCCTGTGTAAGTTGAGATAAAAGAAATGTAACAGAGACCCTGAAGAGGAGAGGAGGGGAAAGGAGAGGAGAGGAGAGGAGAGGAGAGGAGAGGAGAGGAGAGGAGAGGAGAGGAGGGAAGGGAAGGGAAGGGAAGGGAAGGGAAGGGAAGGGAAGGGAAGGGAAGACAAGACAAGGGAAGACAAGACAGGACAGGACAAGGGAAGGGAAAGGAAAGGAAGGGAAGGGAAGGGAAGGCAAGGGAAGGGAAGGGAAGGGAGAGAAGAGAAGAGAAGAGAAGAGAAGAGAAGAGAAGAGAAGAGAAGAGAAGACAGGACAGGACAAGGGAAGGGAAGGGAAAGGAAGAGAAGAGAAGAAAAGAGAAGAGAAGAGAAGAGAAAGGAAGGGAAGGAAAGAGGGAAGTAAGTCTGTAATCTGAAGGACCTGGTCAACTTCTAAAAAAAAAATGCCTTTTTAAACAAAATAAGCTTAAAAAGTGCACCTTCACCCAAGATTCTAACACTATCTAGAGGAGAAAGCAGGAAAAGACCTCTCTGACCTCAGTTGTAGCAATTTCTTACTTGACACATCCCCAAAGGCAAGGGAATTAAAAGCAAAAATGAACTACTGGGACCTTATGAAGATAAAAATCTTCTGCACAGCAAAGGAAACAACCAACAAAACTAAAAGGCAACCAACGGAATGGGAAAAGATATTTGCAAATGACATATCGGACAAAGGGCTAGTATCCAAAATCTATAAAGAGCTCACCAAACTCCACACCCGAAAAACAAATAACTCAGTGAAGAAATGGGCAGAAAACATGAATAGACACTTCTCTAAGGAAGACATCCGGATGGCCAACAAGCACATGAAAAGATGCTCAACATCGCTCCTCATCAGGGAAATACAAATCAAAGCCACACTCAGATATCACCTCACGCCAGTCAGAGTGGCCAAAATGAACAAATCAGGAGACTATGGATGCTGGAGAGGATGTGGAGAAACGGGAACCCTCTTGCACTGTTGGTGGGAATGCAAATTGGTGCAGCCACTTGGAAAACAGTGTGGAGGTTCCTCAAAAAATTAAAAATAGACCTACCCTATGACCCAGCAATAGCACTGCTAGGAATTTACCCAAGGGATACAGGAGTACTGATGCATAGGGGCACTTGTACCCCAATGTTTATAGCAGCACTCTGAACAATAGCCAAATTATGGAAAGAGCCTAAATGTCCATCAACTGGTGAATGAATAAAGAAATTGTGGTTTATATACACAATGGAGTACCACGTGGCAATGAGAAAGAATGAAATTGGCCCTTTGTAGCAACATGGATGGAACTGGAGAGTGTTGTGCTAAGTGAAATAAGCCATACAGAGAAAGACAGATACCATATGGTTTCACTCTTATGTGGATCCTGAGAAACTTAACAGAAACCCATGGGGGAGGGGAAGGAAAAAAAAAAAAGAGGTTAGAGTGGAAGAGAGCCAAAGCATAAGAGACTCCTAAAAACTGAGAACAAACTGAGGGTTGATGGAGGGTGAGAGGGAGGGGAGGGTGGGTGATGGGTATTAAGGAGGGCACCTTTTGGGATGAACACTGGGTGTTGTATGGAAACTAATTTGACAATAAACTTTATATACTGAAAAATAAAAAAATTAAAAAAAAAATAAAAAAATAAAAAATAAATACATAAAACCTTCATTTTATATTTGGGGAAGTAGAAGCCCAGAGAAATTATTAAATGCACAGAACTAGTAAGACGTGTATATCCCATATAAACTCATGTATTAGTTTCATTTTTAAACTTCGTCCTCCAAAGCCACTGCTTGTTCCACTATACCATCTTAGTCATATCACTTTAAAACATGGCAAAATTTAGAAGTTGCAGAAAGAAAAGAAATACGTCCTGAAATGGAGGAAAAGATTTTATGGCACAATTTTTACAGGTATTTTACCTGGGTGTTTTCTATCTAAATAATATGTAAGTCTAAATATTTTCTATGTAAATAAGAATGGGACTATTTTCAAAGTGAACTGTCAGGAAATTCCTGTGCTGTGTTTTTTAACAGACTTAACTGGTGTAGTTTTTCACACCAATGTCTGGAGCATCATCAAGGTGCCAGAGTAATAAATATTATGCAATCATTTCTTGATTCTAAGATTCATGTTTTGTCTTAAAATTTTAAGAGTTTGGAAGCTGGGATGCATCTTATCATGTCAAGAGAAGCTTTCCAGTGGCCAAGCAAAGGAGTAAGTTATGGTGGCTTTTCTTTAATTGCCTAAATAAATGAAAACTTAGTCTATTTTTGGAGGTAACTATTAACTAATTTGCACCTCAGTTAAATGATTTGCATTGGTAACATTATATTCCACTGATTTAAATGCAAATTTGGATCCCTAAGGATTGCTTTTAATACCTTTACCAGATTATATTATTTAAAAAATTGAAAATAAAGTTATTGTGACTATGGAAGATTCCTTACCAAATGCCAGCAAGTGCAACTAAGGGCAATGCAAATTGCTAAATCTTTTAGAATAGGTCATATAATTTTGAAAACTTGAGGGGGATATGTGACCAAGTGATGCATTGAGAAGGGCTCTGATATAGGGCCTGAACTTCTATTTTGTTGCAAGTTTCCAGCCAGCTTGGAAACAAAGCTGTTTAGCTTCCAATACTACATAATAAATTAGTAAAACTAGATAAAAAAACCAAAAGTTTGACCAGATAGTGCACATGTAACTAAATGCCTCAAATGTATACTGTCAATTGTAGGGGAAATAAAATGGCCCCTACAGTGAAAGAATTTATGATTTGGGGAAAGAGGAATAGAGAGAGATGGAACTCCCACTAGGGATACTAAAAAACAATATAAGATTTTACTAATGCTACACAAATTTGTACAAAAGAGTTTCCAGAAAAGTGTTTTCCTATGCTGATAGTTGTTCTGGGCACTACTTTAAGAAGGACCTGAAGAAGGAGAAATTATGCATAATAATAATCAGGGGAGACCTCCCAGGAACAGTGAGTACTGAAGGAGGGTATGAGTCTGGAGATGCTGAAAAGTTAGGGATTTATGCACCTTCCTCCTCTACCCAGCTGGTGTCCACAGCAGAGCCTTCCGCATAGTTGCACTAAAACTGTGTATGAATAGATGGAAAACACTGAAGGACGGCACCTCTTAATGGATATAGAATGTTTAGGGTCATGGAAGAACAATAAAAAAGCCTGACAGAGACCTTCTCACTCTTCCCACTTCCACCCCAGATACATTCTCGGAATCAGCACCATCCTATTTTTAAACATTTCATTTGTCAGCTTTTTATTATTAAAAAAAATGTCCAATTTGCTTAAAGCACCTCAGGCAAAGTATGATCAAATTCATGGATGACAGTGACATTGAATAAGAATGGACAGGGACAGAAAAACCTGGGCCCATTAAAATGGACCTATGGATAAAGAGTACTCTCAGCTCTACACTTTCCCACGTCCAGGGTTTAGTGAAATAAAGCCAGAAACAATCATAGACTGATTCAGTATCAACCTCAGAGGCCATGCTTTTACAGCCTAAGGGACTGAATTGTGCTATGACCAGACTACGAATTCCCAGGGAATTTTCTGAATAATCATCTTGTCTCCACATGGTATCTCAGCTTAAACTGTTTCCCTCAAGATTGTGTCGGGAAAAAAAATGGTCCTTGACATTCTCTTGTGGAAATTTTACTTCAAGCACACATAGATTTAGATGATTTTAAATCAGGGTTGTTTGTATTCTGAGAGTTAGTACAGCTGTGACATATATGATAATTGGGAAATGAAGAAAGCAAAAGAGATCCCACATGGTTTCCTATAGCATATAACAAGCATTTGTCTATTACATGAGCCAGATATCTGAGCATGACAAATTCTTTCAATATGGTAGCCATAAAATGAAGTAGTAACAAGAAGCCAGGACACAGTCTGATATGCTGTGAAATTGGGGAACCAAGGCCAGGGAAATCCAGAAATGTTAGACTGAAAATCCTGTTTCCAGAAATGAGTTGTCACATCTAAGCAAGGTTGATATTTCTTCAATTCTTTAAGATCAGGGTCATTGGAAGGGGGAGGGTGGAGAGGGGAAGGCAACTGAGCCAGCAGTATGGAAGGTAGTTCTAGTTAGAATTCTTGAGAATTTTTTAAGATTTATAGGCATGCCCCTATGGATGCACTTATCTTCTCCTTTAAGAGGCATTGAACAGTCAGGAGGCCCAGGGACCATGGACTTGGTAGAAGCCATAATTAAGCCTTTTGAAGCTTAAAGGATAAAAAAGGGAAGGGTCAGGAAGTCATGAAAGCCAGAGAAGGAATGACTCCCCTGATAGGGAAACAAAGGAGGAGACCAAATGGAGATACCACCATTTACAAGTTTCTGCCAAGCGTTTTTAAGAAGGGGTGCTAGAACAATTGCACATTTATTGGGGTTTGGGGTGGGTGGGTGGAGAGGTGAGACAAAAAGGAAAAGAATAAAAGGCCCTTGATCTAAATGTTAAACTTTATAAAAATTAACTCAAATGGATTATGGACTTAAATGTAAAATGTGAAGCTATAAAACTTTTGGATACAGAAAATATTTGAGATCTAGGGATAGGCAAAGAACTCTCAGATGTGGCACCAAAAGCACAGTCCATAAAAGGAAAAAAAATTGATGAATTAGACCTAATCCGAAATTAAAAGTTTTTCTCTGTAGAGGACCCTGTTAATGGCATGAAAAGACAGTGTACAGTCTGGGAGAAAGTATTTGTAAATCACATATCCAACAAAGAATTAGTATTTAGAACATATAAGTAACTCTAAAAAGTCATCAGTTAAATAAGCAAGTAAACAATCCAATTACAAAATGGGCAAAAGACATGAAAAGAATTTTACCAAAGTGAATAAGAAATAACAAGCACATGAAAAGATGTTCACCAATATTTGCCATGAGGGAAATACAAATTAAAACCACAGTGAGAGGGATGCCTGGGTGCTCAGTCAGTTGGACATCAGACTCTTGAATTTGGCTCAGCTCATGGTCGTAAGACTGAGTCCCACATTGGATTCTGCATTAAGCGTGGAGCCTGCTTGGGATTCTCTCTCTCTCCCTCTACCCCTCTCCCCTGCTTGTGCTCTCTTTCTCTAAAAAAAATAAAATAAATAAAATCACAGTCAGATATATCACATACCTATTAGAATATCTGAGATAAAAATATATAGTGACAACATAAAATTCTGGCAAGGATATAGAGAAATTGGTTCACTCATACATTGCTACTGTCAATATATAAAATAGTAAAACTATAAAAGAAAACAGTTTGGCAATTTCCTATAAAACTAAATATGCAAATACAATACAGTTCAGAAATTACACTTGTGGCTAGTTGTCCCAGAGAAATTAAAATTTATATTCACATCTGTATGTGATGCACATAGTGGTTTTATTTGTATTAGTCAAAATTTGGAATGACCAAGAAGTCCTTCACCAGCTGAGTAATTAAACAAATTGTGATACATTCATACTACAGAATACATCTCAGCAACAAAAAGGAGCAAACTATTGGTACATGCAAAATCTTGGCTGAATCTCCAGAGAATTATCCTTTGAGAAAAAACAAATCCCAAAAGGTTGTATACTGTATAATTTTATTTACATACACTCTTTCTTAAGTTTATTTGTTTTGAGAGAGGTAGAGTGCAAGAGGGGGAGAGGGACAGTGGGAGAGGGAGAGAATCCCTGGAAGGATCCATGCTGCCAGCGCAAAGCCCGATGTGGGACTCAAACTCAATTACTGTGAGATCATGACCTGAGCCAAAATCAAGAGTCGGATGCTTAACTGACTGACCCATCCAGGGGCCCCCATAAAAGTCTTGAAAGTATAAAATTATAAGAATGGAGAATAGATTATTGATTGTCAAGATTAAAGACAAAGACTGGGGGAGGGAGGAGGCAGGTAGGTTGCTCTTATTAAAGAGCAATAAAAGGGATTTTTGTGGTGGTAGAAATGTTCTGTATCTTAAATGTATCAATGTCAATATCTTGGTTGTGGTATTGTACTCTAGTTTTACAAGATATTACCATTATGAACTGTGTAGTCAAGGGATCTCTCTAGTATTCCTTAAAACTGCATGTGAATCTATTATTATCCCAAAATTAAAAGTTCAATTTAATCAATGTATTATCTCCTTTCAAAAGTCCAAATCATATATAAGCTAGATTCTGAGATACAGAGAAAAAAATGGATGTAAGGAGGCACTTGAACTTTATTTTGTATAGAATGGCTTTGAAGTACTTAATTTTTTTTAAAAAAAATGTAAATTCTAGTTAGTTAACATACAGTGCAATATTGGCTTCAGGAATAGAATTCAGTAATTCATGACTTACATCCAACATTCAGTGCTCATCATAACAAGTGCCTTCTTTAATACCCATCACCCATCTAGTCCATCCCCTACCCACCTCCCTCCATCAACCCTCAGTTTTTTCTCTATCATTAAGAGACTCTTTAGGGTTTGTTTCCCTCTATTTTTCCCCCTTCCCATATGTTAATATTTTATGTTTGTTAAATTCCACACATGTGTAAAATCATATGGAATTTGTCTTTCTCTGACTTATTTTCCTTAGCCTAATGCATTCTAGCTCCATCCACATTGTTGCAAATAGCAAGATTTCATTCTTTTTGATGGGTGAATAATATCCCATCTTCTTTATCCATTCATCAGTCGATGAACATTTGGTTTCTTTCCATAGTTTGCCTATTGTTGATAATGCTGCTATCAACATTGGGGTGCATGTACACCTTTGAATCTGTATTTTTGTAGCCATTGAATAAAGACCTAATAGTGCAATTGCTGGATCTCATGGTAGTTCTATTTTTAAACTTTTGAGGAACCTCCATTTTCCAGAGTGGCTACACCAGTTTGGATTCCTACCAACAGTGCAAGAGGATTCCCCATTCTCCACATCTTCACCAACACCTGTTATTTCTTGTGTTGTTAATTTTAGCTATTCTGACAGGTGTGAGGTGGTATCTCATCATAGTTTTGATTTATATTTCCCTGATGATGAGTTATGTTGAGCATTTGTCATTTGTCTGTTAGCCATCTGGATGTCTTCTTTGACGAAGTGTCTACTCATGTCTTTCACCCATTTCTTAACTGGAATATTTGATTTTTTGGGTGTTGAGTTTGATAAGTTCTTTATAGACTTTGGAGAGTAGCCCTTTATCTGATATGTCATTTGCAAATATCTTCTCCCGTCCATAGGCTACCTTTTAATTTTGTTGATTGTTACCCTCACTGTGCAGAAGCTTTTTATCTTGATGAAGTCCCAAAAGTTCATTTTTGCTTTTGTTTTCCTTGCCTCTGGAGATGAGTCTAGTAAGAAGTTGCTCCAGCCGAAGTCAAGACATTGCTTCCTGCATTCTCCTCTAGGATTTTGATGGTTTCCTGTCTCACATTTAGGTCTTTCATCCAGTTTGAATTTATTTTTGTATATGGTGTAAGAAACTGGCCCAATTTCATTCTTCTGCATGTTGCCATTCAGTTTTCCCAACACCATTTGTTGAAGAGACTGTCTTTTTTCCATGGGCTATTCTTTCCTGGTTTCTTGAAAATTAGCTGACCATATAGTTGTGGTTCCATTTATGGGTTTTCTATTCTGTTCCATTGATTTATGTGTCTGTCTTTGTGTCAGTCTTGATGGTTACAGCTTATAGTACATCTTGAAGTCCGGGATTGTGATGCCTCCAGCTTTGGTTTCCTTTTTCAGGCTGGCTGTGGATATCCAGGGTCTTTTGTGGCTCCATACACATTTTAGGACTGTTTGTTCTAGCTCTGTGAAAAGTGTTGATAGTATTTTGATAGGGACTGCATTAAATATCTAGATTGCTTTTGATGTATTTTAAGCAGAGGAATACTATGGTCAGATTTTTTTTAATTATTATTTTTAAATTCTGGTATTGTTAACATACAATGTTATATTAGTTTCAGATGTATGATATAGTGATTCAACAATTCTATACATTTCTCGATGCTCCTCATAAGTGTACTTTTTAATCCCCATCACGTATTTCACTTATCCCCGACCCTCCTCCTCTCTGGTAACCATCAGTTTGTTCTCTATAGTTAAGAGTCTGTTTCTTGGTTTGTCCCTGTCTCTCTTTTTTCCTTTTCTCATTTGTTTTGTTTCTTAAATTTCACATATGAGTAAAATCATATGGTATTTGTCTTTTTTTGACTGAATTATTTCACTTAGCATTATACTCTTTAGCTCCATCCATGTTATTGCTAATGGCAAGATTTCATTCTTTTTTATGGTCTGAATAATATATATATATATATATATATATATATATATATATATATATATATATCTCACATCTACTTTATTAATCAATTGATGGATACTTGGGATGCTTCCATAAATTGGCTATTGTAAATAATGCTGCAATTAACATAGGGGTGCATTTATTTGTATTTTAGAAAATTTATGATTTTTCTATGTGATGTGGATTTGAAGTGGTGGGGTACTTAGGGCTTGTCTGGGGAGACCTGAGAGAATGACAGCAGATAGAGGGTGATGGCTACTAACTAGAAGAAACATAAGGGACTAGTCTACCAAGGCAAAGGCACCAGGGATGTTGAGGTGGGGAAACACACAGAAAACATAGGTGGTGGATCAATAGTATGTCATGACTGGTGTGGTTTGAAGTCTTGGGCAAAGAAGAGTAAGAATCAAGCGCTAGCTCCAGTTTTTCATCACTAGAGGCATGGCAGGGCTTTTAGTGATCAGGTTGCAGTGAAACTGTTTTTAGGGGAGGGGGCTATAAGAAGCAGAGTCCAGTTCAGCTATGTAGTGCTTAGTTATTTCAAAGTCCCCCACCACACACACATCCTGCACCATTATTTTTCGCTTGAGGAAACTATGGTCAGAATTGGTGAAGTCACTTGTCTAGCATATGTACCTTGCCTTCCTAACTCCATGAATTTGAATTCTCCAAGAAATATCATGCCAATTATCCAGAAATTCCATCATCCCCAGAAGAGATCTATTTCTTAATGTATTTGTGAAATTAAATGTAAGTAACTGGGGTGCCTGGGTGGCTCGGTCAGTTAAGCGACTGACTCTTGGTTTTAGCTCAGGTAGTGATCTCATGGTTTGTGAGTTTGAGCCATGCATCGGGCTCCACAGCTGGCAGTGTGGAGCCTGCTTGGGATTCTCTCTCTCTCCCTCTCTCTCTGACCCTCCCCTGCTCACACTGTCTCTGTCTATCTCAAAATAAATAAATAAAACTCAAAAAAAATCAATGTAAGCAACCATCCGTAACCACATAACTGCTCTCTAATTTTGGGAACCAGAGACAACATCATATTCATTGTGAGTGCAATCAACTAGCAAATGGCTCTGCCCTGAGGAGGTGTTCAGGGTGAATATGGTATGGAATAAGCCCACCTATGTTTATTGAAGTTCTGACTCAAGCAGGCTCCTTCCAGACTATGGTGTTATATGCAGCCTTATGTGTGGACTGCTCATTGGAGACAGACTGGAGAGCTTGAACAGAAGGGTGTGTGAATACAAAAGCTGTAGACCTTTTCCAGTCCTTCAACCAGAGTCCTATGGCCCAGGAATGATTCCAAGGGGTTCTGAAAAAAACACAAGATGCTCTTTTGAAGTTTCTCTGCTAGAGAGAGAGAATTCTGCCTACCTTGCACATCCTGTATAGTCCCCTTCAAATGACACTGTGAGAATAAGGGAGATTCAGCTTGTGTCTTCCTTCTTTTTAGAAACCCTCACTCCTTTTTCCTGAGGGACCATGGAACTCTGTAGGTTTCTTCCATGGCATCAGTGCCCCATAGCAACTGTCCTCCTGGTCAGTTCTCCTTAGAGCCTGTTGGCTAAGCACATGAACTTGACATAGTTTACCTTTTGCCAAGCGAGAATGGGTATGGGGAGGGATGGGTTCTGTTCATGACAGGCACTCACCTCCAGCCATGCGTCATTTTTATCTGTGCCTTCATGTGAGAAGAGAAGCAAGACCATAAAAAAGAAAGCCACCCAAGTTGTCATGTGAACACTTCCTTGCACAGCAGAGACCTAAGGGAGTAATTAAATTTCATTGATGCCCTATCATCTTTAAGGTTGGGTTTTATCCTTACATAAATACTGAATTACCCTGTGGTGTTTATTTAAGAAAATACCCAGAAGATCCTAAACGTGCTTTCATATAAGACTCTTTTCCCTTTCTCTCCATCTGTCTCAATGTTTCTCCAGATCCACTCAAGGGATTCAGCCTAACCCTGGAAAGTGCTTCCTGATGGTGAGAGCCGTTCTGAGTCTGGCCGTGGGAAATGAAGCTCTTTCTAGGGAAATACTATTTTTGTTTTTGTGCCTGCTTGAATAGACATGGACAAGAAATTAAATCTGTCCAGGGGGTTGATGCTGGAGCTTGTGGGGGATAGGGGCATATGGAAGGGTCAAGGGGAGAGAGAAAAGCCTGGCTAGGATGTAGCCCCTAAGGTGATAAAAGGAGGTCTGAAAACTTGCCAAAGAAGATCAGTGTGGCATTAGCAGCAGAAGAGATGCGCTAGCAGCTGATGAAATATGATCTTAAGGGAAAGCTCAAATCCAGTTATTAGTGCAGGGAAAGAACCAGCCTGGGACAGAGAAGTGATTTGAAGTAGAGGGACATAAATAGAAACTGTGATTAGATAATGCCGGCCACTTACCTGCTGCCGAAAGATACCATGAGGAAGAACTAAGCTACATGCTAGGCTCCTGACAGACACACCAGGTTCATCATTGTTTCCATTACATACAACATATAAAGAGAAGCTTGTGTGCACAGACCTGTCCATCTGTGCATCGGCAGATGGGATGGGAGCTGCCTGAGTGAAGAGCACAGTATGATTGAGTGTGGATATGAATGAACTTAGGATAGTTCAAATACAATTGCATTAATGTGGCTGTCTCAGATTTTTAACTGAATGAATAGCTTCTGAATTGATTTTATTGTTTAAATTCACACTACTTAATGGCTTTTCAAAATAAAATTGACTTTGGCTGACTTAAACATCAATAGAAGATTTTAAAAAATGAATTTGATTGCATTTTTAAGACCCAAATCAAGATTTCTATAAAACTGGACATGTCCCATTTCCCCTTTTGTAAACTGGCTTATTTCTGAATGTGCAATAATCAAAAACAAACCAAATTACAAGAGGATTCTGACAAACCTTACCTCAAACTTCAGGCACATCCCCTGTTCTCTATGAATCACTGGGTAAGCTGCTTAATTCCTCAGTTTTATCAACTGAGAAAAAAAGAAGATAATAATATTTACCTTGCAAGACTATTGTGAAGATAATTATCAAGTGTCTAATATAGTGCTCAGCCTATAATAGATAGTCAGCAAAGATTTGTACACAATTGTGTTTATTTTGTATATAGTCTTTATGTGTGTTTATGTAAAATGTTGAAAAAGATCAGGATAGGAGGACCATGGCATTTTGGTTGTATTCAACAGTGGGAAAAAGCACAGACAAAATAACAAGCATGATATATTTGGGAATATCTTTCCAGATCATTAATCCCTATCACTAGCAATATTAGCAAAAAGTTAGATCACGGAGAGTCTTAGAGATAAAGAGTTTATTAATTCCTTATGTCAGTGGTTGACAAACTTTTTCTGCATAAAGCCAGACAGCAAATACTTTCAGCCTTTTGGACACATAGTCTCTGTTACAAATACTCAACTCTGACATGATAGCATGAGAACAGCCACAGACAATATGTTAATGAATGAATGTGTCTGTGTTCCAATGAAACTTTATTTACCAAACCAGGTGGTTGGCCTGATTTGGCGTGTGGGCTATAGTTTGCCAGCCTCTGATCTAGGTGACAAGAAGTAAATCCAGCATCCTATCTTGTCATTTCTTCATTTAGGAATACACAGATATTTTGCTTTTTGGATTGGTTAGATTACAGATAGCCCCAAACTATGTCCATTAATGAAGTCATTTAATAAATTTTTGAACATTTACTATCATTAACCATTGGTCTATATGTTGGAGAAACAGCTATAAACAAAACTCACAGACAACCATTCCTGGCTTTAAGGAACTCATGTTCTAGCAGAATGATAAAACTATATCTATCACTACATTCTTGTAGAAACCCTGCTCTACATAAGCTATATTTATCAATGTTTGTAGTACTGCTCATAGGTTTTCTGCACCTAGTTTCCCTATGTCATTAGATAAATGGACATTCTAGCATAGTGTATCTGGATAGCAGCAAGATGTTTGACAAAGTACTCCCTGATATTGTAGTGGACTTGATGGAGAAATGTGGGCTGGATGATAATGTAGCTCAGTGAACTGGAGCCTGGATGAAAGGCGGTAGTCAATGAATATTGGTTGATTGATCACTGCCAACCTGGAGAGAAATCTCCAGTGACCTAGAGGACTATGTCCTTGTTTCTGTCCCAACTCTTCCATTGATGACTTAGGTGAAAATAAGAAAAGCATGATGACCAAATTTGCAGAAGACGTAAAGCAAAGAGGGAGACAGTTGACAGGGCCAAGATCCAAAATGATTTCGACAGGCCGGAACAATGGCCTGAATCTAACAAGATGAAATTTAATGGGGATAAATGGAAGGTCCTGCACTTGGGTTCAAAAGTCAAATTGTACATGAGAGGGGGGAGAAGTGGTTGAACTGCAGTATATAGGATAAATCCTTTGAGATTTCACTGACAGTAGACTCAGTGGGAGCCCATGGTGCAATGTGAATGTCAAAAATGCCAGTGCAAACCAACTGCATTGATATAAGGGCAGAGTCCAGGACAGGGGAGGTGGCAATGCTATAGCACTGGGAAAGATCACATCTTATGCATGTATAGTCCTGAGTGTCATGTGTTCAGAGGGACATGGATAGACTCCGTCTTGGTCGAAAGAGGACTCCATGAGTAATTAGGAAACCTAAGAACATGGGGACTGATTAAGAAAACAGGCTTATAAATTCCTGAATCTGACTTAAGGATTCTGTGCCCTTCCACAGAATACATTTTGGGGAGAAATGGCAAAATTTACTCTTGTTGAAATGTTTCTACTTCTCTTGTAGCAAATCTCTTATTTGCTCTTAAGATCAAAGGGTGTGTGTGTGGATATTTTAACACAGTACCCTCTGGGCAAAAGATGCTCTAAGGAACCCAGGGAGCCTATGTTTAAACAGCTCTGTTTCAGTAGATTTTCATATCAGTTTCATGCCTTTGTAATCCAAAAACCATTGTTGAAAATCTGCATCAGATAACCGAAGCATGAGACAAGTGAGCAGATTTCTTCTGGCCTGCTAAGAAGCTTAGTAAGAGGGTCATATGTGTGCTTTTCAGGGAACAGATTCCACATGTGGCCCTAGAGAAATGTCAGGGAATCAGGGACTCAAAGAATGGGGAATTTAATTTTTCTGGTTAACTCTGAAAATATGTTTTCATTCAACATTATTGTTGATGCAAATCATTCTAAAACACATCTGTTTACTTTCTCGTCTTGGTTAAGGGAGGAAAGGAAGGAAGTAGAGTTGATCTCTAAAACACTCTAATGTTTAAGATAAAACCCGAATGTGGCCTGCACAATCTGATATGGCCCAAACTTAACTCTTTTATATCATTAGCATCATCTCTTTAGTCTTGTGACTCTGACCTTGCAGTCCCTCCTGGCAGTTCTTGCCAGAAAAGCTTAGAAGTCACCATTTCTGCAGAAACTTCCCTGATTCCCAAAGCCTGGATACAGCCCCATTTGGTGTTGTCTGAACACACCCTGTCCTTGTTAGAGCATGGTACTTATTCCACACCATGGTAACCAACTGGCAATTGTTTCTGTCTTCCTCTTAAGCCCTAAGAAAACAGAAACTGTGACTGATCTATTCATTGCTGTATTTCCAGCATTTAGTATGCCTGATGTGGAATCTGTGTTCAGTAGATTTATTAAATTGAATGAATTCATTTGAGGTATTAAGAGCTTTAGAAACATCATTTTAGCCATCAATAACAATGTTCTAAACAAAAGATGGCACTAACATCATAGTAGTGACAAGAACCATCTGTCCAGTATGCTTTTGTGATAGAATGAAGAAGCTGAGTTCTAGTAAAGGAGATTGACTTGCCTAAGGCCACATAGCTATTGAGCAGTTAAGCCAACACTAGACCTCATTTATTTTGTCTAGAAGTTCTTTTTTGCCTTACCATAACTTCCACTGTCAGACTGTGAAGTCACAAATCTGCTCTAGCAGAATCAGTATACAAGGAATATATTATCTCTGCATCCAGTGAAGGCTGGAGAACCAGATTTGGAAAAAGAGCAGAACTAAGAATGGTAAGGCATTTGGAAGGACAGCCTGGAGCAGATCCCAGTCTGAAACAAGCATGCTTTGAAATTGTCTGGTTAAGATGCTGCTCTGGCACTGGACGCTCACTGCCACTGCCCCTGAACCTCAGATTCCTCCCCAGGGTCCTTGCACTACTTTGCTCTCCTACTGAATAATTTCTCAATACCTCAGATTCCTCCCCATGGTCCCAGCACCACTTTGCTCTCCTACTGAATAATTTCTCAATGGTCCCTGCATTTTATTTTTTTGTTCCTTTGAGATCCAAAGTTCCAGACAAGAGCATCTGATTGGCTGAGGTCAGGTAGTAGATCTGAAATTTAGACACTCTAAACAAGGAGTTAGAGAGCAACTGGGCCCACCCTAGTTTCTGATATGTGAGGTTACTTTGACCAGGACTCAATCTAGCAAAGACGTCCAGGTCCAGGGAGCCATAAAACACACAAACAAAACTCTACCAGGTCACTGCTCATTGTATCTTTTTTGTCTTCAGTGCCTTCACCTTCCGAGGTGACTGTGACTCACACAAAGCAAATTTCCATCTGGCCTTGAGAATAATGAAAAGATACTGCCTTTATTTTTACTTATTTGGTTTGAAAGAAAAGTCCATAACTATCCCTTTCTTTGCTCATGTCTCCATTTTCCCATCTGTGAAGTGAATGGGGTGTTTGGGTGGCTTCACAAAGAGCTGTCCTTCCTCTAATGCCCAATGGTTGCTTCATAGACCCCTTATCATGACATGCTGGTAACTGTATGGGGAAAATTATGTTAACTTCCCTGACTCAGTAAAGGTAGCATGGTCACTGCTGAACCTGGCTTGCTGATGGAGACTCTTGCAGAGTTTTTGTCATTGTTCTAGATACCCACTTGCCTTTCTGAGAACTTCAGCTGAGCAGAGATGTCTAGGAGATAGGGCTGATGCACAGGTCCCAGGACATGGTGAGAAAACTCTGTTCCTGACTAATACTCTCAGAGCGATTATCAACTTTGGTTATAGGAATATAGGAGTGATCACTAAAGTGGACTGACTCTGAGCATGAAGCAGGAAGTGGGCTTAGAAAGTGTTTGGCTTCAAGAACTGCTTCCTAGCTTAGAACTGAAGTTAGCTTGGCGTGGGCTGGCACCTTTGCCCAGTATCCTCTTGATTGGGAAACGGTCCTTTAAATCCACTTAACACATGGCAAAGTAACAGTTTTACAGTGACTTCCAAAACTTCATCCAATGCAAAATCTCAACATGACAGCCAGAAAGCAGATTGTTACTAACTTCTACTGAAGCCTGCTGCTCCTCAGCCTTGTTGGAACATAAGTATTCATGCCAGACGTAGTATCTTTTTTGACCTCTTAAATGCTTTAAAACCTAATAACAAACCAAATGGCAACCCAGGAAAATTCTCCTCTTCGAGACAATGTGGAGCCATTATTCATTTAATAGTATAAACATTACTCTCTATCCCAGGGTTACTAACTTCTGAGCCTTTAATGGACTTCACATTGTACTTAGGGGATTAACAGAGAAGTTTGTAATTGATTCTCTTTGTTGAAGGAAATAAAGAAGACAAGTATTTACCTGGTCATGGGTTATGTTACTGATGGAATGTAAAAAGGCTCTAATGTTTAGAACTGGAGAATTGTTTATTTCTTCCTTCTAAGACACATATTGTTGTTAATACTTAAAGAATAAGTCAGCAGGTGTGTGTGTTCCTTTAAGAGAATCCTAGTTTCCTCGTCTCAATTCTTTAAATTTACCTACTTTAACATACTCATTTTACTTTATTGTGAACCTACTATGTACCAGGAATTTTTGTAAGACACAGCATATGTGGTGTTGAACAGCACAAAGGTGATTCTAACCTTCAATGGGGCTCCAAGAAAGGAGCCCTCCAACAATAACACAAATAAACATAAAATTCCCATGTTGTGATAAATGCTCAAATTAGAAAAAATGTTATGGAAAAGAAAAACTGGGGGTGGGGGAAGAGAAAAGGATGGTGGGATTAACATTTTTGAAGAAAAAGCAGTTGAATTAGCGTCCTTGACTATGTAATTAGGCTCCTTGATATATTCTTCTGACTCCTGAGCAGTGAGTATTTGGTATCATATCATGATTACTCAGTACTTAGGCATGTCAGTCAGAGTTGAGTTAGGAGAAGTGGGCCACTACAAATATTATGGGAATGAGATATTTAATATAGGACTTGGAGCTTATGTAGAAGTAGGAGGAGCTGAGAAGTGCAAATTCTAGAGAGTGAGAGTCAGAGGATCAAACAATAACTAATTCTGTCCAAAGCACTGGTGCAGTTGGGCAAGCCAGAACTTGTGGGAATCCATGGAACGCTATGTTGTATAGGCCTGATAATGCAGAACCACAAAAGGGAAGCATATGGAGCGGTCTGTATAGGCAGTTAGCTCTGCAGAAACTGCTGCCTCTATGGCATCTCCTGCCCCTTTGGGAACACTTCGTCTGTGAGTTTGCAGCCAAACAATGGTGCTAGGCTTGTGGCTCTCACTGACCAATAAGAGGCAGGATTAGAGATTGGATAGACTAGCTGGAACTAGGGTAGAAAGGGAGCAAGGAGAAGCAGGGTCCTGTTGGAAACTCTGGCATCTCTTCATCACTCTAAACTCCATGATATTCCAAGATGATCTTGATATCACTTCCATTTTCTAAATCTGGGGTAACCAACTTCTTGGTTTATGCAAAACTTTCCCAGTTGTAGCACTGAATTTCCTGCATGCTTGGCAATCTTTCCATCCTGTGCAGGCTGTAGTTGAGCACCCTAAAGTCTCACATGAACTCATCTCATTGACCCACTTGAACCCAAAACAGCATTTCAGAAGAGAGATTCAGGGAAACATAAGCCCTAGCTTTAGGCAGGTGCTGCAGTACCAGATTGCCCCAGGCAATCTATACCAGATGTATCCCTTTCAAAGATTTGTGATGGCCAATATCCAAACTATACTATGTTTTAATAGTGTGGTTCCATCCCATTTGGTGTGCCCTTAAGGGTTTTGACATAGGTTTAATTCAAATTTAAAAAAAACACAATACTTTGATGATAGAAGGAATTTTACAACATCCCTGAAACTAAATTTAAATGTTTTATGGGTTGTCCTCTGTTTGGATTAGTTTTGGTATCACTCTAGTTGGTTAGGTTGGGTAAGTGGAAATCAGTGCTTCAAGTATGTCCACTCTCCAGGCTCTAGAACAGAGAACCAGTCCTACAGTTATGAGTATGCAAGATGGAATGAAATCTTAAATCATTCTGGTGGAGGTTTTGCCAGGTGTGAAATGAAGAGAAGTTGGTAGAGTGCAGTGGGGTTACATTGTGATATATTGTTGGGTCTTCCTGACAGACCATTGTTGATTGCAGGGTAACCAGGGGATACATCAACCATTGTAAGAATGTGAACATTGAAGGCCAGAATGAGGGGTATTTCAAATAATAGGAAAGGGAAAAAAAAGTTAGTGGGAAAAGGCAACTGTAAGATTTGAAAAGAGAGGAGCTCCAAAGGAGATAAATGCTGTGTATGACTGCCAGAACAATTCAATAATGTCTGAGGAGGGCTTGGATTTATTGGCAATGAAGTAGGCAAGCTTGGGGCCATTCGTTCAGGCTCAGCCCTTATAAATGATTTGGAGGACTTTGTAGCGTGGTAAGTAAGCATAATGGTTTTTGTATTGAACTGTGGGACCCTCAGCCAACTTGAAAGAACCAAGATTCTCTAGAATTCAATTTACTTTGCATTAACGGGAGATCTGATCCTCATCTGCTGTAACTGCTTCTTTTATCTAAGCTGCTAAAGAGTCACATGGTTTAGGAAGAAAATTAAGAGATTTCACATTTGTTGCTCTAAGCAAAATCATTTTGTTATCTACTTTAATGAGAGCGTGGATGAGTTTTCCTGTTTTAATAATCACTGTGTCTTAAACTTCTCTTCCATGAAGGCAATATCAACAAAAACTCTCTAGAGGCTTTATCTTTATACAATTAGTTTTTTTCTCTACCATCTGAAGTCCTTGAAATTATTTTTAAAATAGTAGGAGACATGTCCTTTCTCTGAGCCCTCTGGCACATATAAGGAAAATGGACATTATAATATTGCTTTGAAGAAATAATTGGCGTAATGTAAGGTCTCTATCTTTATCTCTATTTGCATTTGAGTGTACTCAGGTATTTTATTGTATTTTATTCTATTTTGTCATCTTTAATCTTCCATTTTTCTTCTTGTACATAAAAGACTGCCATGGATTTCTGTGGGCCCTGAAGTCACTGGGAAATGAATTCATTGCACTCACATCTGGTGGTAATTCCTAAGAACCAGGAAAATTCATTCCAAACTACTTTGAATATCATCTTTTTGGTGAATCTATCTTCCGTGGCTGATGACAGAGTAGAATTTTTTTTTAAATTTTTTTTTTAACGTTTATTTATTTTTGAGACAGAGAGAGACAGAGCATGAACAGGGGAGGGGCAGAGAGAGAGGGAGAGACAGAATCGGAAACAGGCTCCAGGCTCTGAGCCATCAGCCCAGAGCCTGACGCGGGGCTCTAACTCACAGACCGCCGAGATCGTGACCTGAGCCGAAGTCGGACGCTTAACCGACTGAGCCACCCAGGTGCCCCCAGAGTAGAATTTTTGTAGTTCCACATTTTGCACCCAAGGATTCTAACAATCCCCATCAAATGGTACTTTATTAAAGTCTTCCAGACTGGAGATAGGCAACTTTGTCTCAGACATAAGTTTAACACTACATCTATCCTTAGTGAATTTATGCATATATTATTTATATAGGCTCTACTTTTAAAGTATTTGAAAGAGCTCACAATGAAAGAGAGGTTTAAAGTAACACTGTTGAAATAGGAAAAAAAAAATGAGAAGGAGAAATGACCTGTCAAGCACAAATTAACAGTGAACTATTTGGAACTATAACAGAAAGAACTGGAAGATTTGTACTATTTTAATTGTCTGATTATAAGAGATATAATGTCCTCAGGGCAGAGAAGTACTTCTCCTAGAAATACATATTAGAAGGTAATGTTTGTGTCCTCACATCAAGGTAAAAATGCACACTGTCTTCAATTATAATATTGAAAGGTGTGCTGACATGTATTTGTATGGCAAATTTTTATTGACTCTTGACAAAAAGACAAGAGTATAGTATTAAACAACGTTTAGTTAAGAGGTTTTTATATGAGGCTAGGCTAACAGGATCCAGGTTAAGCTGGATCAAGCGTGCCAAGATGGACATCTCATAGGCCACAGACATGGAATCAGTGCTATTTAAGCCACTAGAATTCCTGGAATATTCAATACAGTTTTATATTTTGCATTTAAAATTTTTTTTAATATTTATTTATTTCTGAGACAGAGAGACAAAGCATGAACGGGGGAGGGTCAGAGAGAGAGGGAGACACAGAATCTGAAACAGCCTCCAGGCTCTGAGCTGTCAACACAGAGCCCAACGCGGGGCTCGAACTCATGGACCATGATATCATGACCTAAGCCAAAGTCGGATGCTTAACCAACTGAGCCACCCAGGCGTCCCATATTTTGCATTTTTAAGGGGAATTTATCACTGGTGATCTCCATATACTATTACTTTCTGTATAATATTAACCATTAAGATTTTTCACAATTTTTAAAAAGTGTTACTCATTTTTATATTAAAAATTATTGGGGAATTCTCTGTGTATTGCTCAGCACTCGAAACCACTTCTAATTCTCCTTTTCTTTTCTCTCTGTAAACCCTAAGGAGTCAGCCTATTGTCTTCAACTCTTGCCATGTACTCCATCCATTGGGATTCTTTTCCTCTTACATCTGACTTCAGAATAAAATATATTTTCCAAATATTCTAATTTCCCTGCAGCTTCCTTAGCAGCCAAGCATGTCTAAAAACAAAACAAAACAAAACAAAAACAGTGTGCATCATCTTGAATTTCCCTACCTATCCCCTGGAGTTAGGCTATAAACCCCTCTTCCCCAAACACTGAACTTTATGAAATTGTATTGGTAAATTTAATCCAAGTGTCCTAATTTGTTCCATTGGCAATGACTCTTCAGACTGCACATATTCCTTAACTATTTTTCAGCTTGTAACATTGTAGGCTAGTTCCTTTTCCATAAAATCCTAGCTATCCAAGCTTCTGCTCTGATTAATCTATAAGACTAGTCTTTGTGCAAATATCCATCTTAATTTTGGATATTTACCCCAGTATTCTGTCCCTATCCTTAATCCTGCCTCCTCTCTAAATCTTTGGCCTCTCTGGGTTGATGTCATTCACTCCTATGACTTCAACTACATTGAACCCATTTTTCCAAGTCCTTGCTCTGTATCTCCTGGATATATTTCTTGCTTAGTTCAAGTCTCATAAAGCCTTTTATTTATTGCACACCTTTAAGTTGATATCTCCAGGGTATGGGCCTGAACTTGCCATATTCACCCCCCAACCTTAGCCATTGCCTTTTTTTTCCCTTTAGGAATAGCACCACTCTCTGTTCAGATACCCAGGGCAGAAAATTTAAAATCATGCTATGCTTTTTTTTTCTCCCTTTATTCTAATATTTAATGGCTTGATCATACTGAAATTTCAGATTTCTCTGAACCTTACAGCATATACTGGAAGAACCTAGGAATGGATCTTATAGGTGCTAGCTGGGGTATTGGACAATATGAAGCTGGAAAAGGAAGACTTTGTTGTTGATCTGATGTCACTCTATACCACGGTTCTCAAGATTGGTCCTCATGTAAGCAGCATCAGCCTCACCTGGAAGTTGTTAGAAATGCAATTTCTTAGGTCCTACACAAACCTACATCAGAAACTCTGCAGATGATTACCAGAAATTTACAGTTTGAAACAAACTCTCCAGGTGACTATCATGGTCACTAAAGCTTGAGAAGTACCGCTCAACTGTGATTCAGAATTGAACTCTCTGGAAGAGGTGCTTGTAACTGTCCTATAAACCAGTGAAAATTGGCAAAAATGATGGCCCTCATTAAATGAAATGAGATGCAAAAACTGCATAAACAGATGTTAAGGAAGGGGTCAAAATACTAGAAGAAGTGAATATGAAAGGGATTTATAAGACTCAAGAATACACTGGATGGCTACATTCCTGAGACCAGAGGACATTACCTTCACTAAGGCAACAATAAATGTACTGGTGAGCAGGGCACCAGCAACTTCTGTAGGTTTAGTCTGTAGCTTAGCCCATACTTTAACCTGAGCTTAGTCTGACTCTGAGGTGCCTGAAGCCAATAAAAATAGAATTTTGAATATATAGAGGCCAGTGCCAGTGGTAGCATTTAACCATTGGAGACATGGTAAAATAAATTGCTATGGTGGACATCAAAGTCAGAATCGCAACCAGAAGTCCTGGCCTGCAAGGATCTATAGCAATAACAAATAAATAGACCATATAGTTCTTGGAGGCAAGATAAGATGATGGTAAGTCAACCAACAAAAAACAATATGTATGTGTGTGTGTATGTGTGCACGTGTGCATGTACACATGCATATGTACACATGTGTGTGAATGGATGAGCAGAATACTGATGTCACTTGCTCCTGTGATAAGTCATGATACTTTAGACATATCTGACATAGCTCTCAGAATTGAAGTCCGTTAATTATGGCAAAAGTAAGATCTTTCTGAGGAAGGATGCTGTGATGACACGAGTGTGTATAATAATAATTATTTTAGTTATTTCCCAAAGTGACACAGCTATTTACATAGATATTTCTACACTGGAAAGAGAATTCCAAAACTTTTGGTCTGTTGGATATCAAGTCTGAGCTGACATGTAGCCCAAGAGCTCCACAGCACAGTTACCACACTTCTGTTACAATAGGGGCTTAAGGAAACCAGGTGATAAATGGCACTCTGGCCCAGATGTGTCTCACAATGGGTCCAATGAGTCTACAGATTTATCCAGTGGATATTTTTCTTAGAAGCTGGCGGAATTCTCACCAGAGTCACTTGACTTTCAGAATAAGAGAAATTATTATGGGAAAGGTCAAGTTAAAGACTAAAACTGTCTAGTCTATTGTAGCATTCCCTGTTGCAGCCAAGATACTAAAGCACAAGCACTACCATAAACCAAATGTAATGGAAGAGATTGGTACCATTCTCAAAGGCTGAAAGGATGAAGGGTGTTGGCTCACCTGATATCTACATTTAACCAGGAATCTAAGCCACTCCTATCTCTGCTGGGCAAATTAGAGTTGTTGTTGCTGGACCAGAATTGCTGCTAAGAATGAAAGTTCACTATTTCTCTTCTTGAAGCCACCTCTTCAAGTTTCAAAGTCCCTTGTGAGTATTTCGGTTTTTTTTAAATATGAAATTTAGGGGCGCCTGGGTGGCTCAGTCGGTTAAGCGTCTGACTTCAGCTCAGGTCACGATCTCGCAGTCCGTGGGTTTGAGCCCCGCGTCGGGCTCTGTGCTGACGGCTCATAGCCAGGACCCTGCTTCCGATTCTGTGTCTCCCTCTCTCTCTGCCCCTCCTCGTTCATGCTCTGTCTCTCCCTGTCTCAAAAATAAATTAAAAAAAACGTTAAAAAAATTTAAAAAAAATGAAATTTATTGTCAAATTGGTTTCCATACAACACCCTCATGAGTATTTCTAATGATTTCAGCCACAGTCACATTCTCCTGCTCTGGTTTCCTGTGATAGGTGTAGTAAGGAGTTCAGTGGAAAATGAGGGAGAAGAAGAAAGTTAGCTACCACAGTCATGATGGATAGAATTCACAAAATAGAGGGATGAATAGTCTGGGATGGAAATGAAAGAGCAGTCAGGGACCTGGTCATGTAGGATATCTAGGTTCTGGTTAGGATTTTAACTCTATTGTAAGAGCTATTGCAAAACTATTGAAAGATGTGAAAAGGGAGATATGACATAGCAAATTCTGCCTTTTACAAAGATTGCTTGAGATGCTTTGTGTAGAATGGATGAGAGTGGCATGAACAGATATGAAGAGATTCCCACATATGAAAATTTTTGCAGGAGTCTTAGCAGGATATGAGAATGGCTCAGGGTAGAAGAAGAAATGGAGACACTTGGTAGTTTTGTAAAATACTTAAACTGTTAGATTTAGTTGTCTTTAGTGTTCATTTGGATATCAGCTGAAAGGATAAGGGATGTTAAGGATCTAGTGGTATACCAAGGGTAGGGCTATAGAAACAATCTACCCTGGGTTTAGGAAATAAGGAGGAATATTGTCTGTAGACCATTTAAAATGTCAATATAACCCATTAAAAATGGTCTGTTCTTCATTATCATTATGCTTCAGAAAGTTTTTAATTAAAAATTCACCCATTTTAAGTGTTCCATGAGTTTTGACAAATGAATTACATGTGTAATGACCACTACAAAATATAAATATACTATATATAACTATATATAACTTATGTGTATGTTAATATATGTATGTATGTATGAGATATGTATATATCTCATAGGGTTTTATATTTGTTTGTTTGGTGTACAGTTCAATGAATTTTTAGGTCCATATCAAGTCAGAGACCATCACCATAATCAGGATAGAAATAGTTCTATCATACCAAAAATCAACGTTAGTGATATAACATTTTTTCCAGAAAAATCTTTTTTTGGTCTAAGTTCTAGCAATCCTGTAGTTACAGTTAATAATGTATATGTAACTTTAAATTAGCACATGTTTACAATTTGTTCTTTATAGTCTGTCTACAAGAAGGTTAATTTGGAATTCTCCCAGTTACAAGTCTGACTCCCGCACCTCACATGTATAAACACAATTATATGAGTTCATTTGGCAGTAAGTTCCTAAAGGTTAAGGATCCTTTTTGTTCATTTTGGGCTCATTTTGTATTTCCTATCCCAATTATACTGCATATGCCTACGTTTAAAAAGTAGATGTAAAATAAAGAATGACAGCACAGTGATTGTAAAGATGAAGAAAAAAGAACTTGAATTATTTCAGTGCTGTCATTCTAAGTGACCACTTGGAGTTTTCACTTGTGTTTAAAATTATTTGACTGTGGAACAATTGAAACCTGATAGTATAGATTCTGAAGAAATATGACAAAGGCAGGACTCCATTTTCTGGAGTGTGTGTGTGTGTGTGTGTGTGTGTGTGTGAGAGAGAGAGAGAGACAGACAGAGAGAGAGAGAGACAGAGACAGAGACAGAGAGAGAGAGAACGAGAGAGAGAAATGTGAATTTTTTGTGAGTCTCCACCGCATCTACCCTTCAAGACTTCTCTCAACTATTTGTATATCCATTGTTTCATGTCAAAGAAAAGTTTGAAATTTAAAATTAATACAAAAAGTTCCTCAACTATGACTGAAGAAAGATTGACAAATCTGCTGTACCGTCTATTAAGCGTGAATACATGAAGATCAATTTTGACTTTGACAAATTTTCAGACATTTAGGGCTAAGTAACAGAATCTACATTATTATTCATTACTAACAACCAATATGTAGGTGCAGTTGTCCCCATTTTAATACAAAATACATTAAGGTATTTTAAATGTATGAAGCAATTATTTTTTTTCCTTTTTTACTATAAATGTAATTTAATTTTAATCATATATTATTTAATTTCTAGCATGACTACATATATGCAAAATTCAACAGAAGCAGTTTTCACTGAGATTCTGGTGTATTTTTATTATTGTTTATTCCATTTTATGATTATTACTGAAAATAATTTTGTTGTGTTGAGAAGGGGGGATTGTAATTCCAGGTTCAAATATCCTGGATGTGGTACCACAAAGCTCATTTCTAGTTCTATGAGGTGAGCACCTTGTTGAAGGAGGATGTTGTTTACTGAGATGAGGAACGGTGAAAGGGAACCAAGCTTGGGTGAGATGCCCATATTGTGGGGACATATTGAGTTTGAGATGCCACGGAAAGATCCATTAGAAGGTGTCATGTGGGAAGATGGATACAAGTCCCTGAAGCTCAGAAGAGAGGCTTAGGCCTGATGTATAAATTTGTTAGTCATCCAGGCATAGAAAGAAATGGAAACAATGAACAAGAATAGGATTGACTAGAGAGAATGTATTGCATGAGAATTTAAAATGGGCAAATACTGGTTCATGAGGAAAAATGACATCCAAGAGTAAATAAAGGTTTGCCAGCAAAAGAAACTGAGGAGAAATGATCAGAAAGTAAGAGGAAAAAGAGGGAAAATGAGGTGTCACAGCAGCCGATGAGTAGGTCATGGGGCAACCACAGTCAAGGTTACTAAGGGGTTGATTAAGGTTGATTAAGGTGCGAACAGATAAAGTATACTCAGGACTGAAGGAAATGGCGCTTTTTGTTGACCATGTGACAGCAGATTCAGGGAGGCCTATGGATGAAGTTAACCTTTTAGAAAGGTGAAGGGAGAATATAAATGAAGGGACTGCTCTTTCAAGAACTTTGTCTGTGACTGGGAGAAAAGAGCACCTCTAGCAGTACCTGGAGTTGCTGATAGGAAGGCCCTAGGAGAGGAAAGGCTGATGAGAAGGCTTATGGAGGAGGACAGAGTTCGGCATTCCTTTGGTGAAAGGAACCCCAAAAGAGCTAGAGGACTAGTCTCTTAAAGAGTGATAGGGGCGGGTAAGAAAAGAGATGTGAAGATGCAGATATTGTCAGTTCAATGAGTTACTTAGTATCAACCTACCATGTAAGTTTTTATTTTGATTCAGTACAATGTGATTTGTCAGTCACCACACTCTTACCAAAGTTTTCCATGTGGTCCTATATCCAGCAATCTGAGTCCTTTGGAAAGCAAATTACATCACATTTGTAGCTTTAATTAGTCTTTTCAAGTCATATTAGCCAAAGGTGGTATACAGATCTTTTGCTGGATTGTATGATAAGCATCCAAGCCATTGTTTTCTGAAGTGATGCCAAAATAGCTCATTTTTCCATTCTTTTTGTTCTATGTAGAAAATTTCTATAACTGAATGAAGTCACTGATTTCATTTTGAGATTTATTAAGCTATCACTGTTTTACCTGTTATTAGTGTCCAAGAACATGATTTCCTGGGTTATCCATGCTAAGTGGTACCCTATTTTTTAATTTATTTTTTATTTTTTTAATGTTTATTTATTTTGGGGAGAGAAAGAGAGACAGAGCATAAGTAGGGGAGAGGCATAGAGAGGGGGGACACAGAATCTGAAGCAGGCTCCAGGTTCTGAGCTGTCAGCACAGAGCCCAACAGAGGGCTCAAACTCATGAATCGTGAGATCATGACCTGATGAGCCCAAGTAGGATGCTTAACCAATTGAGCCACCCAGGTGTCCCAGTGGTACTCTATTTTTAAATGCCACAGTACTATTTTAACATCAAAGAAATAAATATCTGGGGTATAGACATGGATTAATTTATCTTCTGTTAAATCTTAGTAGGACTTACAGCAATTCATTTGAACATATCATAGCACATTAAGTCATTGTTGGATATTACATATCCTATGTTAAATCACATTGTTTCTGTATATATGATTTTGGTCATGTGCTCTAAAGTTATAATAGACTGCATGTTTTCTTTTTTTTTCTTTTCTTCTTATACCAGTGTTCATGCGTTCATACTTTATCCTTCTTTCACTTCCAGTATTGTCAACATACAGTGTTATATTAGTTTCAGGTATACAATATGGTGATTCAACAATTCCATATATTACCCATTGCTTATCAGAGAAGTTCACTCCTTAATCCACATCATGTATTTCACCCATTCCCCTACCCACCTTCTCTCTGGTAACAAGTTTGTTCTCTATAGTTAAGTCTGTTTCTTTGTCTCGCTCTCTCTTTTTTTTTCCTTTGCCCATTTGTTTTGTTTCTTAAATTCCACATGATAGTGAAATCATATGCTATTTGTCTTTCTCTGACTGACTTATTTGGCTTAGCATTATATCCTCCTGCTCCATTCATGTTGTTATAAATGGCAAGATTTCATTCATTTTTATGGCTGAACAATGTTGCATTGTATATATGTACCACATCTTCTTTATCCATTCATCTATAGATGGACACTTGGGTTGCTTCCATAGTTGGGCTATTGTAAATAATGCTGCTATAAACATAGGGGTCCAGGTATCCCTTTGAATTAATGTTTTGTGTCCTTTGGGTAAATACCTAGTAGTGCTATTGCTGAATAGTAGGGTAGTTCTATTTTTAACTTTTCGAGGAGCCTCCATACTGTTTTCCACAGTGGTTACACCAGTTTGCATTCCTACCAACAGTGCACAAGGATTCTACTTTCATCACATCCTCACCAAAACGTTGTTTCTCATGATGTTGATTTTAGCTATTCTGACAGGTGTGGGGTAATATCTCATCATAATTTTGATTTGCATTTTTTCAATGATGAGTGATGTTGAGCATCTTCCTGCGTCTGTTGGCCATCTGGATGTCTCCTTTGGAGAGATGTCTGTTCATATCTTCTCCCATTTTTAATTTTTTTGATTTAAAAAAAATTAACATTTATTTACCTTAGAGAGAGAGAGAGAGAGAGAGAGAGAGAGAGAGAGAGAGAGAGGGAGGGGCAGAGAGACAGGGAGACACAGAATCCCAAGTAGGCTCCAGGCTCCAAGCTGCCAGCACAGAGCCCAACGCAGGGTTCAAAATCACGAATTGTGAAATCATGACCTGAGCCAAAGTCAGGCGCTTAACTGACTGAGCCACCCAGGTGCCCCATCTTCTCCCATTTTTTACTTGGGTTGTGTTTTTTGGGTGTTGAATTGTATATAGAAATACTATATATAGAAAACTTCAGGTTTTCCTCTCAAATCTGTTGACTGTTTCCTCCTGGGCACATGGCTACTCAGCTACATACATTTCCCAATATTCTTCTCTTCATTCTCTTTTTCATGTGTGTAGGATAGACATGGAAGCCACTATACAAACCTTAGACACACCTGGTGAGTTGGCAGAACTGTCCCAGTAGTACCTTGATCACCTCATAAAGCAGAGACTGCCTATCAATACTGATTATTTTATGCAAGTGAGTTAAACTTGATTGAGCCACTCAGCTTTGAGATAGAAGCTTAGCCTTGACCCTAACTAAAATAAAAATTAGTACCTAAAAGTAGAGTTCTGACATACCAAATACTTGAAACATGTGGCATTGATTCAGAGGTTAGGTGTTGGTGGTGAAGAAATAGATACTGCAGGCTGGAAGCTGCTGACAGTTATTATGGCATAGCACACTTCCTGATAAAGCTGTCATCTCTGCCAACTTAGAAAGGCAACCATGTGCTTGTGGCGATGAGAACTGTATAGGAAGCAGTTCGGTAGAGCTATTGTGTTATGGTGTGTTGACTACTCCTTGTTGCCCTTTGTAAGGCATAACAAGAAAAAGAGGAATGCAAGCAAAACTGGGGAAGTTTGTAGGAAGGGTTTGAAAGTAAGCAGTGCTCCCACATCACCAAGAACAAGAAGTAAGACTGTTTGTGTAAAGCCTTTCACAAAGCCCTGCTATTAAGACTTTCAGCCAAATTAAGGGATACAGCCTTGTGCCAGAAAGCCAGATTAATAGTGGTATCTAACTAAGACCTTCTGTTTCACATTTCTGTAAGATATCCTCATTAAAACAAGGGAGAGAGAAATAGGCTCAACACTGATGCTGGCATATAGGACAGACTTTAGAAGGTGCCCAGAAATGATCTTGGGTGAGGTTACTTGAACATAAAACTGACCGGTATCAAATAGATCAGAAAGCTACTACTTTTTTAAGGGAATTTTAGGCCACAAGACTAGTTTATAAAAGTGTCCAGGCTTTCAAAACTGCATTAGCTCAAAGCCTACTAAGAAAACTATGTGGTTTTCCAGCTCCCATTTCAGGTGTGGGCACAGGAATACAGACTGAGAAGAACCTCCCGGAGGGCATGGCTAAGAAGCATGGAAGACAATGGACAAGGCAGTTCATCCCAGAGCCAAAGACAGTGTCTAACCTACTAAACTACATTACCCAGGGCAGGGAGCCTTTTCAGTTTCTATCCAGCAGTAATTTATTCATTGCTGCAATCAGTGACTGCATGTGTTTGCAGTTGTTTCCTTTCCTGAATGGGAGATTTTATTGGCGTTATTCTGTTGTTACCCAACAATTGTATATTGTGGAAGGAGAAGGGGCAAATTATCTTTTAGATCACAATGTTATACCCAATAGAGGGTATCTCCAGACCTGATGACAAGGACTGAGCTTCATCTAAAATCCTAGACTGAGATCTAGGATTTTGAAATAGAGGCAATACCTCGAGGGGACCTTATGTTGTCTCCCTTGAGGCAAAAAGTCTGTGTTTGGAGAGGAGAGTGCAGATTATTGTGTGGCAGGCCAGAACAACAGGCTGTAGCAGATTGCAGGTTTCAGCCATTTATAGTCCTATTTTCTATTCTTTCTCCCATGGGCACCAACAAGAAATTACATTTTCTAGGGTTTTTGGCTAGGCATAGCCACATGACTAAGTTTTAATGGGGTGTGAGGATAAGTACTATATGTAACATCTGGGTTACTTTCTTAAAGGCCATTGTCCTGGATTTTCCACCACCTGTTCCTTCTTTTATTTATTTATTTTTAAAGCTTATTTATTTATTTTGAGAGAGAGAGAGGCAGAGAGAAAGGGAGAGAGAGAGAATCCCAAGCAGGCTCCATGATGTCAGTGCAGAGCCTGATACGGGACTTCAATTCATGAACTGTGAGATCATAGCCTGAGCCCAAATCAAGAGTCACACACTCAACTGACTGAGCCACCCAGGCGCCCTTTCCTTTCTTGTAACTGGAAATGAGATTACCAGAACAAATATGGAAACCCACAGTTAAGAATACTAGAGCTGCCTCACTAGTCTGGGTGCTTGAATGACTTAATGGAACAGAGACAACCTAATGCTCTGGATAGTTACGAGAGAGAGAGAGAGATATCTGCCTTGTTTGAGCCAATAATCTTGGTATCTCCTTATATAAAATTTAAAAAGTAAATGCAACTTAGCTTTTATTGTAATTCAAATGAACATTTCACAAGTCTCCATAATCAATGTCATATCATTTTAAAGAAGCGAATCTGCCAAAGACTATATCCAAAAAGGCAAGAGGCAAAGAGAGGCTGCCTAAGTGTGTATCCAAAGAGGAAAGATAAAAATTAGACACAGATATAAAACGTTTTATAAGTAGATAATGCATAATTATGTAGCCATATATATAGCTGCATAATTGTGATATTGTTTAGTTATTCATGAATAGAATCTGAGATACATATAATTAGTGAGTAGCTTAGTGAGAAAGAAGTAATTTTTTAATTTTATATTTCAATATGACTGTCTGATATCTGGGCACTGAGAGCAACTGGGATTTCCAAAATACTTCCTTTGGGAATGCTAAAAATTGTGGAATAAAAAGATAAATTCCTAGATCAAATAAGTTTGGGGAATACTGCACAACCCAAGCTGAATAGACTTCTTTAAGGGAGGGTTTTTATGGTTTTGTATATGCTAATCAAAATTGTATGTCTCCAAGAGACAACTCCTTTACCACAGAATATGTAATGGAATCAATATTCTGCATAATATAGGCTATGCACTGCTGCTTTGAGCAAAATAGTGAAGCCATGCTGCTTCACTGGGTGAAGCATGCTCTGGCTTGTAATGAGCTAAAAGTATCCATCATGCAAATCCTGCCCTCTTCCCAGAAATGTACTCACTCCTTGACCCTGGGAGATAGCCAAGCTCCCTGAGAATGATGTCCAGCACTGGCAGAAATTGAAAAACCTTCTCTGAGCCAACTGTGACCATGGACCACACCTTACTGGTAAAAAGAAAACTGTCACCAGTTTGGTTTAGAAACCCTCCTTACCACCTGCCACCAACCCCCACACCCCTTGGGGGGTTTCAACTGGGATGGGACACTTCAAGTGAAAATCACAGGTTTACTAAACTCAAGAGACTGCATTATTTACATTAACACAACCTTTGTGAACATCTTTTCAAAATGTGGGCAGTACTGGCTTGGTTTAAGAGGAACCATCAGTTCTGGTGCTGGTCTTTGTTTTAGTCTTAGTTCCCTGTGACAAAACTGTAGCTGAAACTTGAAAATGAGGTGACCTGCTGAAAATTGTTCCCCAAGAGCAAGAGTGTGCAAGGAATGAGTGCTCTTGAGAGCATTGACTTTCTGGCGATACTGTGAGAAAGTTGGCTTCTCTTTAGACATATCAGAGTTTCTTTAGGGAAAACGTTGCTTCTTAAATCAGAAGACAAAATCCCCTGAGGGAAAAGAGGAGAGAAAATTTCCCAGGGTCTTCGGTACATAAAAAAAAGGAAAGAGACAGAGATATAGAAAAAGTTGCACAAGATTACTGTTGATGAACAATGGAGCTTAGACTCTTCTGGCTTCTTAGGGCTCAGAACCTCTGCATGAAATGCACTAGGACCATAATGAAATAGGAAAGACAGCAAGGGAAGGAAGACTTCCACTGGAAACTCTCAAAGACAACTTACACTTGTATAGCACCCCCTGATATTTTTACAATGCCCTACACTGTGAAAATATACAATCTATTGTTTAAATCTGTGCATGGAGTCAGATTTGATGTGCATCCTCATTTGCCACCTAATTCTGGGAATGTGGGCAAAGGACTTAACTTCTCAGATACCTCATCTGTGAAATAGGGTACTGTTTGTATCACCAACATTTTCATAAAGATAGCATGAGTGTAAAATTAAGAAATGCACATGAAACACTTAGTGCCTAATTATCAATCATTAAATGTTCACTGTTTTTGTTGTTTTTACAAATATTTGCATCCTTATCACACAGTTTTCTTCAGAGTACCCCTGTGGTATCATTATCTCCTGAATTTAGATAACGACACTGATGATCCAAAAGGTTAACCTGATCAAAATTATGCAACTTCCAAAGAGAATTCAAATGTAGCCTTCCTAATTGTGAGTACAATGTTTGTCTAGATATTGCCAAAACAAGGCCATGACTGAATTCACAGATATAGGGAAGTGCAATCTTACCATATGCCTAGAAGGAGGAGAATCATATTTGGGAACAGTTTATGTAATGACTATGATAAGCAGGAACCTTATTTGACCTTGATAAGTCAAGTTTACTCAACCCAAGGCACTACTTTCTTGTTCATCCAATGACATGAGAATCTAAATAAGTAAGGTGATATACCCAATTTCTATTGCCCTTGAAAAATCATTGTGCCTCCTTGCAAAAGCATTTCTCCCTTAGGTACTAAGTTCTCTAAAACTGAAGCACTTAGAATCATTAAATAAAAAGCAAAAAAATTTGTGCTTGATCACTACGTGCAGTACTGAGAAGTGTCACTCCCATTTCTATCCCTGGTTCTCAGAATCCTGTGTTCGCACCTTGGGAGAAGCAGCACCATAAAAAAAAAAAAAAAAAAAAACATATTGCAGGAGAAAAAGACTCTTTTACTAGGTGATGTCCTTCATCTGATGAATGATGTAACTGAGGGTTGAGTTGGCCATCCCACTATTTTCTAAGTCCAATTTCTAGTGCATAATGGGACACATAGCAGACCCAGTCAATGCCATGAGCTCTAGCCTATCACCTTACTTTCTCTTCCATAAAATTGAATCCCTCGTCAGAGACACTAGAATATGAAGTCATAAGATGGCGAAAGAGAGCATTTTTACATAGTCAGGTATCCTGGGAGACAGACTTTGAGGTAGCAGGTTTTGTGCAGATTTCTTGGTGCATATTCCCCAGAACACCTGTAAGGAATGAAGGAGGAAAATTACACACAGGGAGAAATTCAACTAAAATGCAGTTGCAATAGAGGAGTCAGCCTGTCCTTCAGGGAGCTCCAAAGCTAGGATGGCCTGTCCCAGAGAAAAGAGGGTGGCTGGGCCTTTGTACCCCTGTTGCAATATGTCATTGTGGTGTCACCAGGGAAGAGATATAAACTTGGACAAAGCAGATCTTTTCGCTGTGAGCAATTTCCAGAAAGATTGTTAGCTGTAAGCCAACCCTCTAGCAGCTAGGGGAAGGAGGCCTCTGTCAGCTCACCACAGCATTCAATGTGGGCATTAAGTAAGATCTCACATGGTATTGTGGGAAGAAACAGGACGGGAAGAGAGAACAAATGCAATTCAGAATAAACAAACCCTATTTGAATGAAGACAAAATGCTACTCCCCACCTCCATGATAGGAGGATGTTGTGTGACCAGCCTGCCCTTTGATGGCTGGTAATCTGTACAGGTATGTTTCTCACTTCTGCTTACAAATGTGGGAACTCAGGTGGGCAGGGGCCATTCTAGCCAAGGTGAAGGGAAGTCCACATTGTTCGGTACATGTATGACATCAGTCCTAGCCACTATGGAGAGTCAGTTAAGATGATTATATTTTTTATTCCTTAACTGATTAATATATTACACACTGATATGCATATACACATTGATAAATTTTTCTGGTGTTGTACCAGCCTTACATTCTTAAGAAAATCTTTCCTTGGGCAAGATTAAATCTAGACACGTTACTAGATTTGATTTGCCAATATTGTATTAGGATTTTTCCATCTATGTTCATAAGTATGATAGGTCTATAATTATCTAGTTCTCTACTTATCTAATTTTGGTGTCAAGATTAAATCAGTCTCATAAAAGATGTTGGGTTTTTTTTTTAACCTTTTTCTGTTCTTTGTAACTGGTTTGGGGATTATCTCTTTATTGAGGTTTAGAGAACATTTACCAATAAAATTCTTTCACCAATCTGACTACTTCATCTTCTACTCCCTCCTCCCGTTCAATTTCCTCTGCTGCAGTGTCACTGACCCCTTTCTGGTATTTGGAACATGCCAGAAACCTGTTTGCATTGACATTCTGCTCTCTTTCCTCTGCTTGGAATACTCTCCTCCCAAATATCAACATGGCTGATTTGCTCCCTCCTGAACCTGCCTTCTCAGGGATGCATACCTTAACCTTCAATTTAAAATATCAGGCAAAATAATGTCTGTCTCAAATGATCAGCAACCCACAGAGAGTCATTGCAAATGACCTGGTGGTTTCTCCAGGAAGCTGATTAGCTTGGGGGTATTAATGGATGGGGAAGCAAAGGGAGGCCAGGGCTTTGTTTCCAGACTATTGGAGCTCAGTTACTTTCCCTAGCACTTTTTATGTCATGTTCCATCAGAGAGAGTTTCTTTCACTATTGGGTAATTATTTGAACTGGGTTAAAAGTCATTTACTTAAGACAAAAAAAAAAAAAGTCAGATGGTCCATTCTATCACATCCACCTTGCTTCTTTCCATCCCCATCCTGAACTCTGTCCTATGTTTTTCCAGTCTTTGTCACCTACTAACACACACTATCATTCTCATTATTTTTATAGTTTATAGTTGTCTTGCCTCATTAGAATTTCAACTCCACAAAGAGTATTTTTTGTTGTTCTGTGTTGTTAATTGATGAGCAAAGAACAGTGCTTGACAGTGCCTAGAAGAGTGCCTAGTGGGATCTCAATAAATATGTGTGGAATGAATGATTTATTGAATAAGTGTGCTTGTGACTTTAAGGGAAACAGAGGGGATGGAATTTTTGTAAAAACCAATCTAATTTTATAACTGGTTTTTGCTTTTTAACAGTTTAGGTTTTACACAGTTGGGAACGTATTGTCTCTTTGATAAATGGTGTTGGGAAAACTGGTTATCCACATGCAAAAAAAAAAAAATGGGATTGACCCTTGTTTTATTGCATACACAAAAATTAACTCAAAATGGATTAAAGACTTAAATGTAAGACATGAAACCATAAAACTCTTGGGAAAAAAACATGGAAAATGGTCTTGGCAATGATTCTTTTGGATATGATATCAAAAACACAGACCACCAAAGCAATAATAAACAAGTAGGACTACATCAAACTAAAATCTTCTTTAGCAAAGGAAAAAATCAGCAAAATGAAAAGATGACCTATGGAATGTGAGAAGATATTTGGAAGCCATATATCTGAAAAGGGGTTAATATCCATAATATATAAGGAACTCCTATATGGGTTTAGAGCACATTTACCAATCAATCAAACAATCAATAAAATAAGATAACCCAATTCGAAATAGAACAAAGAATTTTAATAGCCTTCTTTCTAAAGAAGATATACAAATGCCCGACAGGTATATGAAAAAATGCTCAATATCACCAATCATCAGAGAAATGCAAACAACACTACAATGGACTATCACCTAATACCTATTAAGATGGCTATTACCAAAAAGATAAGAAAGTGATGGTAAGGGTTTGGAGAAAAGGAAACCCTTAAGCACTGTTGGTGGGAATGTAATTTAGTATAACCATTCTGAAAAACAGTATAGAGTTTCCTCAAAAGGAACCACCACAGTATCTCAGAGATACCTGCAGTCCCATGCTCACTACAGTATTATTCACAATAGTCAAGATATGGAAATAACCTGTGTATTGATGGACAAATGGATAAAGAAAATGTATGTACCTATATCTACATATCTATATCTATATATCTCACATGTTTCATGATATATATCATATCACAGAGACACTTTTGAATATTATTCAGTCATAAAAAAAGAAGGAAATCTTGCCATTTGTGACAACATAAATGAATCTGGAGGATGTTATGCTAAGTGAAATAAACCAGTCACAGAGAGGCAAATACTGTATAATCTTATTTGTATGTGGAATCTGAAAAAGTCAAACTCATAGACTCAGAGAATACAAAAGTGGTGCCAGGGGCTGGGGAGTCAGGGAAATGGGAAGATATTGGTCATAGGGCTCAGACTTTTAGTTTTAAGATGAATAATTTTGGGGGATTCGACGTACAGCATGGTGATCATAGTTAATAGTACTGTTTTGTATATTTGAAATATGCTAAGGTAGTAGATCTTAAGTGTCCTCACCACACACGCACATACACACACTCTCTCTCTCTCTCTCTCTCACAGTGAATGTGCAAAGTGATGGATGTGTTAATTAACTTGGTTATGCTAATCATTTTACAATTTAAAAAAAATTACTTCTATTAAATTACCATATTGTGTACCTTAAAAAAAATAAAGCTTATAGCTTTCTAGAAAAAGAAATGAGATTTGGTTTTCCTTAATAAATCAATTCTGATAATTTATACTTTTCCATGATATTGTCACTCTTCTAAGTTGTGAAATTTATTGGCAATTGTTGTTCAAACTAATTTCATGAGACATTAAAAAGATCCTCTTTACAGTCATATCCTTCTTTTTTTCATTTCTGATTTGCTACCCCCACTCCTTTGATCTCCTTTATTTAGGATAGTCTGTCTTGTGACTATTTTCAAAGAATCAGCTTTGAATTTGCTGATTATCTCTAGTTTTCTCTGTATTTATTAATCCATACTTTTACCTATATTATTTCCTTTCTTCTTCATTCTTCTGGTTACTATTTTTCTAGCTTCTTGAATTGAATACTTAACTCATTTATTTTTAATAGTCCTTTTTAAAAAGTGCTTTTAATACTATAATGGATCTCTGGTTCCACTTATGCTACATTCCACAAGTGTTGCTATGTAGTTCATTTATTGTCATTGTGTTCTATAAATATTTTATAATTCCCCTTGTGTTTTCCTCTTAAATCCATTAGTTACTCAGGACTATGTAAGGTTTGGGAGAGACTATCACTTACTACTGATTTCTCATTTTTTGTATCAAGGACAGAGATCATATACTGTGTGATATCAATTATTTGAAATGTTTCGAGAATTATTTTATGATCTAGTACTTATTCACTTTTTGTAAATATTCCTTGTATATCAAGTTTCTTTGCAAATCAATCTTATTAATTCTGTTGCTCTTTTCTTTATTTCTGGTCTTTTTAGTAGAAAAATTTCTAATGGAAATGTAGAAAATCAGCCACAATATTTTTTTGTCAATTTCATTTTTTCAATTCTGTTAGTTTTTGCCTAATAAATATTAAAGAGATGCTGTAAAAAACACCTAAGCTCTTTAAAAAAATTTTTTTTTAATGTTTATTATTTTTAAGAGACAGAGACAGAGCGCAAGTGGGGGACGGCAGAGAGAGAGGAAGACAGAGAATCTGAAGCAGGGTTCAGGCTCCGAGCTGCCAGCACAGAGCTTCAAATGGGGCTCGAACTCAGGAACCTGGAGATCATGACCTGAGCTGAAGTCAGATGCTTAACCAACTGAGTCACCCAGGCACCCATGGGCTCAAGCGCCATGTCGGGCTCTGTGTTGACACCTCAGACCCTGGAACCTGCTTCAGATTATGTGTCTCCCCCTCTCTCTGCCCCTCTCCTGATTGTGCTCTCTCTCTCTCTCTCAAAAATAAATTAATTAAAAAAAGAAAATATTACAAAAATATTCCCAGGATTAGTCATTAAGTTTTTTAAATGCCTGATAGAGAGAATTTATTGTGTGACCATCTCTGTTGAAAATGAAAGCAAAAAGTCATGTTTACATATGTTCAAATGATAATTATAGGTCAGATACTAATATGAAAAACAAATAGCCTATCCTATTTTTTAAATCTTTTGGATTTAAGTCATATAAATGATACACATAATAATACTTGTTTCAGTGTAACGTTAATGGAGAGTTAAGAGTCTTTAAATATCTAGTAGTGTTTTCAGTTTCTTAGCTAGTACATGTGTCTTCATTACTGGATTCACAGGTCAAAGGATGTGGTGGGAGGACCGACACATGGACGCTTTGAAAATTAAAAAAAAAGTATAAGTACTTCTACAAGGAAATCAAATATCTTAATGGCAAAAATGGTCACACACTTAAAATAATGGTTGGTACTTATAGAGTGTCTTTTCTTTACATGTGAATTATAACCAAAAAAAAAATGGTTGCTTTATGTTTCAGACAGAAAATCTTAGAAATAGAAATGTTTCATTTGGCTGCTTTGGTGACAGACCCAGAAATGAATGTTGAAGCTGTATAGAGCTTGGGACTTTGGCAGGAATCCTCTCTCTTTCCATTTTAGGTCAATCTCTGCCTCTAGAAACGGACTAAACCTTCTCTGGTCCTCCTGGGATTATCAGCTTGTGACTTCCAGCCCGTATGTCCTCTGCCCTGAGTGGTACTTTAACCAGAATCATGAAAAATTCACTAATGAAAGCAAATAAAAGGGCGTGGGTATTTTACTTCAATCCTTTTGACCCTGTAAACTATTCAGTGATTTCTGCCCTGGGTTCATGCAGGGGTATAGAAAGTAACTCTCTGGCTAGACCTTAAACTCCATGTGGGGACACGTGGTCTAACTTCCTTGCTTTCCCTGTCTCACTACCATATTTCCCTGTGTGTTCCCAGAAGCTGCTCAACAGAGCTGACAGACTTGAATTCTACCCTGAGGCTTAAGAAGTCATCTCTGGGCAACTCTGCTGTCACATGGCTATTTCAGAGCCATAGCTATTTCAGAAAGGGACAAAGGAAAGCCCTCTTTTGCCACGTGCGTTGTTCCAGGGTGAGAAGGCTAGAGGATGTGGAAAGGATGCTTTGCTCTTTAAGTGCCTGCCTTTCAGCACAAAGCAAACTGCTGCTCTTTTCTTTATAATCCACTTTAGTAAAGATACATAATAGACATTATATATAATGCATGTAAAAATTCAGAAAACCGAAAAGTTCTCTGACAGTAACACCTTGCAACTTGATGCTAGAGGAAATATCCTTGTAAGATGAACATGGTGCCTTTTGTAGAAATTGCTCCTTCATTCCCAAAGTTTAACTGGCAGGCGTAGCATTTCATTCCATCTCATATAGTGACTGATTGCTCGGGGCATCATAGTCCTTTAAAAGTCATGCCTTTACTGCTTTTCAGTAATTGCATTCTGTGTGTGCAATGATCTGAAAGCTATTTGAGGGAAAAGAGCATAATATTACATATATGTTAGAAAAAGGTGCCAAACCTCTGCCTCATTTCCTGATATTTGATGACTCCAATGGTGCTGATTGAAAAACAGCACGGCCACATTGCTAATTTGTATTACTCTGGTTTGCAATTTATACATACTTTTATTTAAAAAGAAAAAATAAACCTACTTGAGTCTTTCATTCATGGTTAATTAGGTGATTGAAAGGGTCAATCGATGATTTACCAAATAAATTTCTAAACCACTGCAGTGTTACTTGCAAAGCATCCAGCAGTCAATAAATGAATTAAAGGAGAAAATATTTAATGCTGAACAGAGCATACATTAAAATATAATAATCCAGGAAAATGCTCCTTATACACGAGGAGCAAACTGACGGTTTATTAGAGCCAAGGTTAAAAGTCCATAGGGAGAATAGCAGGAGAAGAATGTAGAGGCCATACCAATAGGAGTACAGTTCCAATTAATTTATTGACATAATTAGCACATGGTTGTTAATAACATTGCAGAAGCAGTTGGCAAGTATGTGTACACATGCGCCATTTGAATGAATTCAAAAGAACCCTGTACTTATCATAATTAAATTATTAGTTCTGGGAAAGCAACGCAGACTATAGAGGCCATAGCAGCAGGCCAAAAGTCATGCATCCAATTTATTTTGTCACTAAAATAAAATGTCTGGAATTTTTATATCTTATCAAGCTGAATCTATAGAGCGGAAATTATTACGACTATCAGGATTGAGTGGTCCACTTGTAACTTCAGCATTTGTGAAACCAAGGACCCGATCACCTCACGGTTTATAAAAAAAGAAGCAGGGAAACATAAAAATAAAATTTTTTGAATGAAATAAGTCTCTTGGCCAAGCAAATTCTCCACTTTGATATCCTTGCTCCTGGATAAACATGTAAAAAGGAGAGCTAAAAGAATGAAGTTTCAGATTTTCTAATGACTACACAGAATTCAATGCATAGTACAGAGAATAATCCTGATTATAGTTAACATTATAGATTTTTTAAAAACTTTCTCACCTTTTTCCTTAATTATGTCTTTAATGCTATTTGCTTTAATCCTGCACTGCTTTTGTTCACCTGGAGAGAAGGATGCAGACTTGAATCACGTGGATTTCATCCTAGCGGAGCTGTTGTGTATTGGACTTGCTAAAGTCAATGAAACTTGTAAGTAAACAAACCCCAAAATGAAGAAAGAAAGAATATTCTTTAGGGGAAAATTCAGACTCTGGCAATTTCAACAACAACAACAAAAATGGAAACATGCATGAAAAGATAAATTCTTCACCATATGCTTCCTGCAGAGGGAAAGTGCATCTTGGAACATTCTGGATGATATGGATCTGCGTATAACTGGGTAGTACTGTGAGGGTGGGTGTTGGGTGGGGGTGTTAGATATGGGTGGGAGTTTTCAAATCATGGCTGTGGTTGTCTGGAAATCAGACCCATATATTTGGAACACTAGTTGTCCAAGCAGAATATCTATGGGATCAGGAAATTAAGAGATGACTTTCCTGAGGTGGTTTCTCCTTGATTCTTAGTATTTCTGAATCTCTGAGTATCTGATAAAATCTCTGTTACTTGTAGCAGAATTGATACGTTTGGGCACAATGTGCAGGAAGAAGAAGATAAGCTTTAATAATTATCATGAGTATTTATTGTGTGCTGGCCATTTGCCCGACATTTTTCTGAGCACTCTGCCCATTTAATTAACCCATTTAATTCTCCCAACAGCCCTCTATATAAACAGTATCTCCATTTTTTACAGATGAAAAAACTGAAGGAAAGATGAAGTTAATTGTCCAAGTTAAAACAGCTGAAAATGGTAAGCTGCGATGTAAGCCTTCTGACTTTAGTCTGTACTCTTGGCTACTTTGCTATAATGCTTGGAGACAAGTTACCCCTTCTCAGTCTGGGCATAGGAGTTGGCACTTCCTCTTCTAACCAATGGTTAAGTGATATAAAGGGTCTCATGAGTGAGGTCATTGTAAGTGCTGGTCAGCTGTGGAGTGAAGGGGAAAACTTAGGACCATAAAACTTCTGCTATCATACACAGTTCTTCCATAATACTTCACTGGCTCACTCTCTTGAATCTGTGTCTGCACAGTGTCCTAGCCTGAGGCCACCAATGCATTGATAATGGCCTCACTGATGTTTGCCTCTGTTCCACATTGCTTTGGACATTATGGCCACTGTGAGAAAATGCAGGAACCCATCTAGAATCTTGAGTCTTCAAGAGATGAGTTCTATTGGCCACCTCCTCTCAAAAGTATTAAAGGACATTATCTGATAACTATCTAATACCATTCATGGATGGGGGAAAGTAGTACATGCCTGTTCTTACTGGGGACACAGAGCCCACTAATCATCACAGGACCTTGCTGTGCACCCCAGTCAGCCAAGCCTCTACATCAATGCAAGTCTGAATTTTAGGTCTCAAGAGCTAAGCAGTATTATACATCCAGCTTAATTGTACTTGGGTCAGAGCTGTCAGGAGCCCTTGAAATGAGCATACTATTCTTTCACACACAGTCTAGGATCCTCTTCTCTCTTCCTGGCCAACAACAGAATCTCTATTTGTTAACAAAATCTGTATATATTTCTAGAATAGGTACTTAAAATGGGAGTTTCATTTATTGGTTCATTTTTTTGTTGATGTATATTTTTCTGCAGGGAAATACAGACATTTTAAGTGTGCAGTTTGTTCAGTTTTGACAAATGCATATACCTCTGTAACCCACACCCCTATCAATATATTAAACATTTAGATTCCCCTTCTCAGACAACCCCATGAAATAAGATGGGAAATACATTAGGCTGATGAGAAATATATTCATGTTTTAGACTTTTGGTACACATTATCAGATTGTGTTCCAGAAGGCTACCCCTAATTTATACTCCTGTGGGCAGCAAATAGGGGATAGTCTTTTCCTCCAAACCTGTGAACACTGAGTACTGTTTACTGTTCATCACATACAAAAATTACTCCAACTCTCACTTTGTGTTTTCAACACACAAATTGGTTCTGTTCTATTCTGTTTTGTTTTGTTTTTATTGGGTAGTTGGATGAATTTTTTTTTCATTATTTTTCTTTCCCCATTCTAGGGGATCACTATATTCTCCAGGATGTTAAAGTTGCTTTACTGATCTCAAATTCATCTCAAAAGTCTTTTGATGTCATATCTTACTCCCTGGCCATTCACGATACTTCTCTGGCATTCATATTTTACAGGAGCATGGCCTTGTTAACACTTTGTTGGCACTGGAAGTCCTGAATAGTCCCAGAAGTGCCCAAATGTCAGGTTCTCAGTCAGAGAATAAGTTCTTAGTATTACCGTGGTGACTAACTCTCTAGTCTATAGACATTGATTCATGATGCCATAGCAAAATCTAACAAAATCAGTCCTAAAAAGTAGCTTTCTTCTTCAAAACTAGCAAAAAGAGGATTGGATTCAGTGTTCAAAATTAAGAATTGAGGATGTACTACAAGATATCTAGTCAGTACTTAAAGCCTGCATATTAGTTTGCTAGGGCTGATCTAACTAAGTACCACAAGTGAGTGACTTAAAGCAACAGACATTTATTGTCTCACAGTTCTGGAGCCTGGAAGTCTGAAGTCAAAGTGTTCACAGGGCCATGCACCCTCTGAAACCTGTAGGGAAATCTTTTGTTTCCTCTTCCTGATTTCTGGTGTTTTGCCTGTAATCCTTGGTGCTCCTTGGCTTGTAGCTGCATTACTCCAACCTCTGCCTTCCCCATCTCATGGCCTTATCTCTGTGTTTCTGTGTCTTTACTTGGCCATTTTCTTATAAGGGTACTGGATTAGGAGCCCACCCTAGTTCCAGTATCCCCTCATCTTAACTAAACATCTGCAATGACTTTTTTTCAAATCAAGTCACATTTTGATGTTCTGGGGGTTAGGACTTCAATGTTTTTTGTTTGTTTGGTTGGTTTGGTTTTGTTTTTTTTGGAGGGTACAGTTCAACCCATAGCACTGATATACTGAGTAGGATACAAGTCATACCAGAATGGGCAGTTTGTCAGGTGATCTTTAAAAATAAGAATGCTGACATTGTTAGGGAGATCTGAGGAGACAGGATTGCTCAATGTTCTTGCAGAACAGAGAAATTGCAGACCTGAAATTAATTCCTGATTATCAGCCATGAATCTCTTATCATTTTTCCACTCTAAACACTTGCTTCTAATTATGCCCCTTTGATGTTTGCACCTCTCAAATATCTTGAAACTAAGTTCATTTCCATTTCTCACACTTTCAACATTGTTAACACAAGCCGAACAGAATTTCATTCTTCCAGGCCTTTCTGGTTAGTCAGATCCTACAGCACCCTAATAATTGTAAGTTGCTCTTTTCTTCACTTTTCTCCTCAGCTGGCAGTTTTCCTAGTTCTAAAAACCTCACTATGTCCCTCCCATAGTGGGAAAGAAGATGTGGCCACCTGTATTATCTGTGAAGGGACTTCTGACACATTTAATTTCATCTGGAAGCAGAGTGTTCATGTTAGCAGCTTTGTGTCCCAAGGTGCAGGAACCTGAGTGCTGTCTTTATAGCTCTTACTTGCATTGAGCACTTTGTTTTTCCATCTCTTTCAAAAACACAACATGGAAAGGAGCCCATGTTTTTTGCACCTTTTATATAAGCTTTTTGGTGATTAAAACCTTAGGGTGTTGAGTTAGTGTAAAAGTTAAAAATGTCTACCTAGAGTCCAGTAAGAGCTTTCTGTCTGTGTATTTTTAAAAACAGTTTCAGAGTTGTGAAAAATGCTGGCTTGAAAATTCCGGGAAGCCAAAGCCCTCTGATTATAGCTCATGTAGCGATATTGTACATTTTTTCCAAACTTTGCTGCATTAACGCTTCCACATCATTTCTAAGAAAGAGAAGAAAGCTTAGCTCTCTTACAGGCCTTGGGAATTCTAGAAATTTACTGAACAGTGGCTATTAAAATATGGGCATATATTAAGCACGTCTTTTCTTCTGATGCCTTGACTTCTTGGAATCTTGCTGACACTAAAAGGGACTTCCCTCTCAAGGTTAGCTCATTCCTAGAGATAGCAATCAACTTGCCCTCCAGGAAGTGTGCCTTTCATATGCAAACCAACCAATCCAGAGTTCATACTTCCTTTATCATGCTTTCACCCAGGGAGCCACTGTTTCCTCCCTAATCACCCCAGGGCCAGGTATCAGATAACCAGGGGCAGCTCTGCCTGCTGGAGCCTGCTGAAATTATTCAAACTAGCCAATCTTAAATCTGTGTAACCTGCCTACTCTGCCTTGCCCATTTCTGCCTATGGAAAACCACCATAAAGCCTCTTTCCTATATTTTCCTCTTGCTACTTCTGCTTTCAACCCACCCTGGTGCCCTGCATGGCATGCTGTACCTCCTCTGTTTCTAGCATCTATGAGTGTAAAACGCAGACAGTGTCTGCGTGTATTACCATAGCTGATTAAAATAAATCCCAGGTACATTTTAAATCAGAGTACATAAAGATTCACTCAAAAGTAACTCTAATCTAATCAGTTTTGTGGTGTTTTTCATCGATTATAGCTAAGTCAAGGACTTGGTCAAGGGTGATGTTGACCAAGCTTAGTCAAAAGAAGAAAGAGACCCAACAGGCACTCTGAGCCTTGTGTCTGCAACAGGAAATCACTGAGGCTTATTGTGGTGCCATTCTGAAGGGTGTGTGTGAGTGTGTGTGTGTGTGTGTGTGTGGCATGGAGAAAGGCCTTTTTGAAATGGACTGTCTGGGTCCATTTCTCCAGCTGCTATAGGCTTCTTTTAACAACATTCCCTTTTGTTTTGTTCTCCCTTTAAAATATTCACTCCAGGGCTGAGGCTAAAGTGAGGCTAGCTAGGTACCAAGGGCACACATTTTTAAGGAGGCACCTGCTGTTAGGATTGTCGGGGGGGGGGGGGGGGGGGGGGGGGGGATGGGGGGGCAGGGATGGGGGTGGGGGGGAGGTGGGGAGGGCATGAGTGCTTCTTTAAATTTTGGACCCTGGTACCTTGCTTGCTTCCCACTGTTCTTCACTCTGATTCTCACAACCATAAGACTCTAAATCTCAAAAATCTGGGCTTTGATTTTGCCGTGTGCTTTTATGCTCAGATAAATCACCATGTCTAAGGGTCATCAGAATTATTCAGAAATTAAATTGAAACTGGGCATGATTTTTACCCTCTGATATATCATAGGCTAAAATTAATGACAAGTGCTGGATATATTGTTCATTCAAACATGGTTAGCGGGGTTACTTCTCTAATACGAATTTTGTCATCCTGGCGGCAAAAGCTAGACAGAAGTTTCCTGGCATTAGTCTCAGTAGAAGGAGTTTTTTGGGTACTAAAATCATACATGGGAAAGAGAGAGGTAGTCACCTTTCCTTTGTGTTACTGTAGCACATAGTTTATCTCTCTATTATACGTGGCTTTATGTGGTGCTTGAATTGCTGTATCTTTTTTTTTTTTTCTTTTTCACTTGATGGACTGTTAAGGACAGAAGCCATTCTTAGTCTTTCTGTGTATCTAGGACATACCAGACACTCAAAAAATACATGCAGGGAAAATTCTTTATTGAATAAAACTATTTTTAATGCATTTTAGAAGTATCTATTTGCCCTGTAAGCATATAATTCTGTGAAACTGTAGTGACTAAAGTTTCAATCCATCTACACAAGGCCACTACTTACAGGTCCATAGTGTAAGACACACCTTTCCAATAAATCTATGAAGTCCTCGAAGACAAAAATGCATATTTTCTGTTTTGCATATATTTCCCAAATCATCTAACAAAAGGGTGTGAATTTACTGATTTTTACTTCACCTGGGTGAAGAAAAAAGAACAATCTACAAAACTTTCAATTTGTGAATATTTAATTCAAGATTATTATGTATTTCACATTTCATATGGTGGATATCAGCTGAAAGCATTGGGTACCTCCCAATTTCCATTTTTAAACTAAATTGCAATCTTTGGGAGTCGTTGCCTTGCCATTATGCATATCTTTTGTGTTGTATTTTTAAATTGAGTAAAAAAATATATGGTAGGGTAAATGACATAGTCCTAGGATTTCAATGTGATACTGAACAAAAGCTATGATATTCACAAGATGCAATGGAGCGTGTGTCTACTTATCTGGCTGTGCAAACTTATGAGCCTGATAACAATGGCGATGAAGCATTTTTTTGCATGAGTGACTCTTCAGGGGTTCTTCTAATAGCTATGGAAGGGCATTTGCACTTGGAGATCACAGTTTTTGTGTTGAATAAAACTGCATACTGTTAGCTTCTCTACTGATCTGAATTCTGACCTGAATAAAGACTTCTTCCCATACCCAGCTTGGGCTCGGCTCTGAATCTTGGTTCTTTCTTCATTATATAACCCACCTTTGCTTGACTCACCTGTGTATACTCATTTGTATTGAATTTTAAATGTTATCTGCAGTTGGATCTCCTAACCTCCTTCTTGTTGAGATGTTCCAGCCAGAGCAGTGATTCCTGTGCACACACCCAGCTACAGGCTGTTCCATGCACTGTTTGATCTTCTCCTTTGCCAAAAATGTCCCTTTCCCAGTCACTTTCACCACATAGGTCCTTTTAGATCCAGGGTAAATGGCCCACCTCACTAATTCTACCTGACCCCCAAACTCAGGGGTTGTCTAGATCCTCTGGATGCTGTATGTTTTCCTCAACAGGGCTTAGGGCACATTGCTTTGTGTAATACTGCTTTTCTGTTTCTTCCCATGCACTGAGATGCTAAGTGCCTCCTGCACTGAGGGCTGAGTATCGTGTTTGTTTTCCAGGAATATGCAACAAAGTGCTGAGACACAGGAGTGCATTGAATTGAAAAGGGTTGCTCTGTTTTAATTGTGTTGGGTTTATCCTGAGCCAAATAAAGTGCTACGGTGCCAATCATGATTTGTGGGTTTCACATAGCCAGTGTTTTGCCCACCTGTTTCACATAAAGGGCAGTGCAGTGTAGACCTTAAAGGGTGGACTCTGGAATTGTCCTGCCTGAGTATACGCCTGGGCTCTGCCATGCCATGGTTGAGTGCCTTTGGGCAAGTTACTTAATCTCTCTGAATTTTGGTTTCTTGACCCAAAGAATCTGGAGAACAATAGTATTTATCCATTCTTATTCCTTATGTTGTCTATTCCCTTAGTATTTTAAGGTGGAAAAAATAGTAATTATGGAAAATCATTCCACTCAAAATACACTTTCTCGGGGCGCCTGGGTGGCTCAGTCAGTTGAGCGTCCGACTTCAGCTCAGGTCACGATCTCGCGATCTCGCGGTCCGTGAGTTCGAGCCCCGCGTCAGGCTCTGGGCTGATGGCTCAGAGCCTGGAGCCTGCTTCCGATTCTGTGTCTCCCTCTCTCTCTGCTCCTCCCCCATTCATGCTCTGTCTCTCTCTCTATCTCAAAAATAAATAAACGTTAAAAATTTTTTTTTAAATAAAAAAATACACTTTCTCTTCTGCATTTCAGAGGAGATTTCTCCATCTGGGGATTCATTCTATGTTTTTCAGGAAGTAAGTCAATTTATTTCTGGGTTCACAGTGTCATAACTCCAATTTAAAAGAAAAAACAAGGTTCTACTTTCTTTATTGCACAGACTTTGTAACTAGGATCCTCCCTTTTTCTTCCAGGTCTATCTGCCTTGTCTGATACCCTGCCCACCCCTTTCAGAATCTCACTTTCTTGATGCCAAGTCCTTCCCTGAATAAGAAGATCCTATTAGGATGGTTGAACCTTATAATCTGTGCTGGAACCAACTAAAATGTGAAAGAAAACACAGAGATTATGAGATTTAACCTGGACAAGGAATCAGTGGTGTTACTTCCGGCAGAAACATCAGGGAGAATAAACTTTAAGGGTGAGGGGCAGTGTCCCTCAAGACATTCTCCATGGTTAACTTCTGTCTACTTTCCGTTCCTTGTGGCAGATTTTTGGGACTCTCACTTTGTTAGCTTTCTCAATCTCTGATATATTTCTCATGATTTTCAAAGAATAAAGACATGCCTCCTAATTTGGGAATACAGTGTAGTAGTTACGACCACACACTTTGGAGTCAAATGGTAACTGTGCTACTTACTTGTGAGGTGATCTTAGACAAACTTACATAACCACTTTCTGCCACAATTTTTCCAGTCTTTAAGATGGGGATGACAATAATAGTAACTCCCTTATAGGATATGAGAGTTAAATTAAAGCACACAAAGCAGTTAAAACTACCTGAAAGGTAACAAGTGTCACTTTGCTCTTATTACCACCTGAGCCCACAAGTCTAGCAAAGCAAGGCACCAAATGAATGGGCAGATCTATTTTCTGCCCTTTAAGTTTTAGCTTTTAGCTGACTATCTTTCCCTAGGATTAAGTCAGACCATCCCAAGCATCTGTCCTGAAGTCTGTCTTTCATTTAATTACATGTCTTGTTGATTTCCCTCAATTGATTTCTTGACTCCCATTCATGTACCTCTTGCCCTTGGCTCACAGCATCTTCCATTCAAATACTTGCTAATTAATCCTGGATATTCCTTAGCCTCTCCTTACCTCTCAACCTAGATCGTCCTGTGATGAGAAAGGAGGGTTTGATGCAAATTGCAACTGACAAGGTGTACCAAAGTAGACATATATTGACTCTCACTAACCATGCACACTCATTCAGATAATTACCATTCATAGTCCACACACACGGGTGGCCAAATCTCATAGGTAAGGTGATGAGGGGAGGGCTTTAGTTTGATGCAGAGCTTTTCCTCTGAAATAGTCTACTGTTGCTGTCCTTCCATATTAACGATTAATCTTATTCCCATGATGGCATCTTACCATTTTTCCAAGTATAAAAAATGTATGCTCAAAACACACCTTTAGACATCTAATCTGGGTCAAGGTCAAGTCTAGTTGCTTCCAGTGGGGCAATGCTCAGTGGGCATGAGCTCAGAAGGGCAGAATCAGTGCTCTGTCCTATGCAGGGGGTTTGGGAGAATAGGCTAGATGCAAGGAAGGAATGGAGGTGTTTTGTAGGCCTGAGACATTAATCCAAATGTAATCTGTTAAGCAGTATCCAGGAATGATTTAAGAATCAGCTGGTACAAAGGGACCAAGATAAGAGGGAGAGTGATTGAGTGGGGGATACAGACTAGAGTAGGTAGTGTCAGAAGGGCAAGTAGAAGAGCCAGCTATAATTCCCTTAGATTCTAGAACCTGTAAAGTATTTCAGTAGCCTCATCCAGAGTGAGAAGAAAGTTGGTAAGGACACTAAACTACCTCTTTCTCTTCTCTGGGTCTTCCCCTTGGGTCTCTGTGTAATGAAAGTGACATTCCCATATGTACTTTTAGATTTTTCAGTAAAGTGAGTATACTTTTTTTTTTCATAAAAGGATAATGTGTTTTTTGATAGATTTGAGTCCTTGCTTTACCCATCTGATTATTGTCTATTCTGTCTGGCTCACAGAACAGAAACACATGCATACACATGATAGAGTATTGTAGAGTCCGGTACTGTGGTAGACTGTGGCCAGACCTCTTACAGGAATTACCTTATATCAGGCTCAGTTTAAGCCCATATGGGATCTTGTGCACATTAGAAAAAAGGAGGACATGGTGCTGTGGGGAAAGCCTGGCTTGGAGAGAAGAACACAGGTTAGGTATTAGCCTATTCAGCCGTCAGCTGGACATACTCTGTAGGGCCTAACACATACAACCATAGTGGAAGCCTTAACTATCTGGTACTCTGCAAGCTGATGTTGCCCCTCCCCAGCCAAATGGAGTAAAAGCAAGCCATGCTGCTGCACTGGGCTCCTCTGATGGTGCCACATCCTCCCTCCAGGTGGATGGCATCCATCCGTGAAAGCTAAACATGAGTTGGTGCTGGGTGACCAAAACAAAGCGGAGCTGCTTCTACTCCTGGAGGGTTTCAGCTTGCTATCTGCACTGGCTAGAAGTTTGTTGAATGTGGAGGGAGAAATGGGCAGAGTCTGAATAGTCACTTCTGCCCATTTCCAAACCCAGATCAGCTCAGTGTTTCCCCTTAGCTCAGGTGCTCATCACCCACCCTTCTCGAACTGTTTATCTTCCTCTTGACTTGCTTCCCCTGAGCTCATTGTTACCTCCCACACCAAGAGCTCATTCTGTACTGAGGTCCAAGCTCTCTGTAGCTCTACCACTAAATAGCAAATAGTGTGTGAGATAAATGACTTGTCATCTCTGGACTTCAATTTTCTTATCTGTAAAATGGAGTAGCATAAAGATCCACAGAGACTAACAGAGTGAACAGGCAGCAGAGACTATGAAGAACAGTACAAACTAACAACAAATGAAACCAGAAAGAGTTAATTTAGCCTAACAGTAAAATAGAACAATTTACTCACCCAATTTTCTATCATTGCCAGACACAGTTTGGACATCTATTAAGTACTGAAGAAATATATCATTTTCAACTGTCTGAATCCATATGCAGTTGATTTCAAAGCTTAATTGTATTTGAATGAGGAATCAATACATATAACTGCACTAGCATTACTGTGCTGAAAATCTGTGCATGTTTCTGATGCTTTCATAATATATTTCAATTTTCCCATTATTTTTCCATTATGATCCCATATTTTTTGAAAGGATTCTTTGAACATTGCAAAGTAGCACAAATCCCAAATGAATGGTAACAACTATTTGTTTCGATTTCAAGCTGCATTTGTTAGAATGTTCTGCAGCTCCTCCTGGATCCAAGAGGTCTCTCTAACAGAGACACCAAACAATCTAAAAAAAACATCTATTTCATCACGTTCCTTTTTGGATTAAAAAACGTGTCCCTCTTTCCTAGCCTCTATTGTTACGAGTAACAGCCAGAGTCCTTCATGGTTTGGCTATAGCCTTTCTTTCCATATTTGGCTCTCAGTTTTAGAATATACCCCCTTTCCCAGCCAGGCTGCGAACCTTACAATCCCACATGGGAGGAGATTATTCTCCAGGGTACTTTGGCTCACTCTCATCTTACCCAGAATGCCTAAATGTCACCTTTTCCATAACTAATTTGACCCCCACTGGACAGAGACCTACTCAAGCCCAAGCTCCTGCTCAGGCCTTGGGACCTTTTAGTTTCTCTGGCCATAGTACCTCTCTCTTTGATAAAACTTGACCCCTGAAACACAGTGCCTGGGAAGCCTCTTGATTTCTGAGACTACATTGCATTTAGGTCAGTGGTGTCATCAATGCCAAAGTCAAGTCCAGATGGTTGCTCAGCCATGCTGTATTATCCCTCCACTTACCCTGAGCCCAATTCTTCATTTCCTAACTAGTGTAACTCCACTGTAAACAGAATCAAGCCCACCAATACAATGCTAATTTGCCGGCTGCTGGTCCTAATAGGTTTAAGAGCAAGAGAAAACACAGTACAGATATGAGACAGCAAAGGTCAGTGTAGCAGTGAGGGAAATAGGACATAAAGCCAGATGCTGAAAGAGCAATGTTGGCAAAATTGCATGTAAACTTCATGCATTATGACTCTATATTGGTTTGTTGGAAAAAAAAAATCAAGGGATGCATTGTTATGCATGTTGTCTAATGCATAAGTAAACTGTATTCTGGGAGGAGATTTTGACTCGTACCAGAACATATAATCCAGATTGGTAAGATCTCAAAATATTTGGAAGTTTTATTCAACCTGAATCTGTTTGATACCTATTAATGTCAGTTTTGACACCCAGAAAGCATGTAAGTTCTTTTTGTTGGATATTTGGTGTGAATGGCTATCCAGCATCACTTTCCCCTATAGAAGAATCCATATTTTCCTTATTGAGCTGTTTCCCGATTTTCTGTTCATGCTATTGAGGGAGGTGACTTAACCCCTGGCTCTAGGGGCAGGCCTGTGACCCAGTTTGGCCTCTGGGCACAGTGACTAGTTGAGTGAAGGCTGGGTATCCTCCTCATTAGCCCAAGGAGACTCAATGTCAGAAAATGTATTTGAACATTTTGGAGAGACACTTTTGACATATATCATTGAGGTTCCCATCAGAGACAAAGAACTAGTAGGATGGATGGATGGATGCATGCATGCATACATGTATAGATTTCAAAAAACTGGCCTATGTGGTTGTGGGGACTGATAAATCTAAAATCTACAGGCCAGGTGGCAAGCTGGAAACCCTTAGGCATGGGCTGCTGCTGCAGTTCAGAGGCAGAATTTCTTTTGTGCTGAGGAAATCTTCCTTTTGTTGTTAGGGTCCTTCAACTGCTTGGATGAGGCTCACCCAGATTACTGAGGATAATGTCCTTTAAAATGTCTTTTTAATGTTCTTTTAAAGTCAATTTATTGTATATGTTAAACACATCTACAGTTGAACTTGCTTATTAGGTGTCAACTATTCAGGCATTTCCAAACTTCTTCAAAGGAAAGAAAATGTATAGGAGTCTTTTTATATAACCAGTCATGCCAAGACTTCATGTTAAATTTCAAACCAAGTGTAGATACTCTGTAGCCAGATTCTCTTAAAATCTGTTGAAACAGGAAAAAAAAAATATCTGGATGGGATTTCCAATGACTGTTGTAGAATTCTGTGTGTCTAACAGGGACTTTCGGTCATCCAAGTATTCTCATACAGAGCGCCCCCTAGAGTATGCCACTTCTAGCAAATATTGCTTTTGCAAGTCACTTGTCTAGATGAACAATTTTCATTACCCCAAATCAGCATATCCACTCTGTTCTTTCAGGTCGGTCTCTCATGACTTTGTGAAAGAAATACTAAACCCACAAACAGGAACAATTAGTTTAACAAGTCACCTTCCTGGAAATGAGGTCCGCCATGGGGTCTGGAATGACCCCCTATTCTCCACTCCCTGAGCACATCTGTGTAACTGGTTGACTCCCTGCAAAGGGTAAAAACGGAGACTGGGGTTCATGTGGGTCCTGGTCAGGGCTCTGGGTGCTTTACTCCAGGGCAATGATGACTTCCAGCTAGTTCCAGGCACCAAAACGTGACCAGAGTCGAAATTAGAAAATTTTGAGAAAGGAGCTTCAAAGCACCAGGCCCCCTGGAGCAAGGGCCATGCTTACCTAGGTCTAAGGGGAATACCATTTTGATGTCCATATTTTTCTCTTCTGTCAGTCTACATGATGATCAGAGTCAGGGCTCATTTCTTTCTTACTTTAATTCTGCGCTCTCCCAGAATAGTAAATCTATTTCTGTGAATTGTACATTTTTAAAAAGCACCCTCCGTCTCCCAATACCACTATCCCTCAATACACACACACACACATGCACACACATACACACACACACACCCTAAATAGTATTCTTGTTAGAATAACTAAATTCAGAGCTGAATAAGGAGGATTATGTACGGTGCTCATCCTATATTCTCCTCTTACAGTAATTGATATAACATCAGTGAGACTTTGCTGGCAAAATTGATTCAAATCAAACCAGAAAAATTCAGCCTCAAGAACTGAAAATGAGCTAAAAGATGGTAAGCAAAGAATAATAATATGTGGCAATGTCTTCAAATTACTCATATTGTAGGCTTTATACACTTTGAAGTTGCAAAAATGTGTTTAACAAGGGTGGACTTTTTTTTAAAATGTAACATCTTCATTAATGATCAGGAAACAGCACAAAGCACAATAATATCTTTTTCAGTGTTGTTAAATTGGAAGGCGTTAAAAAACATTTGGAAAGACATATAAATAATACAAATAGAGCTATAGAGGTTATAAATATGGATGGAAGGGAGAACAAAGATATTTCAGAAATATACAAAACAATTGTGTCCATGAGAAAATGTAATTGAAAGCCAAGGAGGCTTCAGATAGGCTATGGATTCTATGATACTCTCCTCTGAGTGTCCTTTGTGATTTGGGGTCAGTGATACATGATAATCCAAGTGGATTGTCAGAAGTGGTAATGCTGGTGTCAGTCAATTAATGAAACTGTACTTTGAACTGTTTTCCTGTTTTCATAATGTGGCCACATACTAATGTTTATGAAATAAATGTTTTATTCTCATTGGGTTAAGAGTATCTTAAGACTGCCGCGTTATACAATGCCTGGGGCTCCATGTATGTAATCCCTTCATAGTCTCTGCAGATCATGCCTCTGGAGGTGTCAATGGACAGCTGCATGCCTTTACACCACAGCCTTGATTTTTATTCCAGGGTGTTCCCCAGTGTGCAGTGATATTTGCATGACATATCTAGAATGTACAAAATGTCCATTGGGTTGTGTCAAACAAGCATTTACCATGAGTGATATAAATATTCAAATGCTTAGCATTAGGGCGATCATAATCTGTGTGATTTAATGATTTTCTGACTACTTTTCTGAAAGAATTGAATAATGTATATATCCCCTATATTATTTTCTGCAGGTTTTATTGGATTATGTATATTTTTAAATTTTTTAAAAATTTTCATTTACTTATTTTTTGAGAGAGAGAGAGAGAGAGAGTGAGGGGAGGAGGGGCAGAGAGAGACGGAGACACAGAATCTAAAATAGGCTTCCGGCTCTGAGCGGTTAGCACAGAGCCTGACACCGGGCTCAAACTCATGAACTATGAGATCATGACCTGAGCAGAAGTCAGACACTTAACTGACTGAGCCACCCAGGTGTCCCGGCGTATATATTTTTTAAAAGTGATTTTATATATTTATATATTTAATTAGGTTTCATATTCCTCTTAACTTCTAATCAATTGACAGGATAAAATGCATCTGCTGATTCTTCTGGAAAGAGGGGGTCTCATTGTAAACTGTGCCAGATTAGTGTCTCCCAGATTCTTGGTGGGACTGGTGCAAGTTCTCCTTGAAGGAGCTTTGGTATTCGCAAGTTTAGGCAAAAAAAAAGAAAAAAAAAAACTAACAAACAACAATAACAACAACAAAAACCCAAAAAACATTGAAGCAAATATAGCTTATTCCTTTTTTTCTTACTATGAGAATCCTTTTATTGGATGTCACTTCTGCATTGGTTTTAAACTAGATTTCCAATAATCATTCTTAAGAAACTTCTGTTTGCACTTATATTAATACAGATATTAATTAAACATAGATACTTTTCCTCTGCATTATATTTTTCTATTCTGTTAGAGTCCTGAGGTTAGTTCGTAGAGAATTAGATTAAAATATTCCTGGGGGCCTGGGTGGCGCAGTTGGTTAAGCGTCCGACTTCAGCCAGGTCACGATCTTGGGGTCCGTGAGTTCGAGCCCCGCGTCAGGCTCTGGGCTGATGGCTCGGAGCCTGGAGCCTGTTTCCGATTCTGTGTCTCCCTCTCTCTCTGCCCCTCCCCCGTTCATGCTCTGTCTCTCTCTGTCCCAAAAATAAATAAAAAACGTTGAAAAAAAATTTAAAATATTCCTCAAACTTGGAGATAGAAGTATTTAATAAAATTCACACATTGTGAACAGACTTGACCAACAGTGTTCTGTTTAGAGGAGTCCAAGCGAATCAGCAAAGACAGACTGCCTGGATTTTAGAAAATTAATTTGTATTGTCTGTTTCCCTCTCATTTACTCCAAGGGGAAGACACCTGCATGAGTGTCTGATTCCACAGCCAGCTGTATATAGTCCCACAGTGGAGAAGGATACATTAGGCACACTGTCCAATGCCAATGTTATCAAAATTAAGCCACTCCTGAGGCACCTGGGTGGCTCTGTCGGTTAAGCGTCTGACTTTGGCTCAGGTTGTGATCTCACAGTTCTTGGGCTCAAGCCCTGTGTCAGGGCTCTGTGCTGACAGCTCAGAGCCTGGAACCTACTTTGGATTCTGTGTCTCCCTCTCTCTCTGCCCCTCCCCCGCTTGCACTCTGTCTCTCTCTCTCAAAAATAAATAAACATTAAAAAAATTTTTTTTTTTAAATTAAGCCACTCATTTCTCTTACCAAACTCTGGGAATATCCTGACTTCTCATGTTCCTATTAAAGACAGTGAAAGTGTATAGTGACAGGACAATGGGAATATTCTGAGTTGCTTGGAGTTACTCTTTCATTAAAAAATGATATGGCATCCGTGTACTATATCAATTTGCTCTGTTTTTAGTTAATTGACACATCTTTAAGTTCAGTTATCTCTAGCTTCCTTGACAAGATGTGGTGTTTGGATCCAAGGTTGGAGATCAGACACTTAGCCACAGGGATCTGATGGTATAATCGTACCTCATACTTGCCCCATGCCTCCCACTCATGACCCTGCCTGGATATTCAATGATCTCTATGTTTTTTTTTTAAATTAGTTTTTATTCAAGTGTAATTAACATGTAGTGTTATATGTTAGTTTTAGATGTACAATATAACGATTGAACAATTCTATGCATTACTCAGTGTTCATCACAATAAATTTACTCTTCATCCCCTTCATCTGTTTCACCCATCCCCCACCCACCTCCCCTCTGGCAACCACCAGTTTGTTCTCTATAGTTAAGAGTCTAGGGCTTTTGTTTTTAATTTTTTTTATTTTTAATTTTTTTATGTTTATTTATTTTTGAGAGAGAAAGAGAGAGAGCTTGAGCAGAGGAAGGGCAAAGAGAGAGGGAGACACAGAATCTAAAACAGGCTCCAGGCTCTGAGCTGTCAGCAGAGAGCCCCACGTGGGGCTTGAACTCATGAACTGGGAGATTGTGACCTGAGCCGAGTTTGTACACTTAACTGACTGAGCCATCCAGCTACCCCAGCTTGTCTTTATTTCTTTGTTCATTTGTCAAAAACTTAAAAATAGAATCACCATATGATCCAGTAATTCCATTACTGGGTATTTGCCCCAAGAAAAGAATACAGTAATGCAAAAAGATACATGCACCCCTATGTTTATTGCAGCATATGTTACAAGAGCCAAGATATTGAAGTAGTCATGTGTCCATCCATAGATGAATGGATAAAGAAGATATGGTATGTGTGTGTATGTATGTGTATAAAATGGAATATTACTCAGCTGTAAAAAAATGAAATATCACCATTTGCAATAACGTGGATGGATCTAGAAGGTACAATGCTAAGTGAAATAAGTCAGAGAAAGACAAACATCATATGATTTCACTCAGATATGAAATTTAAGAAACAAAATGAATGAACAATCATCTCTCTGGCTCCTGCCCGACCCTTCATTCTTACTACAGAAAGAGAAGGGGTGTGTGTGTGTGTGTGTGTGTGTGTGTGTGTGTGTGTAGGTCATCTGGAGGACATGACCACTGGTTGACCCTTGAGTTGGACCCAGGCAGTCGGAGTCTCCTCCCTCCCTTTCCCATTCTTGGAATGGATGTCTTGCCCACCATTTCCACACTAGGGGCTGTTTCAAGGCTGTGACCTTGAGAGAATAAGGTGTTGTTGACTGGACTAAAGATGTGACTGAACCCAGTTAAGTCCTGTATATGAACTTTAAAGATTCTGATGGTGAGGCATGGAAATTTACTTATTTTGCAGCCATCCAATACAAACCTCATATATATCATCCCTTGATTATTAAGTCTGCTACCTATCAATCTGGAGTGGTCCGCCTCTTTCTTTGATCTCTGATAGTTAGACTCTTCTAAAGGGATTAACCCTTGGGCAATGGGTAGCCAAGGGATAGATAATCATGAATAAGTCATTGTGGTTTCAGGATACATGGGAAGAACATTTTGGTTTGCCTGAAAGAGCCTGAGGCAGTTTTCACTATTTTCCATGTACTGTCTCATAAGTTTCTGGCACCCCTGGGAATATGAAGCTGATGTCTTAGCCTGGGTACAAACCCTAGTAACCAACCCTCCACAACAGATTGGATGCATAGGAAAAGCTGCCATGGTAGCACCTAGGTGGGATGACATATTGCCAAGGATGCTGAATTGCCCTTGAATACAGTGACTTGGTTAATGCAGTAATAGCACTCCTGTATATTCTAAACAACACCCAAGGAGACTGCCAAAGGAATCTGGGGCCATTCACCAGAGTTTCCAACAGGAAAAGGATTGACAAGTTGGTTATATTGACCTCCTCCGGTTTTAAATATGCTTTGGTTTATGGTTTATATGGACACTGTTTGGCCTAACCCAGGTTTTTCCCTGTTGTGACGCAAACCTGCCTGCCACTAACAGGGGATTGGGAAACTAAGTACCGTGGACAGATACCTTCATAAACTAGACACTGATAGGAGTTCACATTTCAAAAGTCATGATATGCAAGGCTAGACAAAAGAACAGGACATTGAATAAGGTTCCATCTTCCCTATGACCCACAAGCAGCAAGATTAGTAGAAATAAAGAATGAAATATTAAAACAGAAGGTTAAATTAACAGGTAAAACCACCTTGGCCAGGAGGACTAAAATACTGTCTCATGCTTTAATACATTTGAATGATCAATTGGGAGGACCTATTGCCTCATATGCCAGACTACTGAGACACCCGACACCATTAGGGGATAGAAATTACTGGAGACAGCCCTTGCCCCGAATATCACTGTGGATCACTGTGCCATGCTGCTGAGAACACCAGGCCACATCACACTGGGAAAAGCAGTAAGACATCCTACCAGTGTGGATAAATTATTTCACTCCCCTGGGTTAGGGGGAACTGCTCAGTCTCCACTGGCAACTGTTGTCCAGTTGAAGCACACTGTGTTTAAACCAGGAAAATCTCCAGTGAAAGAGGGGAGAAAGTGGGGGTTCTGGTCTGGCATATCCTGCCCCCAAGTCCATTTCCTGAAGGCTGACCATGCTGCCTCCCCTGGTCACTGTGTGGTAGGCACTACCAGGTCAAGTTCCTAAAGCTGTCAACCTCCCTCTTTTTAAGGTCATGTGAACACAATCTTTGTTCTACTGTTTTGATTATTTGGCTGCTGTCTTTGTTCCTTCCACTGGCCTGGAGGACATTATAGCACACATAGAATCCCTTACTAAATTCACCCAGCAAGGCTTACATGATAGCTGACAAAGCATATCCTCACTGAACATTGAAATGTTCTAATGAGAAAAGCTGTCCTCCAAAATGGCCTTGGACATTATTAGTGCCTCGCAAGGAGGCCTGTGCCGTCTACCACAGAATGTTATGTGTTCACACCTGATGAGTCTGCTAATGTACCTTTATTAAATCACACGAGGACACAGGTGAATACACTGAGTGATCCGACCCCCTAGCCTAGGAGATTTAATAAGTCAGTGGTTTGGATCATGGGGCTCTTGATGGGAAAAAAATGTTACTTATTTTGGGAATCATTATTTTAATTTGTGTTCTCTCTTGCTGTGCCACCTGCCTCCGCTGCAGCCATGTAGCAACCATAGGAGCACCTGCAAGGGAGTGGAACCCATTGTTGATACTTAAGGCACAGTTTGGAGGTGGGCAGGGCCTGTAAGATTGTGAGAGCAGGTCATAAGAGCAGGTCAGGAGGTGTGGAGGGTTGGAGGAGGCCGTTGAGAAGACGTGACCTCCATTTGACCTGGGTCGGGGTAATTGAAGGCTCCTCCCTCCCCATGCCCTTTGAATGTACCTTCTGCCCACCACTTCCACACCAGCAGCCAGTTTCAAGGTAGTGGCCTTGAGAGAGTAAGGTGTTGTTGAGGTTATCTGGGTGGAATATGTGATGAAACCCAGTTAAGGCTGCTGTATAAACTTTTAAGGTTCTGGTGAGCAGGTGCCTGTCCTGCGGTGTCCTACAAGACTCGTAGGTAAGTTGCCTTGCTTGTTAAATCTGCCACCTGCCTGTCTAGAGTGGCCTGTCTCTTTCTGCAGTCTGTCCTTGCCCTCCCTGTGTGGGGACTGATCTGCAAACCGACTATGTGTGCCTGTGTTTGGTAGGGGAAAAGACACATTACTTTCCAACTGAGTTTTCAACTTATTTGAGGTAGGTTAGTGTTTATTATTAAAACCAGGTGTTGTTTCCCAGCAAACTCTGATTCAATGCATTTATATCTATGAATTCATCTAACAACTGATCCCAAAATATTTGTGTAGCTATTTAATAAAAAAGGTCTTATTGTACTGACTGTGATTCCGTAGTTCGCAGCAATCTCTGTGTAATTCTGGAATTACTTTATGAGATCTTTCAGACATGATGGATTGGATATTGTGGAGGAATGGCATATGGTCCCAGTGAATTATCCTTCTTTTACGCTCACTGCATTTGTAAAACCTGTTCAATATAGCGCATTCTCTTAATACCTCTCTCTCTCATCTATATACATACATACACATATATACACATATATGCACAAATTTTTTATTGAAAAATCAGATACACAAAGAATAGTACACTGAATATACACCTCAAAGGCTTTTCAAAAAGCGAATGCTATTGAAACCGCTACCCACATCGAAAAGTAGAATATTGTTGGCAACATGGAGGCTTTTCATGTGCCCGTCTTGTAGCCACTACGATCTCCAACGTGAATCACTGTCTTACCTCATACCACGTTACTTAGTTTTGGCCATTCTTTTGAAATTTATAGAAATGGAGTCATACAGTCTGCGTTATTTTGTAACTGCCTCCCTGCTCTCAACATTTTGTTTTTGAAATTCTTTCATGTGTTTGGAAATTGCAATTGTTTATCCTTATGGTACACTTTCCAATTTCATGAATCTACTACAATTTATCCACTCTACTGTTGATGAACTTGTGGATTCTTTTCTGTGTTTAATTAGGAATAGTGCTGCTATGTTCTGCCTATGACTGTTAGTGTCCGAATGTACATGTTTTTGTTGGGTGTGCACCTAGGAATGGAATTGCTATGTCCTAAGGTAAACTTATGTTAAGCTTTAGTAAAGAGTATCAAACATTTTCTAAAGTGGCTTACAAATTTACATTCCCACTGATATTGAATGAGAGTTTTAGTTGCTTCATATCCTTGTCCTCTGCAGCACTAGATATTTTCAGGTTTTTGAAACTCTAGCCATTATGGTTTTTACCTACTGGCATCTAATCCTGGAATTATTTTGCAGTTATCTGATGATTAATGAAGTTAAACACCTTCTCACATGTTTATTTGACCATTTAGATGATGTAATTGTGTGTGTGTGTGTGTGTGTGTATGAGAGAGAGAGAGAGAGAGAGAGAGAGAGAGAGAGAGAGAACAGGCCCATTTGGGACTTTTGCCCACACTCTGTTGTGTTGGATGTCTTTTGTCTTATTGGTTTGTAGAAATTCTTCATATATTCTGGAGTCCTTTATTGAATTCTGTGTTGCAAAGATTTTTTTCACAATCCATGGTTTGTGTCTTTTAATGAAGAGATGTTTTTGATTTTACAGTAGTCAAATCCTTTCTTTTATGGGTTAGTGCTTTTGTATCCTATTGAAAGAGTTTGCTTTGTAAATGATGGCATTTGAAACATTGTCTTTCTATGCAGTTGTTTTGTTTTATAGAAAGACAATTGGTTTTTATATAATAACTTAAAAAGTGAACTTGTCAAATTCAACTCTTATTTTTAATAGTTTGACTAGATTATTTTAGATTTCTTTATGTACTCTTTGTCATCTGCAAATTAATTATTGTTTTTATTACTTTCTCTCCAAACCTTACATCATTTACATATTCTTGCCCCATTGCACTGGGTAAAACCTCCAGCACAATATTGAATAGAAATGGAGATGGCTGACTTCCTTGGTTTGCTCTCAATTTTAGAGGAAAGCATTTAGGCTTATGGCTCTAGGCTTTTTTTTTTTAAGTTTATTTATTTTGAGAGAGAGAGAAAGAGCCAAGTCAGGGAAGGGCAGAGAGAGAGGGAGTGAGAGAGAGAATCCCAAGCCCAGTGTGGGGCTTGAACTCATGAACTGTGAGACCATGACCTGAGTCAAAGTCAAGAGTTGGTTGCTTAACTGACTGAGCCACCCAGGAACCCTTAGGGTCTTTTTTTTTTTTAATAGATACTAGTGTATTGAACCAGAGTTTTTGCCTGTATTATCAGTTGCTATTAGTATTTTTTCAGTTGTATTGAGATACAATCAATGTATAATATTGCATTAGCTTAAGGTGTACTATATAATGATTAAATATACATATATATGTATATTGCAAAATGATTACCACATCTAGGTCGAGTTAATATCTATCACTCTACCTACTTAATAAGTTTTTCCTTGTGAAGAGAACTTTTAAGATCTGTTCTCTGAGCACCTTTCAAATATCCAACATGGTGTTGTTAACTGTGGTCACCATGCTGTATATTACATGCCCAGGATTTATTAACTATATATAGAGAGTTATATATTGATATACATGTCATATCTTCTTACATCTTTATCAGTTCATCCATTGACAGGCACTTAGGTTGTTTTTATATCCTGGGTATTCTGTATAATGCTGCAGGGAGGATGGGGGTATATACATCACTTTGATAGTCTGTTTCATTTCCTTTGGGTATATACCCAGAGGTAAAATCGCTATATCATGTGTTAGATCGTTTTTTAAAAAATATTTTGAGGAAGTTTCCTCTTTGTTTATGGCAACTTTAATTCTTTTATTTTCAGCCATTGCATTATTATATTTAAGTTGTGTCCTTTGTTTTTTTCTGACAAACTTTGTCTTTCAATTGAGCACTTAAAAAAATTACCTTTAATGTATTAATAAATTTTGCTTATTTTGATTTAAATGTTCCAACTTACTCTTCAGTTTCTAATTTTACAACCAATTTCATATTCCTTTTTTCTTCTTTCCTGATTTCTTGACCTCTTTTGGATTAATCACCATAAAAATATTCTATATTTTTCTGTGATCTTTTATTATTCTTTTAAGTATACCCTTTTGGAAACCAGTATGCATTCTTGATTCATTCCCTTAGTCAATTCAAGCTGCTATCACAAAATACCATAGATTGGGTGGCTTATAAACAACAGAAATTTATTTCTAACAATTTTGGAAGTTGGAAGTCTGAGATCAGTGTACCAACATGATCAGGCGATGGTAAGAGCCTTCTTCAGGGCCCTTGAGACCTAATTAATTCCTCAAAACTCTACCTCTTAATACCATCATATTGGGAGTTAGTATTTCAACACATGAATTTTAGGGAGGACAGAAACTCACTGTGAGATAGTAGTTTATCACTTCCCAGATATATCAAAGCAAACTTTATTTATAAAATAGTCACAATAATTATAGAGATTGTACATGAATGAGCATGCTCAAATCATAGTCTGACAAAGAATTCATTCAAGTTCTTTTCTGGAAAAAAGTTTTTGAGCACCTATTCTGTGTTAACTACTGTGCTAGTGGTATGAAATCAATAAATTATCCAATATTTATTTAATTATTTCATGTTTTGGACATTATGATTGGTGCTGAGAATACCAAGGTAATGAAAACTTGACATGGTCCTTTTGCCTCGTACCAATAATATAAACTCTAGTGAGAAGTGGACAAAAGTACATACCTCTGGTATGCAAATGCATTTAACAGTGAAAAAAATGGCAGTTATGTTAATGAACACTTACTATGTACCAGATTTTTGTGAGCACTTTATATTCATCACTCCTTACAATTATCTAATAAGATTAGGTGTTGTCATTGCATCCACCTTACTGATAAGGATAGATTTAAGTATTTTGCCAAAAGTTACATGGCTGGGGAATAGCATAGAAAAAGAGCTTTGGGAATGCTCTAAGCAACTGATTCCACCTAGAATAACTGGGGAAGGCTTCATGAGGGTGGAAGTCATCGGAACTTGGCAGACATGGTTGGGCTGACATTCAGGACACATAGCCTATGATATGTCACAACTGTGCATGTGTGTGCATGTGTGTGGCAGCAACACATGTTCAGAGAAGAATGAAGAGCCTCATATGTTGGGATCTCAGGGTTTTAAAGGCAAGTTATAGAAAAAAAGGAAGGTTTTTAAGGGGAAAAACACGATATCTAAACTATTCTGATAAGCATTGATAATTGTCTCTTCTACCTTCTATAGTGATAATATCTAATATTTATGGAGGACTTACAATGTGCCAGGCTGTGTAGTAAGCACATTACATATGTTAATTCATTTTAGCCTAAGAAGAAACCCTGATAGGTATATACTAGAAAATAAACAACAACTGATGTACAGAGCATTTGAGTGAGTCAATCAAGGTCACACCTTTAATTGGTGGAGGTGTTAAGATTGGATGTAGCTTTGCTCTTAATTTCTATACATATTGAGTCTCTGTTCTTTATTTCTTATAGTCTGACATTGTTAGGTATATTATATGTAATAGATATATACTATTATACATATGTAATATTTTAATATTAATGTTAGGTGTGTATATATATATATATATATATATACTATATATATATATACTATATATAGAGAGAGATATAGAGAGATATATACTATATTAGGTATAAACTATATATTAACATACTGAGCATTATTAGGTATATTATATACATGAAAAGATCTCACTTGCCAGCTGAAATATAAACCTCAGAGACAGAGACTTTTGTTTATACTGCACTGGGATCTTTTCCGTGATTTTTGGAAAGCTAGGCCATTATGTAGTTGGTACTTGTGGAATGAATGATTACATATTGAAGAATGGTAGATGTCTGACATATTGGCAAAACAACATGTGTGTATACACACACTTACCTTATGATTTGTATATATTTTTAATGTTAATATAATCCTAAAATAAGTTAAAATTAATATTAATAAATATATATTAAAATGAATATATATGTAGGATTGGTTTTGTCTATAATACATATATACATATATGTGCAAAACCAATGCTAAATACATGTTCATTTTTTGTTGAAATGATTTAGTATCTTTTATCACTAATAAATAGTAAACATTTGGGGCACCTGGGTGGTTAAGTCGGTTAAGCATCCGACTTCAGCTCAGGTCATGATCTCATGGTCCATGAGTTTAAGCCCCATGTCAGCCTCTGTGCTGACAGCTCAGAGCCTAGAGCCTGCTTCGGATTCTGTGTCTCCTTCTCTCCCTACCCTTCTCCCACTCATACTCTGTCTCTCAAAAATAAAAAAAAGTTAAAAAAATTAAAAAAATAGTAAACATTTCAGATTAATGGATTCTCAGTAATTAAAGAACTTACTTTCTAAGATCTGGCAGAAATTGTAACAATGGACTAAAAAGAATCCTAAATTTATGACTATTTAAGAAATATATATTTATTTTGTATTGATATCTAACCCATTTGTCCCCCAGATAATTTCACTGTGGCTGAAAGCGTATGTAGTATATGCTATACATGTAGTGTGTGTGTGTGTGTGTGTGTGTGTGTGTGTGTGTGTATGTACACTAATTCTAAGTTCTATTTTGTACTCAAACCTGAACTTGACTTTGCCTGAAGTCTGGGTTGATCAGGATAAGGGTTCCTGGTTGCCAACTTTGCAGGAATAAACTCAACCCCCTGACTGTTAGGACCTTCTACAATGCTGCCTCATTCTCTTATGTGGTCTTGCTCTCTTTCCCCACACAGGCAAGCTTCCTGCCCTCCACTTCATGCCAGTGCCTCCTCAACCAACCAATGTGAGACAAAGTAGTGTTCCAGGGATCACTACTTTTCTAGCTGGTAGACCACTTTCACCATGAAGTAGACAGGAAGCTAAGAGACTTGAGTCAATACTTTGTTTTGCGACCTGGTACAAATGATATTTCTTCTGCTTGGGTCTTATTTTTTTTTATCTGTAAAAGGAGGCGTTTATACCAAATGTTTTTTAATATCTGAGTTTTTCTGAGGAGGGTAATGAGTACTGTGAATTAATTTCTTGTTAAAAGAACAAATATGCCTTTAAAAGTCAGACAACATTATAAATATTAACAGTGGGACATATCCGGATAGTGTTGGAGAAAATTCTCCATGGGTATAGAATCCTGGGTGGACATGGTTGAGGATAACATTGTATATTGGCCTCATCCTGGTGTTCGGAGTCCTCTTGATATAGCCTTCATTATATGCTATATGGGTTTAAATGGAAGGATTTGGCTCCTAGTTCTGTCAGTCAGATTATTCAGAGTGGCTGGCAGTGGCATGTTCATGGGAAAATCGACCACATGCTAAGATGATACAGGAAAGAGCAGTAGATGTTTCAGGAGGTATTTCTCTGTCTTCCTCATGTTTTTTCTGCATGTCTTGGAAGAGAAGAATGGCATTGTCTGTAATTTTGGATTCTCTTTTCAAGAATGCACACTGAAAAAGCTTGGAAGATGGAGATAATGCTTCCCTCCAGAGCACAGGACAGGCATGCCTACTGCCCAGTACAGAAGACTTAGGTTTGCTGTGACATTACCTGCAGTGCATGGAGGTCTCATGTGGCTCTCTTTGTGTTGCCTTAGGGATAGGAGCTTAGATAACCAATGCGTGAGCACACACACACACACACACACTCATACTCTGGCTACTGCTACTGCTCTCTCATCTCTGTCTCTCATCTCTGAACCAAGAGTTTTGTATCAGCATCCATGAGATGGTGTAAACTAACTTACTAGCTAGCTTGGAGCAGGATAGCATTTCAGACCCTTTACCGTTCTTGAGAAATAGGATTTTAGGATTTTTTTCTACATCCCTTTTGATCAGTCTTTTCCCCATTCCTTTCTGGAACTGAGACCCACAAGAATTTGAATAGCAGGGCCAAGTTTTCACAACTAATTGGTAACAAACCAGACACTAAAGTCTAGATTTCATGACCCTTTTGTCCTGTACATCTTTTAGTAAGTGTTGTAAATCTAAATAGGTCCTGGAAACACCTATGCTGTGCAACAGTTAAAACTTTTAATAACTTCTGTGCAACTTACCTTCTGGTTGAAAGCCCTCTGTATGTGAATAGTCTCTAGAACTGTACAATTAATTAAATGTGAATTTAATAGAGACTTTGGTAAGGTACTTACATATTTAAAGAAAAACACCTTTAAAGAAAAAGATGAGACACTACACTAAAACTCATGATTTAAGTAAAAAGCAACATCCTGATTAAAACCAAGTTTGGGTTACAGTACAGAAGTCAAGTGACAAATGGTGTAGCTAAATCTTTGCTAGTGTTCATTTGTTCTTTTGGTAAATTTGCCCAGGCTTCATAAGTGGTTACTAAAATGTTTATGCATTCAGTATGAATAATCTCAAGGCTTCTCAGAGAATTTCCCTAAATTCTGTGTTGTTATAAGGCTTCACTTTCTAATGAAAGTCAGAAATATATCTGCGTATAAATAGTAAGAGAATCGATTAAGAGGTAAAGCTGACTAGAAACATCTTCAGTGATATCTGAGACTGGATAGTGACAAACTCTTATCAGAATAGAAAGGGCACCAGAGATAAGGGACCAGGTCCCCATCTTTCCACTCTCTCCCCATTCTGACACACACCCTGTGGGTGTCAGAGTTTTTGCTTAGTTTGTTTTGTGGTTTTCTTGTTGGTTTTCTCTTCAGAGTCTTTATTCACTCATGTGACAGTTTTTCAGTAAAAGACAAAGATCTTCCTAACACCCACTCCATCCCCACCCCCCTCAGATTTTACTATTCAGGTTTGCTGATACCTGATACTGTGCCTTTTATACTTTATGCAAATAGAAGCCTTGTCTCTATAAAATCCAAATGCATATCCTTATCCTCCAGGTAAATTGCAGTTTCTCCATCTGTGGTTGTTCTAAGTTTATTGTTTTTTAATCAACTATATTTGAATAACTGTCTCTGTTTCTAATTTGATAATATGCACATTTATATGATGCTACAATGTAAAGATTTCCTTTAAGTTAATTTGAGGGGCTAAGCTCTCTGCTGCTCTTGGTCCTCGAGTTTACTGCTGGCACTGGGGTCAGGCAATCATGGAGAATTTACTTCAGTTTGCATGTGACCACTGGTTCATATACTCTCCACTAAGGTATTTGTCTTTGGATGTTATGGAGATAGAAAAAATGATGAAAAGCTAACTGCCTTCTGGAACAAGAGTATGCTATTTTTCAAGTAATTGAAACCCAAATGAAGAAAAAAGTAAAGACTATGGCTTAATTACAGAATATTCACATTTTGTGAGTTTTGGCTAAGTGTCCGACTTCAGCTTAGGTCATGACTTCATGGTCTGTGAGTTCAAGCCCCACATGGGCTCTGTGTTGACAGCTCAGAGTCTGGAGCCTGCTTTGGATTCTGTGTCTCCCTCCCTCTGCCCCTCCCTGGTTTGCCCTCTGTTGCTCTCTCGAAAACAAACATTAAACATTCTTTTAAAAAATTAGTTAAAAATAATTCATTTTGAGCTATTGCCTAATAAGGATTTAGGACCTTAGATTTCTCTTTCTCTGTCTCTTTATGTGTATACAGACACCACACACACCCCTTTCTCTTCCTCCCTCAGCTCTTAGAATTTGGAAATTGCTTCTCCCCCACTTAGTAAAGGAGTCTTGACACTTACTTTCTGGAGATATTAAACCAAAAGAAGTGACTGAGGCACCAAACACATGTGAATGTTGAGAGACAACACACAAATAAGGGAATTAAGTAAAAGCCTATACCAAATAATGAGCCCGGTTGACATCTGTTGAGGGGGGGGCTTATTCTACCTATCATATTTACATTTTGAATTTGGGAATCTCCATTAATGGAAAGATCAGCTAATGGCATTTACTAATAAAACTTATGATCAGACTGAAATGATACTGGTTAAAACCACATTCCCCTGGAAAAAAAATTACTTACTAGACTAGACTATTGAATTAAAATATTTAAACATATTTAATATGTCAACATGTTCTTTATACTGGGGACATATGGAAATGACAAAAGTATTTATTGAGGAAGGCTTCGCTTGATTCAAGATAAGAAATCTGCTTTAGCTACACACTTATAGAGTGTGCTTTATGTGTATGTTTGATATACAGTACAGTTATCAGAACACAGATATCATAGATATACATTGGAGTCTGGAACGAGACTGGCTGAAATCAAATCCTTGCTCTGCCATTTATTTGGCAATTTCTCTCTCACTAAGTTTCCCCAGTAGGAATTAGGGGCTAATATTAGCATCTGTCTCACAGTATTACTATAAGAATTAGTTAGGGGCACCTGGGTGGCTCAGTAGGTTAAGCATCCAACTCTTGGTTTTGACTCAGGTCATAATCTCATGGTTTCATGAGTTTGAGCCCCACATTGGGCTCTGTGCTGATGGCACAGAGCCTATTTAGGATTCACTCCCTCTCTCTGTCTCTCTCTCTCTTTCTCTCTCTCCCTCTCTCTCCCTCTCCGCCCCTCCCCTGCTCACGCTATCTCTGTCCCTCTCAAAAATAAACTTAAAAAAATAAAGAATTAGTTAAAATATACAAAGCAGTAAGACAGTGATTGGTACATAAAAAAATGTTCAGTAGAGGTTAACTGTATTTCTATTAATGAATGTACAAAGAATTATAAAGATACAGTAGATTCTGGGACATCTGGGTGGCTCAGTTAGCTAAGCATACAACTCTTGATTTTGGCTCAGGTCATGATCTCACAATTGGTGGGATCTAGCCCTATGCTGGGCTCTGTGCCAACAGTGTGGATATTGGGATTCTCTCATATTCCCTCTCTCTGCTCCTCCCCCTTCTCAAAATAAATAAACACTTAAAAAAAGATACAGTGTATTCTGAAATGCATTTTGGTCACTTCAAGAATTTATTGAAAACCACAACCCATGTGTAAACTATTAAAATATTTTCTCTTTTATCCCTGTCTGGATTTATCTTCCTAGACCTGGTGACTGCCTCATCATGCCTGATGATGTCTCTTCTTATGTGAGTTCTAAGATGTACTAAAATGTCTGTTTCTTATTTCAGGACTCTATTAATAAACCTTAGTTTATGTGTGTTTTCTCAGCATATGAGCAGCAGTGATGTAGGTTAAATTCATAGCTTTTAGAGTTAGGTGACCTGGGTTTAACCTCTTATAAGTTCTGTGACCATGGACATATTCTTTAAACTTTTAAATCTAGTCTTCTGACCTGAAAAATGGAATTATAATAGTACCTAACTCATAGTTTTGATGGGAAGATTAAATAAAAAGGTACATTTAAAGCCCTCTGCACAGACCTACCTGGTTCAGCCAGCTGAGAAAATGACCTTGGTTAGCCTTAAGAGACCAATTCAGTATAACTGATTACCTGGTGATTAATGATTATTTGGGAGGGGACAGAAATATTGACAGACATTTAATATTTAAACTGTAAGTTTGTAGAAAAGTAAGAGGGGAGGTTAAAAATTATTGGAAACTGCATGTGCCAAGAGTTAACCAAAAACATGGACTAAGTTGTCCAATGTGTCAGGAGCCTGGGTATAGGCTAAAGCTTCAAATAATGGCTGAGTTCAAGGGGTAGCCAAAGGAGTAGAATATAATTTCTTTGTGTGTCCGCTTATTATAGTATTTATGTTTCTAACAAAAACAGTATTGTAAGGAGGAGGAAGAATGAATACTATTATCTGCCTTTCCTTTTTGAAGAATTACTTACCTGATATAATGATACAAAAATGCGGTCTGTTTGGAAGCTAAAACTTGATTTGTTTGGGGAATATAGATAGATTTTTCAGTCAAGGCAAAAATAATGACCACATTTAGGTTTATTATAAGCAAGGATGAAGGCAAAGATTGTAGATACAGTAGCATTTTTCTTTGTCATTGTTTTCTTTACTTCTGGTAGCTCCAGGCTCAGGACAATGCAGGATCTTCCCCCTTCCCCATCAAGATCTAATTGTCCCAGATGATTTTCTTTTGACTAAGTCTTTTCCCTCTCAAAACTCTACCCAAGGTCATATAGCTAGCTGTCATGAAGGATAAGATCTAATAAATTATTTTGCCATAAAATATGAGTGATCAATAACTTCAGAGCTATGACCACAAGTTCCCCCTACATGCAAGCATAGCAGATCTTTTTATTCATAACTTTAATTAATGATATTATTAATGATAATATGACAGAAGAGTTCCATATTGCAAGGGAAATCTCTAGAGATAGTCTACCTGGGCCAGTTTCACCACTGTTCTGAGCAGGGGAGTCCAGCCTGCAGTTATAATGTGGCTTCCCTGCCACATACCCTGTCACAGAATCTCTGGTTTGAAGAATTTTAAGGACCAAAAATGAAAGGCCAACTACCCTCTCTTGGTTCTCAGAGCACTAATTGCATTATTTTGTTCAGAAATGGTGTTCAAGCAAGCATAAGAGCTAAATATTTGGACTTCAGTAGACAGTTTTCTCTTGTTTTGAGTACTGGTCAGCACCAGAGACAGCAGCCTCTGAGCACCAGTGGGGATGCAAAGATTTCTGTTGTACAAATGAAGCATTTATCATCTTCAAGTCACTCTATTTTAAATGGTTATTGACATAAACCAATTTTCCTTAAAAGACATAAAAACCAAGAAATATAGGGGTAGTTTATGCATGATTCCAAGACTGTTGCATAAATCATGAACTGTCTGGCACTATTTCTTTACAACAGTAACTGAATTTTACCATTGACAATAGATACCTGCCTGCTTCTTTCAAGCCATTTTAATTTTGGTATTTCTTCGTAGGGTATTGATAATTAATTGCATCAACTCTACTACTTTAATAAAACTGGTCATCCACAAAGCAAATATGTATTGCTTAATTTTCAGTTTGAGAGTTGATAACCACTGAAAATTAATCATCCATAGAAAGGGAACTAAGCAGCACTTCTAATCTCTGAAAAGATTGCCAGTCTATTAGAGTTATGTGCTATAATCAATTCACATATAACTGTATAATTTATAAGCTCCAAATTAGATCAGCTATCTATTAGACCTAATAAAAATGGAAATATATTAATCAGATTAGAAAAATAAAAAAAAAGAAAATTAGCAAGGAACCGGATGTGATACTCCTAGAAGAAAGAACAATAACACCTTTTGGTGTGAATCTGAATGGGTTAAACTGGTTTACCCTGTGTACAGCAATATGCTTTTATTGATAGTTCGCTATAGTTGATATAAAAATTGTTTAGAAGAAGGCTCTTGGAAATTATATGGAAGCTAATAATGCATGAACAAAAGTTCTTTATGTCAGCTGTTAATTCCAAGAAGACATAACATTTATCAAGCACTTACTACATGCCAGGTGTGGGGGTGGGCCTACAGGACACAGACATACGTTTTGAGATTAATGGTCTTGTTGAACTCACTTTCTAAGTTACAGACATCATTATTTTCCAGTTTCTAGGTATCCAGGTCAAAGATACACTGATTAAATTTGTACTGATGTCTCAAAATTATGAATATTTTACATTTGGTAAAGTTTTAATGCTAATTATGAAATCTAGTTTCACTTTTATGCCATGTTCCTTCCTTTCCTCATTTTGTCCCTTTACTCACCAGCTTAGATTGGACCAGACTCCTACTGAACTATACTGGCCTTGTTTATAGATGATATGATTGCTTATGCAGAAAATCCTAAAGATTCTACCAAAAAAGCTATTAAAGGGGGTGCCTGGGTGGCTCAGTCAGTTAAGTGTCCAACTCTTGATTTCAGTTCGGGTCGTGATCTCATGTTTGGTGAGATTAGTGCAGTGTTGGGCTCCATGATGACAGCACAGAGCCTTCTTGGGGTTCTCTCTCTCTCTTTCTCTCTGCTCACTTGTGCACTCTCTCTCAATAAATAAAATAACAAAGCTATTAGAACTAATGGAATAACCACTGGAACCAACAACCACAAACTAAAGGTAACTGTTAGAAAAGTAACAGTGGGAATGAAATCACTTCTGTAAAAATTATGTAAAGAATAACATTTTTATGGTTTTCAAACATTCCTAGTTTTCTTCCAAACTAAAACAAGTGACAATAATGTCTCTGCTATATAAGCAACTACTACTTACACGTTAGAAACTTTACAGCATTTAGGGTAATAAAAGCACCCCAATGAATTTTTGTTAGTCACTTATTTGTTGGTTTTGTCTTTTGAAATGTGGCTATCCTTCATCTACTGTCAGAGGATACTGGGTATATATATACAAAATATGTTTGTATGCATGCATGCATGTATGTATGTATATGTATAACTTCTGTATAACTCTGTTATCATGGAATGAATTTGTATGCGACTGACAGATATACCACTTTTTAAGTTTTAATTTTAATTCTAGTTAGTTAACACAGTGTTATATTAGTTTCAGGTGTATGATATAGTGATTCCACACTTGCATACAACACCTGGTGCTGATCACAGCAAGTGCACTCCTTAATCCCCATCACCTATTTAACCCATCCCTCCACTTCCCTCCTTCTGGTTAACCATCAGTTCTCTGTAGCTAAGAGTCTGTTTCTTGGTTTCTGTCTGTCTCTGTCTCTTTCCCCCACTTTGCTTATTTGTTTTGTCTCTTAAATTTCACAGATGAATGAAATCATGTGGTATCTCTGTACCACTCATTTTAAATCTATACTGCAAAAGAGTACTGAACATCTGGACTTCAACATTCTTTGAATACTCTGTATATAACATTCCTTTTTTGCATTTTTTCTTTGTTTATCTGATGTTATGAGTTTTCTCAATATTGCAGTATCTAGTAATATTATGTATTTATGTGGACTATATATATATATATATATATATATACATTCATTTGAAGTTCATTTTACATTCTCTATTTTAAAGTAATTTTATTTTTAATTTTGATCATGTATTATGCAGCCACATTTGTTTGGAAATATTTTTTTAAAGAATTCAGAATAACAATACATCTCTAGATCTATCCCAATTATTTAAAACCCAATAAATATTTTAAATTATCAATTTCCAGAAATAGAAAGGCAAGGGACACTTCTCAACTCAATTTTTGAGGCCAGCATTCTCCTGAAAACATAAACAGATAAAAGCAGTATAAGAGAAAAAAATATATAGAGTAACATACTTCATAAAACACAAGCAAAAATCCTCAGCAAAATATTGGCAAATCAAATTCAGCAACATATGAAAAAAAGGTACAATGACCAAGTGGAGTTTATCCCATTAATTCAAGGTTGGTGCAACATTTGAAAGTCGATTGATGTTATTTACCATTTCAACAAATTAAAGGAAAAAACTCATATGATCTTCTCAATAGATGAAGAAAAAGCACTTGAAAACTAAAAACATCCACGTATAATAATACTCCCAGTAAACTAGAAACAGAAGGAAACTCCTTCAACCTGATAAAGGAATCTACAAAATCCCTTTAGCTAACCACTCACTTAACAGTCAAACCAAATGTTTTATTCCTAAGAGGGAAAAAACCGAGGATGTCTGCTCTCATCAGTCCTAATAAACATTGTGCTGGTGTCCTAGCCAGTGTAAAAAGGTAAGAAAAGTAAATAAAAGTCATCCAGATTGTAAAGGGAGTAACAAAATTCTCTCTATAGGTGATATGGTTACTTACATAGAAAACCTAAAACTTCTACAAAAAAGCTATTAGAACTAATAACTGACTTGAGCAAAGTTTCTGACTACTAAAATAATATTAAAGAAACCAATTATAATTCTGTATGCTAGTAATAAAAAGCTTAAAATAAAAATTAAAAATGTATAAAAGTACCAAACATGTGAAAAAGTTAGATATAAAAGTTGTAAAAATCTGTGCAAGTCCTGTATGTCAAAAACTACAAAATACTGATGAAAGAAATTAAAGAAGTACTATATGCATGGATAATTATATTTTGTTAATGCCTTGGAAGTTTCAATATTCCTAAAGTGTCAATTCTCCACAAACTAATATATAGATTTGATGTAATCCTAATAAAAATCCCAGTGGGACATTTTGAAGAGATTGACAGACTAATTCTAAGATGAAATCAGTGTACATGGAAATGCAACAGAGAATATTCAAAACAACTTTGAAAAAAAATAATTTTGAAGGCATCATACTACCCAATTTTAATGTTTACTATAGACAGTGTGGTGTTAGTGGTAAGTTAAACTCACAAATCAGTGAAATAGAATAAAAAGTTCAGGAAGAGATACACACGTGTACATGAGCAACTAGCTTTTGGGATTGATTGAAGGCAATTCAATGTAGAAATGGCAGTGTTTTAAGTAACTGTTGAAATTATAAGCAAAAATGGATCCTGACACTCACTCTCACACCAAATATGCAAATTCACACAAAATTAATTCTAGTCCTAATGTAATAACTAAAATTATAAAACCTCTATCAGAAAATATAGGAGAAAAATCTTTGTAAACTTGGGTTAGACACAAGGTGAGACACAAAGAACATAATAAATCAGTCTTCATTTACTATTTAAAAAAACAGTGCATGAAATTTCTGTTCTTCAAAACACAGTTATTAGGAAAATTAAAAGACAAGTATTGATTGGGAAAATATTTGCCAAACTTACATCCGCCAAATTTTTTCTATCCAGAATTTATAAAGAACATCCAAAACTCAATAATAAGAGAATGCAATAAAACACAATGGACAAAATATTCGAATAGGTACTGCATCAAAGATAATATACAAGTGACAAGATGGTGATACAAATACTGAATATTCTTTGTCACTAGGGAAATGCATATTAAACCAAACAGATATAACTACAATTTGATTAAAATATCTAGGAAGATAAAACAGGAAACAAAACGAAATTCCAGCTGATATACGATGCCATACAACCCAGCAATCCCACTCTTAAGTATTTACCAAAGATAAATAAAAACTTAGGTTCACACAGATATGCATATGTTTATGGTGGCTTTATTCATAATCAACTTCAACTGTCAATCACACAAATGTTCTTCAATTGTTAAATGGATAAACACACTGTGGTATATCCATACAAATGAATACTGATATGTGCAACAAGAAAGATAAATCTCAAATGAACTACACTAAGTGCATAGTGCACTATACGACATATTCTGTGATTCTGTTTGTGTGATGTTCTACAAACCAGTGAGTGTGGATGTAAGGCCCTGAGAAGAGGGAAAGAGATGACTACACCCTATAAGAATTTTCTTGACTGGTAGAACTGATCTGTATCTTGATTTCAGTGGAGAATTATGAATCTATGATTATACATTTATCCACTCAAAGCTGTACACTTTTAAGGCACTTGTGATGAGCACTGGGTATGTAAGTGATGACTAAATTCTACTGAAACAAATACTGCACTGTATGTTGTTTAACTAAAATTTAAATAAAAAAAAGAACTGTCTTGCTAAAATGAAATACAGAAAAAATAAAATGAAATACATAACATAACATACATAATATGTATAACATACATAATCAGGATAAACAAATGATAATTCCAAAAACAAATAACATGTTTTGAATTTTTTTTACAAATTAATAGCTGACTTAAAATGCATTTTTTAGAGATTAAATGAATTAAATGTATAGTATTTTCACAACAAAATGGGTCATTCAGATTTCCAAAAATTACTCTTTTAGAGTTTAGCAACAATGTGCCAAGGTTTAACTTAATTATTTGTCCTGTCTCACATTGAGCACTACTATTAAATACTCTTTAAATACACATAGACACACAGCCATTTCCTCTTTTACATTTACTCATGCTGCCATAATGAGCTTCCACTACTCCATTTTCCTTAGCGCTGCTCTCTCTCACTTTACCCTGGACCTCTCAAATGTTCAATGCAAAGGGATCATTTCAAGCTTCATCATAAGATACCTCAAGGCATTCAGTACTATTGAACATTTCATCCTACATAGAAAAGCATTTTTCATTTCTTGAGTTTTCCCATACTCTCTACTGATTCTCTTTTCAACTGATGGCTATTCCTCTATTATTCTCTTTCACTAACTACTTTTGTGGGCAAGTTAAAATGCACTATTCTCCATTCTTACCCTTTTCTCGATGGATGCATTCTTCCTGGGTAAGCCCATCTCCTCCCATGGTTTAAACAACTCTCAGTATACTGATGACTCCATAAACCATCGTTTGCCCCCCCAATATCAGTATCTTGAATTGCAGACTTACATTACTTTAAACTCATTATCATCCTGCAGCTCAGTGAATGACTGCCATTTTTCTCTTCACTCAATGATGTCATCTCTGCAAACATGTTCATCAGTGTTTCTTGATCTCTAGTAATAGTCCAAAGGTCTTCTGCTTTCCCCAAAACTAAGGATGAAATTAGCCATTTGGCCACATTTTTTTGAAGAATGGATCCTTGGAAGTCACAATGTAATTTAATTAGTGTTGTGTCAGATATTCTTGAGCTACAGGAAAAGGGACCATTTATACTTGAAGTAAGATCTAGATGTTTCTTTCTCTCTCTTTATCTCATTCTCTGTCCTGATATTTTTTTATTTCCATTGGCTGGTAAAGGGACTTAGATATGTCTCATGTTGGTTAGAAGTTACCACCATATTAATAATTTGGGATATGTGCTTTCATAAATTTAGACATTAGGGCACAGATCCTTTTATACTCTGACTTTGGCTCTTGTATTCTTTTTCTTTCTCTTTTCTCTGGATCTTTTAACAACATTCAGTGGAGATTTGATACATACATACATACCCACACCCACACATACATAAAATGGAATATTACTTGTGGATGAAGAAGAATGAAATCCTACCATTTGCAACAACATGGATGGAACTGGAGGGTATTATGCTAAGCAAAATAAGTCAGAGAAAGATATCTTATGATTTCACTCATGTGGAATTTGAGAAACACAAAAGATGAACATAGGGGAAAGGAAGGAAAAATAAGAAAGAAAAAAAAACAGAGGGAGGCAAACCATAAGAGATTCAGGGTTACTGGAGGGGTGGCAGGTGGGGAGATGGGGTAAATGGGTAGTGGGCACTAAGGATGACACTTTTTGGGATGAGCACTGGGTGTCATATGTAAGAAATGAATCCCTGGGTTCTACTCCTGAAGCCAAGACTACACTGTATGTTAACTAACATGAATTTAAATTTAAAAAAAAAAGAAAGAAAGAACACGAAATCTATAGTACAAAAATCTAAGCCTTTGGGCATCAGAGAGAGAGAGAGAGAGATGCTCAAATAGATTATTATATTAATGGCAAAAGAGATTCATTTGTGGAGTTGGAATATGCTTCTCTGTGACTTTAAACTAACTAGAAGACTAGGGGAGGTGTTCAAATGCATAAGGTTTTGGTTTGGGTATTGACAATGGGGAGTAACAGTTGAAAATAGGCGAGTTGCCCTACCTTCTGTTTTATTTAGCTTATGCTGAACTATTTCCCACCTCAATTAACATTTTCATTCCCCTTAATGAAAACTGATAAGTTCTAAAACTATATAAAAATACATGTAATAAAATATCAACTACAAAAGTGACAGCCATCCAGAATAAAGAAATGTTAATATTTTATTGCATCTCCTTCAGACTTTACTTTTAAATAAAAGGCATACTGTGTAACGTTATGGAAGATGGTAAAGCCCTCTTTGTTCCCCATTGCAATGACATTATTTTATCTCTTTTTACTAAGGATAAACAGTATCCCCAATATGATGTGCATCCTTCTTATACATGCGTTTAATATTTTGTCACTTGTAGATCCATAAGCAAAGCAATGCTTTGCATTATTTTAAAAATGTATATTAATGCTGTCATAGTGTATATATCATTCCAGAATATTGTTTTTACTTAGTATTATGTTTTTGAGATCTATTCATGTTCATATGCATTAACTTGTTTTATTGCTCTATGGATTGTGTGAATGCACAATAATTTATTCATTCCCTTAACTAAGGACACTACTGTAATGGATATTTTCATGCATATTTTCTGTGGTGAATATGTACAAGAGTTTCTCCTGGGCATATATTTAAAATCAGCATTGCTGAGTCACAGATTATATATCTCAATATCCACAGATTGACAACTTGCCCTCTAAAATGTTTTACAATTTTCCCCCCTCACCAGCAATGAGTAAGACTTTTAGTTTTCTTTGTCTTTGTCAAATCTTGGTGGTTTTTTGATTTTTTAAATTTAATTGATAGTAAATAACCCATAAATAATTTTCCTGATAATTAAAGAAGATGAATATTTCTTCATATGTTCATTGGTGTTTATTTTTTGCTGAACTGCCTATTTAATAACATAAACAATAATTATGGAAAACATATACTGAGATCTGTCCACATAGCTTAAATATCATGACTAGGAACTGAGGCCACCTGTGTCAGCATGTCTACATGATTTATTCCAGGAATTTATTGCCCAAGAAAATGAGTCTATAAACCAATAAGTATTTTCACTATTTGCTTCAGGAAATTCTTGCACACCAATAGGTCTGGGCAAAGGGTTTGCTCCTCTGGGCAAATGGTTGCCCTACAAGATGTTAGGTTGCTCACCTGAGTAAACAACTAGCTTATCAAATAACATTTCATTTATCTTGACTCATTTCAAGATCATTGTCTCTTTATGTCCATCACAATTATGTCACAAACTTCTTACAAAATCCAGCAGTTTTGCACCTTGAAAGAATTACCTTAAATCATTTGAACCCAAACTCCAAAACCTATATATGTCCTTACTTGATATGCTTTCTCTGAGTCACCACTCTGAGTCGTGGTGTTCTCCTTTACCATAATAAGTCTGATAAATTTAGCTTTATTTTACCTACCTAAATTTAGATAAATCAAAAGGTTTATTGATGATCTTTTGGGGAGTCAACAATTGACAACATGGAAGTAGGAAAAATAGCATAATGATTTCTCCTCCCTATGTATCTGTCACCCAACTTAAATAATAAGCAATCTTGTTTCATCTATATCCGTACCAACTTCCTTCTTCACGTCCAGATATTTTGAATTAATCTTTGACATATCATTTCAGCTCATTTGTTAATTAGAGTGCGTGTTTTCTTATTTAAAAATCAAATATATTGTGGACATTCATATTCTTGCTATTTTATGTACTGCAAATATCTTCAATTTTGTGGTTTGGCTTTTATTTGTGATTCAATAATGTTCAGGAGATATTTATTTTTTAATAATTTTAGAATGTATTTTATAAATATGGTTTTTAAATATATGTGGAAATTAGTATTGTGTATAGAATTAGGTAGATATCTAAGTTAACGGTTTTCCATATTGGAAATTAATGGTTCCTGCACTAGTTTTGAATACTTGTTCCTTTGCCCATGATTTGTAATGATACCTTTGTCAAGTACCAAGTTCATATATATGTATGTGTATATATATATATATATATATATATATATATATATATATACATACACACATACATACATATTTTTTTTTTTGAGAGCATGCATGAGCAGGACAGAGGGAGAGGGAGAGAGACTCTTAATCAGGTTTCATACCCAGAACAGAACCTCATGTGGGGCTTAATCTCATGACTGTGAGATCATGACCAAGCCAAAATCAAGAGATGCATAAATGAGCCACACAGACACCCCTGTTTGAGTCTAAATCTTATCTCAGTATTCAGTTACATTGATCTCTTTGTTTATCCCCATATGAAAACTGTATGATTTCAATTAATACAACTTTATACTAACTCTACATATTCACTATGGCATGCATCAACTAACACATTTTTTTTATCAGAAAAATTTGTGATGTTCTTTTTTAAATGTTTGTTTATTTTGAAAGAGGGAGAGAGAGAGAGAGAAAGAGAGCTGGGAAGGGGCAGAGATAGTGGGAGAGACAGAATCCCAAGCAGTTGTCAGTGCAGAGCCCAACTCAGGGCTCAAACTCATGAACCTCTGAGATCATGACCTGAGCCTAAATCAAGAGTTGACTGCTTAACCAACTGAGCCACCCAGACACCCCTGGATGTTCTTGAATCTAAACTTAACCATAGTTAATTTAACATAAGTTTATCTTGGGGTGACTGGGTGGCTCACTTGGTTAAGCATCCGACTTCAGGTCATGATCTCATGGCTTGTGTGTTTGAGTCCTGCCTTGGGCTCTGAGCTGACAGCTTAGAGCCTGGAGCCTGCTTTGGATTCTGTGTCTCCTTCTCTCTCTCTCCACCCCTCCCCCACTCATGCTCTGTCTCTCTCTTCTCAAAAATAAATAAAAACATTAAAAATTAAAAAAAATAAGTTTATCTTAAGTCTTTTAAAATCCTGCTTGAGATTTTTACTTAAAATTATATTAATTTTATAGATCTATTTCTAGGCAAATGATGCATAAATGATGGTGAACATTCAAAACTATGCACACAATATCTCTTTATTCAAATTTTCTTTTATGCAGCATTAATTGCGTTTTGTGCTTTTTACTTTTTCAAGAAGTTTTTGTACATCTTTTCTCAACATTTAGCTGTAGGTGTTCTATAGATTTCTAAAGCTTTTTACTTTAATATAGTTTTTAAATTTGCCAAAAACATTGCAAAGATAGTATAGACGGTTTGTATATATCCTACATTCAGCTTCCTCTCTATTTAACATCTTATATTAGTATGGTACATTTGTCACAATTAATGAACCAATATTGATATATTATTATCAACTAAAATGTATATCATATTTAGATTTCCTTAGTTTTTGACGAATTTTCTTTTTCATTTCTAGGATCTCATCTAGGATACACATTGCGTTTAGTTGATGTGTTTCCTTGGGCTCCTCTTGACTGATAGTGTCTTGGACTTTCCTTGTTTTTGATAATATTGACAGTGTTGAGGAGGACTGATCAGACATTTTATAGACAGTCATCAACTGAAATTGATCTATTGCGTTTCTCCATCATTAGGCTAGAATTACGGGTTTTGTGGGGAGGAAGATCACAGTGGTAAGGTGTCATTATTATTACAGCATTTCAAGGCCACATATTAGCAAAATGGCATCACTGTTGATGTTGACCTTGATCACCTGCCTGATGTAGTACTTGTCCAGGATATCCTGTGTAAAGTTCTTCCTCTTTCCATACTGTAATCTTTTGAAGGTGGTCACTGCATGCAGCCCACACTAAAGGATAAGTGAGTTGTATTCTGCCTTCTTGAGGGAGGAATACCCAAGTAAATTTATTTGGAATACTTCTGCATGGATGCTTTGTCTATTGTTACATATTTACTCATTTTTTTATTACTGAGGTGTAATTAACATATGACATGATATTAGTTTCAGGTGAAAGGTTATCTCTATAAAATTAATTAAGCTTTTTCAATTGCTTTTCAAAAATCCCATACTATTATTAGGTTTTGTTTGCATAAGCAGCCATTTCTGGAAGATATAATTCAAATTTCTTTCTCTGGTTAAAATTCTTCTTTGATTTCTATTTTAGTTCTATAATTTCTGCATCTATAGGCCATTGCAGTCTACAGTGATTTTCTTCTTGGTGGATATACTTTTAGAATACATAGTTTTTGTCTTTATAATCATTAATACTTTTATATCTTTTTTTCTTATATAGATACTGTTATAATAGCTTCCTATTTAGTAATATTTCCCTTTTATTTATTTTTCCATCCCTCTATATTGAACTTTTGGATTCATTTTCTTCTAAAGTTAATTATTGAAGTAGTTTATCCAAATGAAAAATATTTTTACTGTATGAAAATAGGTCAATAGATATATACTTCTTTTACATTTGTAAGATTGCTACTACATTAGAACTTTTTGAGACTTTATGTTTATACATTGGAACATCTTTAAAATTAGACTGTTTTTTACAACTGATGATTTTCTCTTATGTTCTGCCTTCTGGGGATTGATTCTATTTTTATTGCATTTGTTTCTGCCTTTAATATTGATTGATTTTTATTATTCATTTTCCTTTACTTGTCTGGAAAGCATAGATTTTATTTCTGTTTTAGTGCCTGACATTTGTTATATGATTGTTAAGTTCTTTGTATGTCTTACAGAGAAGGTAATAAAATAATAGAATGGTGTGAAAAAGGAGATTGTAAAAGCAAAATAAATAAATAAATAAATTGAGGTCCAAAGAAACTCCATTTCAGAATGAATAAATAAAAACCACAAGCAAAGAATAGACACAACTGAAATGTGAATCTATATTTTTAATAAAAAGAATGCAGAACACAAAGACAAAGGAGTCAAGGTGATTAGAAATAACAAAGAAGACAGAAATTTGTAATTAAATACACAGACAATTGATTTAAAAAAACAGAGAAAACAAATGCAAACAAAACAAAAAATAGAGTATTATTTCATGAAATGAATACAGAATTAAATATAGGCATAAGTGATATTTTTCTTATGTTCATAGAATACATTGTTTAAAGAGAAGATTAATATGATGAGAAATTAGGCACATAATTACAAGAGGACAAATTTCTACTAATAAGATATAATAATATCTATGTAATGGGGCAACTTCTCCAACATTGAAATTTAGGGAAGAACTTCCTAAGATCTGAAGAAAATAGATGTTAATCTACTGAAATGGGAGGGCAAAGCCCTAATTAGTAGTAATATCATATGTGACTTGAATTGAGGAAGAAACATAGCATGTTTTAGGAACTAAGAAGAAATGCATTGTTACAAGATGCATTGTGCCTCCTCCAACCTTGAACCCCAAATTCCAATGTTGAAGACCTAATGCCCAGTACCTCAAAATGTGACTTATATTTGGAGGTAATTAAGTTAAAGTGAGGCCATTAGGTTAGGCCCTAATCCAATCTGATTGTTATCTTTACATGAAAAGGAAATTTGGACTCAGGTATATCAGGGATATGTGTGCACAGAAGAAACACTCTATGAAGACACAGTGAGGAGACAGCCATGTGTAAGCCAGGGAGAGAAGTCCTAGGAGAAACCAAATCTACCAACACCTTAATCTTGGACTTCCATCCTCCAGAAATATAATGAAATAAATATCTGTTATTTAAGCCACCCAGTCTATGGTATTTTGTTGTTGCAGCCCTGGCAAGCTAATCCATGGGTTGTAGCTAGAGTTGGGAAAGAGAGGAGAATGAAGCAAGATAAATGGGCATAAAACCAAAACTAGATCATGCAGGTTTTATAAATCATACAAAGGCTAATCTTCTGTATTTTAAGTAGAATGGGAAGCAATTAAAGATTTTGAAGCAGTGCTGTGACACACTCAGCTTTGCATTTTGCTACAATGATTCGTCTAGTTGCTTCATGGAAAATGGCATGGAGAGAGGCCAGACTGGAGGGAAGGCTTTTCTGGTACTCCAGTGATGAGGTGAGGTTACTAGGGACTGAATGTTTGTGCCCCACTCCCAATTCATATGTTGAACCTCTAATCCCTAATGTGATGGTATTTGGATGTGGGGCCTTTGAAGAGTAATTAGATTATGATGGTGGAGCCCTCATCATAGGATTAATGGCGAAAGAGACATGGGAGAGCTTGCTTCCTCTCTCTCTTGATCATATTGAGGAGACAGCAGGAAGGTAGCTGTCTATAAAGTAGAAATATGGTCTTTACCAGAACCTAACTGGCTGGTACCTTGGCCTTGGACTTCCCAGTCTCCAGAACTATGAGAAATGAATGTCTGTTGTTTAAACAAACTCAGTCAATATTATTTGTGAGAATAGCTTGAGTTGACTAAAATAAAGGTAGTCTACACTGTGCTTTCATATTCTAATCTGCTACTGTATCATGTATACTTAATATTTCATACTTCTACATTTTCATAGAAGTGTTCTGCTTTCATTATAGCACCTAAAACATTCCACAATAATTTAGTTGTTTACAAATATTTTATCTGCATTAAACACTGTGCTGTCTCATCATAGGAATGTTATCTGATTTATCTTGGTTTTTGGAGCAGCGCATGGCATCTTAAGGTACTCAACAAAGACTAGTTGAATAAATGAATAGAAAATTCATGAATGAGTTACCTTTCCAGAAAATTCTACAATGTAACTATTGAATTTTTATTCTGAACTCTTCTTGATTCCATTGTCATCCTTGTAGTTTGCTGTTACAGTGTCCAGTGATAACCTATAGAAATGTAGAAACATCCATCTGACCTGCCATAGAGAAGTCAGAATTGTTAGCTTCTTTGGTTCTTCATAAAACCCTTCTATATTTTGCATTGATATATCCATTTAATGTGCTCTTTCTATCTCTCCAGGTACTATTAATCATGCATTTTCTTTCTTCTGGCTCTGCTTGGAAAGTTGGTCAGCGTCTTTGCTGATACCTTGTATTTGAGGCTTTGTACCATAGGTTGTGATTGATTTACCACTTGTGAGTATTTGCATTTCCTATTCATCCTTTGATGTTTCTTTGTTTTTCTTTGTAGCTGGGTTTGCTCTAATACAAGTAGGATTAACGTCTTCAAACACTTATATCTGAATTCTCCTGAGGTCCTGCTGATCCTTTACTTGAAACTTTCTTCACTGAGGTACACTTGCCTTTCATGCAAGCAGATTTGTTAGATGAAGAAAGTTGTTGAGTAAAATGGAGACTCTCATTCTTGATACTGGATATTTTTGTCATTAGATATCCTCAGAAAGGATAAACAATTAACTTAGCCACCCTGAGGTGGAGGTCTGGGGTTCCCTGTCTTGTAATAGTTGATGCAGAAATGAATTATGTGAGCCATTCAGCTTTGGTGGAAATATTTTATTGTATGCTGCTGATTGAAAAAAGATCCCAAGTCTATACTCCATAACTAGATGGATTGTGTTTCCAGAAAAAGATTTAGGAAAAACAAGCAAGTGAAGATTCAACTTGGCAAATTTCAGTCATTCATTTATATACTACATGTATTTGGTACATACTATGTGCTAAAAATATCCTAGTTACTTGGGTTATGGCATTAATAAGAAAATAGTATCTGTCTGGAGAGATATATTCAGTACAGTGAGGAAGAATGAAGTGTTAAAATAACTGAAATATGTTGATTGATGTATAATCCATGATTAGGGTATGCATATGGAACTGTCAATATGCTTCCAGGTCTCTTTATTTTTTTATGTTGAACTGGCCAGAACATGTCAGAAATCTGGCTTAGGATCACTCTTGGCCCTCTTTGGACCTGGAAACAAAAGATTTTTTATCTGACCTGACATTAATCATTTTTAAAAAGTGATGAAGTAAAAGTTTATGTATCACACTCAGGATAATGAACAGAAGTAGAGAAAGAATTAGAAAGTAGAAGTGTCTCAGTGTTAATTTTATCACCCACCCACCCACCCACCTCCAAGAGAAGTGAATATTTCAAAACTGGAAGACTAGAGCTGTACCCAAAGGTCGTAGTGGGAAACCTAGTGATTCTCATTTTAGCATTTAAGACTAACTGGCATATGTTCCTGGCAATCTCATTGCATAAATTAGATTTTAAATAAATGAAGTAGGAAACATTCTCAGAAAATGAGGACATTCAAATTTAGAATTTCAAAATTGAGCATCATTTTTTTGACCCCTAAACAAGTTGCCTTTCTGTTTATAGAGTATGCTTCAATGTATCAGCATATGAATTGAAGAATAAGTGGCTGGAAAAAAAATATCTTAGGTTGTACAGTGGAGGCAGGGGAAGGAAGAGGAGCACACATTGGGAAGAGTCAATAGGGAAGTTAGACATGGTATGGGAATTTTGAGTGCATGTAATGAACTTTTGGTAGCCTGTGCAATTCAAGCACAGAGCAGTGTCGATGTAATTTCTGTGGGCTGCAAGAGGAGACATGATAAGCCCAGGGTTGATTAAAGAAATGCCTGAGTCTGTGAACAAATGTAAGTTGAAGACAGGCTCCCAGACTCTTGTTACCTCTTTCCAGAGAGGTGAAAGATCTACATCATAGGTACTCAGTCAATGATACTATTAAAAGCTAATATTTGTTGAGCTCTGACTGTGAGCTAGGACTGTTCTAAGTGCTAACATATATTGCCATTTAATCTTTCCAACAATTTCAAGGAGTGGAGGCTATTATTCGCACTTTTAAATAAGGAAACAGAAAGGATGAATAACTACCCTGAAGTCACACAAGCTGGAGAGTGGACAAGCCAGGATTTAACCCAAGGAAGCCCAGCACCAGAGCTCACTATGAGCTTCTTAATCACTGTGAGAAGGATCTGGAGATACTTGTGTGGTGAGCTGTTTTCAGGGCACTCAGAATGCCATGGAAGTCACTAAGTTAGATCCTGGCTCACTTTTGGGAGACAATGCCTACATATAAAACCCAGAAAGCCACTAGCCAGAACTGGATTTACTGCTTCTCTGCTGCAAATTCATTTTCTGGTGCCTGCTCTGTACGCTTGATTAAACATTTCTCCTTAATGGCACAGTGTGAAGCTTTGTCAGGAGAGATCACTGAGGTATGTTGCATGAGAAGGGGACTTCTCTTCCTGGTTTTGTTTGCTGTATTTACTCCTGTGTGCTCCTGCTGCAGGCTGGTCTGTGATGTGGATGCGCTGGGACATCCCGTGGTGCTCTGCCCTGGCTGCACACCCAGAGCACTGTACCTCAGAAACCCCACTGCCGTAGCTAGAGTTGGGGGACCACTTTGATGTTGTTCTCCTGACGTGAACACCATGTGCTCCAAACCTTGTGCCTGCAGTCATGCCCTAAATCCGTTGGCCTGTCCACTCACTGGTGTTGGCTCACTTGTGTGTTGGAGGGTTTTTCCTACCTGTTCAGCAGCTGTGAACAAGCTTTAGCCTGGGCATGCCAGCTAACATGTCCACCATCGTGTTTTCTGTGACTCATGGAACTATGCCTTCTTCAGTGAGGTCTGAACCCCATTGTTGGAGAGGCATCCCTTTCCATTTTGCCTTTCTTTGTACACTTACCATCAGCCCTAGAGTCCCCTTAGGAGTTCTTTTTACATTTTTAATGATTCTTTGATCATAGATTAATCAATTCTTTGTATCAAGCATCTCCTTTTGAAAATTATAATGTGGTTCTGTTTCCTGATTGGTCACAGACTGATAGAAAAGGCAGGCAGTACTGTGAGTACTCTGGAGTCCTACAACACATAAGAAGTACATACGGAAAAGCACGTTCCTCACTCAGTATGGGAAATGGTGGAGGAAGCTATATCAGATTGTGTGTACATGTGCATGTGTTTGTGTGTGTGTAAGTTTTGAAGTTGTGAGTACAGCTTAAACTTCTCAGATATGCTGCTGATAAATGTCTGCCCTAAGAAGAGGAAAATGAGGAACTGAGTTCCCACACATTAGACAATATTTCCTACTTAAATGCCAGATTGAGCAACTCACGGACACAGAGTGAATCTGAAACCTTCCTTTGAAAGATTCAAGTCCATAAATCAATGACTAGATTACACTTTGTGATGCCTTTTGAAATTTACAAGAAAGATAATGTGTGTAACATTCTTCAAAAATTGACTAATTCAAGTATAATTCAGAACAATTTACTAATGTGCAGTGATTTATACAGAGACTTCGTTTTGCTTAAGAATTTCCAAATGGAATGCATGAGAGAGAATAGCTGAATTGAGATGGCTCTTACAAGCTGTGAAAAAGATGGGATAGCTTATGAAAAATGCTATCACCAGCACATTCAAAATGGGCACAAGCTGACCTTACGGTGTCACAATGTCCAGCCCATGTAAACTGTGATTGGTCCTGTGTCTCTGCTGCATCCCCCACCTTCCCTGGGATCTGAAGTGTGCCCCTCAGCATGAATAACACTGGTTTTAGGAGAAGCAGAACAAACAGCAGGTTTTATGGAATGAGAATGGTCCTGGGGAAGGGGGTTATCCATAGTTAACAATCAATATTGCAGTGTTCTGCTTTTATCTACCCTCGTACACTCATTCCACCTTCCCCACTGGAAGAAATAATGAAGAAAATTCCAGACATTATATTAGGTTGAATTGTGAAGTTGCTGATATCTGAGAATTTCTGACCACGAGAGAGATCGGATTTATATGATCAACTTAATGCTACTTTACCTGGGAGTACTTCTGAACCTATTTCAAAAAGATAAGAACTATTTTAAGATATGGTCAAAATATTATTACCACACCAAAACAAACAAACAAACAAACAGATTCTTTAATATCATCAAATATCTTTTAATAGTTATTTTGTTTGGAATTTTCTTCTCCTGTCTGGACCTAGGCAAGTTTTTTTTTATTTTGTTTTGTTTTGTATGTTTCCCTCTGCCGCGCCCCCCCCCCCCACCCCGCCTTGCCGAGAGAGAGAGAGAGAGAGAGAGAGAGAGAGAGAGAGAGAGAGAGAGAGAGAAGTGGAAGCAGGGGAGGAGCAGAGAGAGATGGAGACATAGAATTTGAAGCAGTCTCCAGGCTCCGAGCTGTCAGCACAGAGCATGATGCAGGGCTCGAGCACACGAGCTGTTAGACCATGACCTCTGCCAAAGTCAGATGCTTAACCGACTGAGCCACACAGGCACCCCTGACCTAGGCAAGGTTCTGGTCCAAGAGTTGGCAAGTGTTGTCTCCTCCTCTGTTTTATGAAAGAGTTTTGTGTAAGATCGGTAGTATTAGTAGTTTACATAGTTGTTTTATTTTACTAGTGAGGCCATCTGGACATTGAGTTAGTTTTCTTTTTGGCAAAGGTTTAAATTACAAATTAAACTTCCTTCAAAAGATACAGAGCTAGTCATATTTTTTATTTCTACCTGTGGCCAAATTGGTAAATTGTGTATTTTGGAGTGCCTGGGTGGCTCAATTGGCTAAATGTCCAACTCCTGGTTTCAGCTCAGGTCATGATCTCATGTTTCCTGAGTTCAAGCCCGCATTGGGCTCTGATCTGATAGCATGGAGCCTGCTGGGGATTCTTTTCTTTCTCTCCCTCTGTCTCTCTGCTCCTCTCCTGCTTGCTCTCTGTGTCTGTCTGTCTGTCTGTCTCTCTCTCTCTCTCTCTCTCAAAAAAAGTGTTTTTTGAAGAATTTTTCCATTTTAGATTGTTGATTTTATTGGTAGAAAGCTGTTGATAATGTTCACTTTTTATAATTTTTAGGTATGTAAAATCAGTAGTCGTTATTTATTGTAATTTAAGTTAGTTATTGTCAGAGAACATACTCTGAGTAATTTCAGTCTTTTAAAAGTAATGAGACTTGTTGTATAGTGTGGCATATGATCTCTCTTGATGCACTATCCATATTCACTCTAGCAGAGTGTATTTAAAATTGTCAGATGCACTGTTACATAAATATTAATTAAATCAAGATAACTTCTATTTCTATTCAAATATTTTTCATTCTTATTGAACTTTTTTTTTTTTTTTTTTTTTTTTGTCAATCTGTATATCAATTACTGACAAGGGAGTGTTGAAATCTGTAATTAAGTCCATTTCTATTTTTAGGATTTTTTTTCCTCTTATTTTTTCCCTTATGTCTTTTGAAGATCCACCATTACGTGTATATTTATTCAGTATTCTGAGTTGTCTTGACAAAATTACCTTTCTATGAAATACCTCTTTTTACTTCAAGTGATACTTCTTGTCTTAAAGTTTTATGTTATTAGAGCCTCTCCACTTTCTTATGCTTGATAATTGAACTTTGTATTTTCCATCCATTAACTCCTACCTATAAGTATCATTAAATTTAATACATTTAAATATAATTATTGATCTGGAATTGTTATCTAGTTTGACTGGATTAGATATTTTCTTAATTGAGGGAGTATATTTATTGATATGGTTGGATTCGAGTTTATCAACTTGATATTTGTTTCTATTTTTTCCTTCTCCTTTATTCCTCCTTTGTGTCTACTTTAGGTTAACAGAATGCATTTTCTAGTACTCTATTTTCTCTATTGGAGTTTTGCTTTAATTTTGTATTAAGTTTTAGTAATTGCTCAAGTTATTATAAAATGCATCCTTAACTTATTAGTGCATTACCTATAATGTAAGAACTTTGTAAAAATATAAAGGAGTGTATCTCTCATAGAGTCAATGTATCCCTCCCTTCTTTAGTGCTAATTTAGTCCTATATTTTTATATCTACATGTATTTAAACCCCAATATACAGAACTATTACTATTGTTCTTTAAACATTTAACTATTTTAAATGTTTATTTACTTATTTTGAGAGAGAGCAAATGTGTGTATGAAGGGCAGGGGCAGAGAGAGAGAGAGAGTGACAGAGAGGGAGGGAGAAAGAGAGAATCCCAAGCAGGCTCCACACTGTCAGTGCAGGGACTGACGTGGGGTTTGAGCCCATGAACGTGTGAAATAATGACCTGAGCTGAAATCAAGTTGGACACTCAAACTACTGAGACACCCAGGCACCCAAAACATTTATTTTAAAAAGAATTTAAGAAATGAAAAAAAAATCTATTTAAGCTTTTACTATTTCTAGTTCTCTTTTTTTCTTCTTATTCTTTGTTTCTTCTTTTTCTTCTAATTGTCCATCTGGTATCATTTCCTTTCAACCTCAAAATCTTTATTTGCATTCTAGCGAGTTTCTTTCAGCTACAAATTCTTTCAGTTTTCATTCATCTGAAAACATCATTATTTAATTTTTTTTTAAGTTTGTTCATTTTTGACAGAGAGAGAGAGAGAGACAGAATATGAGCAGGGGAGGGGCAGAGAGAGAGGAAGACACAGAATCTGAAGCAGTATCCAGGCTCTGAGCTGTCAGTACAGAGCCTAATGTGGTACTTGAACTGACAAACTGTGATCATGACCTGAGCTGAAGTCAGACGCTTAACCAACTGAGCCACCCAGGTGCCCCAAAACATCTTTATTTTAAAATGATTTTTGAAGGATATTTTTATTTGGTATAGAATTCTAGGATGTTTTGTTTATTCAGCATTTTAAAGATTTTGTTCCATCAGGTGTTTTTTTGTTTTTTTTGTTTTTTTTTTTTCCTGTTTCTGATGAGAAGTGAACCATCATCATCCTTGTTCCTTTGGCTTCCGGTATGATTTTGTTGTTTTTGACTTTTTTTTTTTAAGTTTGAGTATCATATGCCTAGGGTATCATTTTCTTCGTATTTATCTATTTGTAGTTTGCTGAGCATCTTGGATCTATTGGTTGATATCTTTTTTTTTTTTTAATTTTTTTTTTTAACATTTATTTATTTTTGAGACAGAGAGAGACAGAGCATGAACGGGGGAGGGGCAGAGAGAGAGGGAGACACAGAATCGGAAGCAGGCTCCAGGCTCTGAGCCATCAGCCCAGAGCCTGACTCCGGGCTCGAACTCACGGACCGCGAGATCGTGACCTGAGCTGAAGTCGGACGCTCAACCAACTGAGCCACCCAGGCGCCCCAATTGGTTGATATCTTTAATCAAATGTGGAAAAATTTCCGTCAGTATTCTCTCCAAGTATTTTTTTTTCTGCTGTATTTTCTCTTTTCTTTCATTTTGGGGCTCCAATTTTCATGTACAGGATTTTTTTTTTCTGTCGAATATAGGTTACATTTTCCTGATGCTTTGCATATCCAGTAATCATTGATTAAAGATTATATTCTATGACTGAAGCATAGATACTCTGGATACTCTTAACTTCTAAATGTTGTTTTATTTTTTCAGGCAGTAAATTACTGGTAGGAAAGCTTAGATACAGGCTTTGTTATTTTAGTTTTGTCTATATTCCTAGGGCAAGGCCCTTCCTTATTCCCGAATGTGTTCTTAGTTTTATGGCATTGCCCTTCTAAGATCTTAAAAGTAAGTCTGAGTTGTTTGCCAGTCTCCCTTAACATGGCAGGACTTGAACCCTGAAGTTGTCCTCTCCAACACTGAGAAGCTGTTGGAAATCTCTGTTCCACTCCTCAGCTTTACAACCCTTTCAGTTCTCTCAGTTTGAAACTTGGTTTCTCCTCTTGCCCTATGCACATCCAGATCAGAAGTTGATCAAGATTTGAGTGATATTTATATGCAGAATTTGAGGATCCTTCTGTTTCTGTATTCTTATTTTGTGTTTCTCTCCACAATTTCCCATCTCTTTGGCAGCTATGAGTTCTTCCCTTATTCCTCACTGGATGAGACTGTTGTTTTTTTGTTTTTCTTTGTTTTTTCTTTGTGTGAGATCTATCCACCATATACTGTGAACAGGGGAATTTTCTCCTGGGTAGAACTAGTTTAATGTAGATCTCACCTAATTTGTTTCATTGCTTTCAAGGGTCACACCCATTCCAACTTCTGACTGCCTTTGATTATTTTCCAATAACAGTCAACACTGTTTTCTTTTTTATCTTGGTGGGAGCTTGTGGTTAGAGGCTTAGACCAATACAAATTAGTCCATCAGTGTTGGAAGTGATAACTCCGTAACCATCTGCTTTAGTCTTTTAGTTGAACCATGGTAACATCCTTCTATCTGATCTCCTTGCTTACCATCCTTCAACCCCTGCCTCCCCACACACCTTTGTATATAGGACATTTAGTTTTTCTAAAACAAGAACAAAGACAATTTTGATTTTTCCTGCCCCTGAGTAAACTATTCTAGAGCTTCCTTTGCCTCCAATTTAAAGTGTAAACCACTTTCTGGGGCACCTGGGTGACTCAGTTGTTAAGGGTCCAACTTCAGCTCAGATCATGATCTCAAGGTTCGTGAGTTCAAGTCCCATGTCAGGCTCTCTGCTGTCAGCGCAGGGCCTGCTTTGGATTCTCTATCCCCCTCTCTCTTTGCCCCACCCCAGCCTGTACTCACTCTCTTTATCTTTCTCTCTGAAAAATAAATGTTATTTTTATAAAGACTCCAGTCTTTATATTTCTGACTTCCTGAAAAAACTCATTTTCTCCAAATATGGAGTGTCTGTATGGAACCATTCTTTTTCTTCATTGTTACATATACCTGTATTAGTTTCTAAGGGCTGCCATAACAAAACAAACTGACTGGCTTAAACAAATACGAAGTTGTCATCACTCAGTTCTTGAGGCTAGAAATCTAAAATGAAGGTGTCAACAGGGTTCATGTTCTCTCTGAAATCTCCAAGAGAGGATCCCAGGTGGATGTGTCACTTCAATATTTGCTTCCATCAACACATGGCATTTTCCCTATGTATCTTACCTTTTTTCTCTATTTATAAAGACATTGATTTTTGCATTAGGTACCATCCTAATGCAGAATTATCTCAACTTCATTACATCTGCAAACACCCTGATATTAAACCACGTCATATTTAACGGATTCCTCACAGATATAAATTTGGGGGTAGAATGGAATATCTAAACTATATTTGCTCTTTTCCAATCAAACGATTCTCCTCTTTGAGTACTTTTGTATTCATAAGATATTTCTCCCTCCATTGAGTAGTGCTGTGCCCACCACATATTGCATGGATTTGTTTTCTTGCCTGCCTCCAACAATTTTGAGTCCCTGGAGAAAAATTGGTTTATTATTTATCTTTGCTTCTCCAGTCTACCTTTGAGTAAATGCTTAATAAATGTTTGATAAATGAATGATTTTTAAAAGAACAAAGGGCCTGTCTTCCTCCTCATTCCTTAAAACCCTCAAGTACTATTAACTTTTGTACTACTGGCCCATCCCTGTTGGCCACAATTTTATTTTCACCAAGATGAAGAGAAATTGAAGCCATATTCTTGGTGAATTAGAAACATAAACTTTGATATCAGTATGGACTCTCTAAGTCTAAAAAAAAGAAAGAAACATAATGTAAATCTAAAAATGTTACTGAGGATGTTAGTAATGATATTGACTTAATTCTGCTCACTAGGGGAGGACCATGACTGAACTCAATGTGTTGAAAAGTTCAGAGACATTAATCTTCCTATCTCTGCCCCAGAACTCCCCCTGCAAAGACAAATGAGCAAGCATTGATGAATGCTGCTTCATTAGGAGAATTTAAAAATGCAATTTGTCTTCATGAAAAGGAAGTATTTTTACATTTTCCATTTTACAATGAATCAGTGAAAAGAATTTTTCAAGTATTACCCTTTGACTTAGAATGGCCTTTATGAGCAACGTCTCAGTGCAGTAATAGACTTACTTTAGGGGAAATCCTGACAAAAAGATACTTCCTGGAAAAACAATACCCACAATACACAGGCCTCTTTGAGACTCTTTTGTAATAATATGTTTAGGGTTTTAAATACTCCCTTTTGTTTAACCTTCTAAGAGACAATAAGACTAAAAACTAAAAATAAAAAAAGGCAAACAAAACACCAAAAATAGCATACCTTTAAACAGAAGTTTTCAGGTTTATGCTAGAGTAAATATATAGCCATCCCAATTTTGTCCTCAGTGATTAGCATCAGAATCTGCAAGGTCCCTACTGACCCAAACATGAGTATACCATGATTACTCTGCTCTAAGAGGGATATAGAATGTAAACAAACAAAACAAACAAAGCCTTAATATCATACAGTATATAAATAAAATGTGCCATTTTATTTTTTCTTGTGCTTGCCCTATCTGTAGCAAGTTTGTTATCAGTAATATTTTCAATCTTTAGTGACCATAAGAATCACCTAGTGAATTTTTAAAAATTCTGCTCCAACTAAAAGTTCCTTCCCAGTAGGAAATGGATTGAAGCCTGGGATTTTGCATTAAAAAAAAAAAGGTGATTCTAATGCAGATGGGTTAGGGGCAATACTTTGATTATCTTTCCTCTACTAAGTATGTTTTCTATATGTAGATCACCCTTTCCTCATTCCAGAGGAAAACATGATTTTTGTTGCTGCATCAGTGAGTTTCTCTTATATCTTTTTAACTTTACATATATTGAGAATTTTTTTTTGAAACCACCAGCTGGCTCCACATGTCACCTCCTTTACTTAGACCTTCCATTTTTTAAACTCTTGTTCACAATTGAATACTTCATTTCCTTCGACCTTGAGAATCAATTTTGTACAGCCTCAAAATCCTTTTTCCTTGGGTCCTTGGCCTCTACAAAATTCAGCTCCTCAACTCAAGTGCCCACCATCTGGAAAAAAATCCTGCTTACATTTCTTCACCTCATCAGCTCTCCATATGGCTTTGAAACTCAGTTAAAAACACATCGCCTTCTTCTGTGCTAAGGATCTCTTGATTTTCACCTATCCTTGAGTTATAATTTATTTTTATCTCCACATCTGCTAACCTTGAAGACCATCTTTTAAAAAGATGGTTTAACTCTTGGTTGGTGGTACAGATTTTAAGATTGATTCCAAGGATTGAAATACTAATCATGTTGGAGAAAGACAAACTCTCTCTCCTTTATAGAGTAACTACATCTATACAGACCTGTTTGTCTTGTCATTGACCCTAAATTGCACCTTTACTTTTGGTCAGTATGACATCTGGAGCCATCTAAGTATATAAACTGGCTTTAGGATGATGACACGTTATTTTTCTTCCTTTTCTTCTTTTCATGGGACACCCTTCTGGAGGAAGATCTCCACTCAGCATCTTAAGGAGTGTGAAATGTGATATGATCAGAAAGGAAATGGAAATAAATTGCAAATTTGTATGAAAAATGAATGTCATGAAATATTGCACTAAAAAGTGATTCAAGGCCTAGGAAGCAAAAAATGTGAGAAAAAGACATTGGGAGCAATGATGCATGAAATGTCTAAAACCACAGAGGAAATGCATGACAGGATAGGTAGTGATAGGGAGAACAACATATCAAAGACTGGGAAGGAGCAGGCCCTTCAGGAAAGACAAGAGGGATGAAGGGAAGGAGTTACTGTATTTCTGGGGAGGTGTTTAATATAATCAGCTGGGTAACACCCTAAGGGAAAAGATCATAGAATTTATCTTGAAAATACTCTGTCATTATGGACTAACACTACCATCAGAGAAAGAATGTTGGTGGAATTGCTTAGATTTCTTTTCTCTGAGTTATAACTTTTTTCACCAAGATATTGATCAGGAACCCCTAAGGAACTGAACTAAAGCCAACAATGTAAAAATCATTTGGGGAGTGCATATTCTGTGGGCCATAGTTATTGAAATATTTTACTAGCTTTCCATTCTTAAGGGCTCAGAGGGAAAGAAAGTGCTACCAGCATAGATTCTGATGGTGTTCCCTCTGAACCATGTGGGAAGGAGATGGTGAATTCTGAAGTAATTCACATTTATAGTGAAATCCTATTGCGACAGGCTGCCTGAAGCCTTTCATTTCAGTGAATCTTTGAGTTCTGCCTGCTCCTATTGTAGCTGCTGCTGTTCCAAATTTCCAGTGCATTGAGGCTCTTCCCTCTCAACTTTGCCTTCTCGTGTTTTCCATAATGGATATAGGTATGTGGTTGGAGGTAGAGCCGGATCATCCACTGGGATAGATGTGTGACTCCGTCACACTCTGGAGCACTTCCCTCCCCACCACTTAGCCTGCCTGCCTGCCTTGTGTTCGAAGACAGTTCTTCCTATGTAGCAGCTCCTGATGGGAATTAAATCATCTCACTGTCTTCCAGGAAGGAATGAGCAGAGGCATTGTGCATCCCAGACAGGGTCAGAGCCTTAGCAGCTAGAAGGACAGGGGATCTTGAGTCCTCCCTTAAGCCCCTATAGTGTGAACTGGTTCCTATAGAACCTACATTTATTCCCCTGTTGGCTGACTGTTTCAAAACATCCATACTAGTGTTCTGATTTTGAAAGCTAGAATCCTTTGACCTGTAGCCCTGGTTAATTTCTTTTCTTTCATTTAAATCAAAACTGACAGGAAGAAGAATAGACTAAAAGAGTTATTTTCCTTTGCTGCTTAATGGAATATGAAACCTCAGCTTATGACTGAAAATAAAACTTTCCACTTGGGTAAACATAATTTTCTCCCTTTTTCCCCCAGAAATAATCCCATTCATTTACAAGGATATAGTAAGTTAGTATAAAATAATTCCCCTTCAACATCTTCTGTTGTAATTACTTGGCTATCTCCTTACTTCCCTTCTTCTGTGAATTTTGGACCATTCAGAGACTGAGCTGGCAATATAAACTGTGTAGGAGGCTGAAGGGATGGGCACAGAGCCCTATAATGCCCAAGGAAGCTACAGACTCTTAATACCACCCTGCACAGACACCCATGTAGAGTTGGTATCAGACCCAAAGATGGAAGAACCATGGGACACCCCCTTCAATGCCATGGAAATTTGTGCTTTTTCTTGGGGGAGTCTGGGAGCACATCTCTGATATTTGGAGACAGTGATGTGCATATGCAGGTGACTCTGGCTACTCCAGTGAGGAGCAAAAGCAATCAATGCAGCTGTAAGGGAGCTCATATACAGATAACTTTAGAACTGTTTTATCTCAGTCTCATTGTCTATTTTTTCCTTCATGTGCACCATCTTTTGCTCAAATAATAAGGAGAGGAGGCAGAGAATTTATCATTTAAAATTATCTGCAAGTCCCTTATGGGGCTCAATTAGTCTTGGGTTTTGTCATTCTTAACATTCACTAAGCTGCAGTTTTTCTTTTGAGAGCTTATTCTGCATATATTAATGTGCATTAAAATGTAACAAAAAGTTTGTGATGGGGATGAAAACACCACATATATATAGGTATATCAAGATTTCATTTCTCTTTTGTGGAAGAAACTCAAAGTTTCCTATAGCTTGTTTAATATTGAAACCTAATGAGTCTACCTAGTGCTATTACTGTGAAAGTAATGCTAGGCTTTGCTAAGGAAGGAGCCAGACCCCAGGGCATTGGAAGAGAACAGCTAACCAGACTTTAATATAGAAAAATAGATAAATAGGGTGATAATTCAATTGGAAGGCAATGTACCTATCGTGCACCAGGAGAAAGCACAGCTGGAAGATTTGAAAGTGATTTGGAAGCAAAAACCTCTCATTGAATTACAGACAAAAAATCAAGTTAGGGGTTGGCAGTGGAGTGAAACCTGGTTGTGAGGTTGTAGAAAAGAGACTGCCAGCTCTTCCGTTGTAAGCCAGAATTCCTCAGAGAGGCCAGCCTACCTTGAAAGTTTGTTTTGGGTTAGATCTAAGCCAGCATTCTCCTAACACACATACACACACACACACACACACACACACACACACACACACACACACTTGTTTTTGATTTACTTGGTATCCACATCTCTGGGGATTGGCCCTGAGGCTGTCACTGAAACCAGTGTTGTTCAGAAGCCATGGATACATGATAGTTTAACACAGGCATGTGATGTCACAGAGCAACCAGCTAGGGGGAAATAGTTTTTAAAAAATACATTACAGTTTTTAAAATTAATTTATTTGAATTCAAGTTAGTTAACGTACCAGGTAGTATTGGTTTCAGGAGTAGAACCCAGTGATTCATTTCTTTCATATGACATCCAGTGCTCATCCCAACAAGTGCCCTCCTAATGACTGTCACCCATTTAACCCATCCCCCCCACCTCCCCTCCAGCAACCCTCAGTTTGCCTCCCTCTCTGTTTTTATCTTATTTTGCCTTCCCTTCCCCTGTTTTCATCTGTTTTGTTTCTTAAATTCTACATATAAGTGAAATCATATATTTGTCTTTCTCTGACATTTCAGTTAACATCATACACTCTAGCTCCATCCACGTTATTACAAATGGCAAGATTCCATTATTTTTGATGACTGAATAATATTCCATTGTCTATATATACCACCTCTTATTTATCCATTCATCAGTCTATAGACATTTCGGCTCTTTCCATAATTTGGCTATTGTTGATAGTGGTGCTATAAACATTAGGGTTCATGTGCCCCTTCAGATCAGCATTTTAAAATACTTTGAATAAAAACCTAGTAGTGTCAGGTGTTGCTGGGTCATAGGGTAGTTCTATTTTTAATTTTTTGAGGAGCCTCCATACTGTTTTCCAGAGTGGCTGCACCAGTTTGCATTCCCACCAACAGTGCAAAAATGTTTCCTTTCTCTACATCCTCGGCAACATCTGTTGTTTCCTGAGTTGTTAATTTTAGCCACTCTGACAAGTGTGAGGTGGTATCTTGTTGTTTTGGTCTGTATTTCCCTAATGATGAGTAATGTTGAGCATCTTTTCATATGGAAGAAAGAAAGACATTACAGTTTATATTGAGTTCATACTGGCATAGATTGGGAAAGTTAGTGGGAAAAAATATTTGTAGGATACTTTAATCTTTCTGGAGGCTGATTTGGGATCTGTGGAAGAAATCCTTAATTTTGGGTTATCCACATTGCACCATCTTATTTCTTGAACTTGCATTTTAGGTCAAATGAATGTGTATTCTGTGCTCCTAGTACAGAAAGATCAAAAGTAAGGTAGACCCAGATTGTTCCTTCAGGAGCTTAGAGTCTAGAAATGGTGGGTGGGAAACAAGAGTATAAACCCTACTTAAGTGAGACAAAAATTAGGGTAAAAGAGAGGCAGTGGCAAAATGCTGGGAGTTTGGAGGAGTCAGATGTCATTTTTTTTTTTTATTGCTGAGAAGGTCAGATTCTTCAGTGGCATTGTTTGCCTTCTATACTCTTTGTAGGTATCAAACTAAGATTCCCATTGTTTTTGAAGGAATATAAAGATGAGTTTTCTAGATTATTTATATTTGTTTTATTTTTCTAGCATCTTCAAAGGCAATTCTTCCTCCTTTTTCTTCCACTAGAGCAGCCAGTCACTTTCCATTGCTGATCATTTGAAGGTCATCTGTAGAAACATGTGTATCCCTCATGCCTCCTGAGATGGAGAAAGGTGGAGTCCAGCTTTTGGATTCCAAGTCCTAAGTTGGTCAGTGCCTGGCAATGCAGAAGCTGGCTCAGTCTTTGCTCTTTAAAGACTTTGGTTACAAATAGGAGAACTTTAGGAATCCTAGAAAGAGATCTCCCATTCCATGTTTAATCAGCAATGTAGTAGGTCTGGAAATCTATTCACAGCATGGTGCTCTACCTGTAAGAGTAAAACCAGACTGCTTTAAGCTTCTCCAAACTAGCAGGACACTGTCTCTAGCACTCACATTCCCTATTTTATGTACTTCCTTGATTTTTACCTTTTTTTGTGCATGCATATCTTTCCTTTGATAGCTCCTTAAAAACAGGGTATATGCCTAAATTATCACTGTATCCTTAGTAATTCCTGGAAAGGTGAAGGGGCTTAATTATGTTCTGGAATAGACGGGCAGGTGATGAAAAAATATAGTTTTATTCATGGGTATTTTTAGACCTTTCTGTTGACTTTGCACCTTATTTCAAAATTGTTCAGAAAGAACCATTTTGACAATCAGGGTCACATTATTTGAACTCTCTTGAGACTTGCTTTTCTTACCTGCCTATGGATCATTGAAATTTCAGATATGGGGATGTTCTCCAACTGCCCAGGACTGACATTTTAGGACTTGGCAAAAGTCACCATGAACTAAAGCACTTAAGTGAATGTCGAAATGCAGACAACTTTTCTGGCAAAAGATTACATGCAGTAGTTCTCTTCTACCTGGAGTGTGTGCTTTCTTGAACATATACAAAAACTGCCCATAGCTGCGTGGGAAATGTATATTTTACAGAGATCCCTTCTCAGATGTATACATCTTCTTTTGAAAAATTGAGCTTTGAGAAAGTTCCTTTGCACTGTAATTCTTTTGTTCCCGCCTCAGTCTTCACAATATTCCCGTTCACATTTAATAAAAATCAATTTCTCACCCATAGTGACTCTCACTATGTTTCGTTGCCCTGGGACGTAAAAAAATCTGAGCCATCAAACAAGAGGCCAGAAGGAAATGTCCTGCTTCAAAGAGAAGTCCTGAGAAAGCAAAGCAAGAATGCAGGGCTCAGCTTCATCCAGCTGGCCAACTTCTGGCAATACTCTGTGCTTTTTCTACCTGTTAGTTTGTATTTGAATTGCACTCAGAAGTGAGAGCTTGCCATTAAGCAATTCATTAATAAGTTTATTTGAGCTCAAAAAAGTTGAATTCAAGCTTTTTCTGACAAAAAAAATAATGATCATTCTTATTTGATCAAGTGGATGCAAAAATTTGTTTTGCTCATTAGGTCACGTGAAAAATTGTATACATCAGTTAAGTGAGGTAATACTTCAGCTCCAAAGTTTTAACAAGTAGCACATACTGAAAACACATTCAGAACATACACTAGACTGGAAATTATATCCTTTGTGATTACACATTCTTATGAAAAAATGTAGATGTCTGCTTAACACTGTGGAAGAGGGTTCTCCAACACTTTAGTTGGGGGCTCTAGAAACAAAAGTTGGAAGTTCAGGGAAATGTAGACACTATGTAATTAAGGTTAGCATTATTTGCACTTATTGTAGGTAATGATAAACATGGGAAAAAGTATGCTCCATGTAGAGTTACCTAGTCACCCCCTGTTAGAGCAGACTTCAGAGGAAATCCTCTGGGGAATAGCTGCTACCAACACCAGGTCCATTGACAACTACACTGGCACCTTCACATGCCTGCAAGAAAATTACTCAGCAGGCAGAAAGGTCCACCTTTACACCTGTGATCTCAATTCCAAGTTAGCACTCTGTGCCCACAATCCATTCTTTCACATTTTCCTCATCTCCTGTTCTCTACGTGACTGTTTTAAATCATGTCAACCTCTTCCAAATCTATAGTTTCAACTCCTCTGTCATGTGCTTTCAATAAATGACCTTGCTTCTTCACAAAGAAGATAAAGGTGAGTCAGGTGATGAATCTCTCACCTTGTGCTACCTGCCCTACCCCTCCATTCTAGTTTTCCTCCAGTCCTAAGTAGGAAGAGGCCTGTCCTCATGAGTAAGACCAACCTCCTATTAACTTATGACTTTGCTTTTGCCTTTATCTTTATTTCCCCCTACTTTTATTTCAGTCATGATTGAAAAACTGAAGTTTCCTCATCTTAAACAAAGGAACAATAATTATTTTTGTACAATACATTGTTTCTCAAGTGTCATCTCTACTTTGTAGCCATATTTTTTATCTCTTTCCCCCTCACAGCTAATATCTAAAGAATTGTTAACTTGTACCTTTCATACATCTCCAAATTCCACTCATTTACTAGCCCACTCCAGTCTGGCTCCTATCCCTCCTCTGCATAGAAAATCCTTTTGCTTAGGTTCCCATGGACCCACATGGTACTACACTCAAAAGAATGTTTCAGCTCCTAACCTGCTAGGTATCCCAGGAGTATCTGCTTCCATTGGCAGTTCCCCTTTTCTTTAAATCTATTTGTTTTGCTCTTGACCCCCATGATGTCGTATTCATAGGCTTTTCTTAAATCACCCTCCTTTCTCCCAAGGAACCCTGAAGCACTCATTACTAGACCCAGGGATACCTGGCTTGAATTGTGTAACATTTTCCTACAAAGAGGCTTCCTTTCCTTTACATTTTATACTATCTTCCTAAATAATTTCATTCATTCCCATGGTTTTGATTGCCATTTATGTGCAACTGGCCCCAGATTTTAATTTTAAGCTTCAGACTTATGCATCTGTTTGCTGATGTATCATCTTCTATTAGCTATCTTAAAGACCTCTCCAACTCATGTCCAAGGTTTAGCTTCTATTTTTGCCCCCAAATCTGACTGTCTGTTCTTACAGCGAATGGCACAAACATATATCTATTTACAGAAGGCAGAAATCAAGTACTCTCTTGGCTCCTGCTTTACTTTCAACCTTCAGATATAAATTATTTATGAATTGTGAACCACTAAATGTCCCTTGCATCCATCTCTTTCTCTCTAGCTGATTTCACCAGCCCAGCCTAAACATCATTTTCTATAAAATACTTATATCTGTGTTAGGTAAAAAGTGTTAGCATTATCTTCGAGAGTTTACAATGTATGGGCATGTAAAAATTATGACAACTCCTGCATATGGGGAATAAATAGGCTAAGGTTCAAGTTTTCTACATTTTATAAAGTAATACAATAGTAACTCTATACTTTAAAAGATTAAGGATGTATATTTTAATCTGTAGAGCAACTATTACAAAATAGTGTTAAGAAATATAGGTAAAAAGTCAATAGATACATCAAAATGGGATTCTAAAAGATATTGAAAAAGAAAAAGGTAGGAAAGGGGGGGCCAGTGGGATAAAAACTATAGGCAATAAACAAAAATTAAATAATAAACTAAAAACTAAAAAAAAACACAAAAAAGAAAACTAATAATAAAATCCATTAGTACTAATAATTGCATGAAGTATTATTGGAGTAAATGCTCTAGTTAATTAAAAGAGAGAGATTGTCAGAACAGATGAAACAGTAAGACCTCACTAACATGTTATCAACAAGAGAGATACTTTAAATACAAAGACACAGATGCTTTGAAAGTAGTTGCATGATGAACATAGGGGAAGGGAAATAAAAATAAAATAAAAACAGGGGGAGGGACAAAACATAAGAGACTTTCAAATATAGAGAACAAAGTGAGGGTTGCTGGAGGGGTTGTGAGTTGGGCAATGGCTAAATGGGCAAGGAGCATTGGGGAAGACACTTATTGGGATGAGCACTGGGTGTTATACGTAGGGGATGAATCACTGGATTCTACTCCTGAAATCATTATTGCACTATATTCTAACTAACTTGGTTGTAAATTAAAAAATAAAAATAAATAATAAAAAGAAAGTACTTGCATTAAAAGAGTATACTATGCAAACAGGAAGGCTGGAGTGGCTATGTTAATATCAATAAAATAATCTTCAAATTAAAGATTAATACCAGAGATAAAGAGGAACAATTCACAACGCTAAGAGGGTCAATTAATAAAAAGGACATAACATTCTTAAAGATCCTAGCCACTTATTAGTTATATGACCATAAGACAGTGAGCCTCAGTTTTCTTATCTGTAAGATGTGTTATAGTATATCTGGACAAATAGGCTTAGATAATATGTATGTAAATAAATATTAATAAGCAAGCAATGTCATTTATGTATATCCCTTGGTACATGGTAGGTGTTCAATGAACATTAATTCTTTTTCTTAATGTGCTCAGTTTGGGTTAAGGAAGGCTAAAAGGAATGATGAGCAATTTGTTACAGAGATAACTCAAATCCTTAAAAACAGGACAATATAAAGTCCATATGATAAAATTAAAATTTGTTCAATGTTGGCATAAATTAGGAGGTTTTACTGGTACTGGTTCCTAGAGAAAGGGCTTCAACCTTTACATTGAGATGCTAGAATTGGGGGAACGTGTTATTGAAAAGTGATTTTCCCTTCTTAGGCAAAAGTAACAAAAGCTAATCCTAACCCAAGTGTATTATTTTGGAGATGCTTTATCTTTCAGGCAAAGTGACCAGTAGTCTCTTCTTTAGTACAGCTGCTAACATCACAAACCACTATTAGTACCGCTATCTTCCATTTATTGAGTGTTACATACATTGTCATGTGTAATTTTAACCACAGCTTCTTGAAGTACATAGGGTATTTTTTATTTTGCACACGAACTGAGGTCCATTAAGTGTTTTCTTCTAGCGTACACAGCTCTTACATAGCAGACATAAGGTAATTTCAACCTAAAGCCTAGCTTCTTATATTGCCTGTAAAAATGGGTTACACTTTCCATACATGTTTTAAAATGGTTTTTAAAACGTGAAATTTTGTAGGATCTCCAAAAATTTGATCATATTGTGAAACAATTTTAAATGAAAGTTATAGTCAGTTTTTGAAGGATACCCTGATGGAATTTTAAATAGAATCAAAGCTCAGTCTTGCCACTGAAATGGACTTACAGGAAATATATAGGGGGAAATGGCCACACGTGTCCTAAAATATGGAGAAAAACATCTATGTTTAATTATTAGTAACTAAACAATTCAAATTTAACGTTGAACTTAATGCCTATTTTTCCTTCAGAAAATTTTATGAATAAGAATTTCACAGTCAACTATGAAATTTAATGGAAAATTCTTGCACTGCATATGTATTATGATTTGTTGATCTTGAGGTCACTTTTCTAATTTCATGGAAATTAAGTGTCTGTGAATCAATTGTCCAAAGTGGAAAATTTCTTATACTTTGATGATGATGCTATATTGCAATGATAAACATTTCATATTTACTGAACAATTATTATGTGCCAGTCACTCTGTTAAGTGCTCTCCATACATTAATCTGAAACTCATGAATTCTCAGTGACATAGATACGATGGTTATCCACATTTTATAGCTAATGAAAATTAAACTAGTAGAGGTGAAATGAGTTGTAAGTCACACAGTACATGGTGGTAATGCAATGACAGTGTAGTCCACTTGACTAGAGAAGGCTCTGTATTGAACTAGTGGTAGAGATTAGAAATTTTCTTTCACATAATCATATACAGAATCCCATTTCCCTTTTCGTCTTATCTTCTCTGGGCTAGTAGGATTACATTGACTTGAAAGCTTAGAAAGTGTAACAGAATCAGAAGAGGATTCAGGACAGGGTGACCTGGAATGAGCAGCTTAGTTCACTTCTACAACAAGCCTTGAGAAGAATGGGTTGTCCTTCAATGGGTTTATTTTCCTGTGCTACTTTCCACTATTATTGTGGCAGCATCGGAATTTGATCAGGGCTATGGGGCAAGGTGGTCACTGGCAAATAAAGCCTCAGACTTATATGTTAGGTCTTTCCCTAGGAGAAAACTAATAACATTGTCTTGGTCCTCATTCTGATTCTCCCACCTTCTAGCTAGATATGATTTTGGCAAGTTATTTCCTATAGCGTCTATTTCCTCAACTGCAAAATGGGGACTGATAATGTATTTCTGTTTAGGGATATTATTGTGATTAGGAGAGAATTAATTTAAAGTGCTTAGTATGATGTCAAATGTACCATAAGCCTGCAAAATACATGTTAGCTACTATAATATCATTATTATTTTCATTATTGTTGTCTTTTGTCTAGATTGCCCTCCATGTGATAAATGTCACACATAGAAGTTGGGAATCTATGATGATTTTAGAAAATTGTTAAATTTGGGGGGGGGAGTTCTACATCCTCCCTGGGGATTTGACAACGCTTGCAGTTGGCTCTGCTGTGTGATATACTTTTGATATCTTCACATGCATTGTTTTGGTAAAGAAAGGCAGTAAAAGCATGGGTGGTTTCATGGAGAAGATAGGTAAATACTATCTGAAGTGGTTATTTATACTGTTTCTTTGTACATTTCTTCCTGAAAATGTTTCCTGAAAGAAAATCAAGACATGAGTTGGGATTTATTTTGTAAGAATTTCTGGTATAAGTGGGTCATAGTGACTGACATTGTAAAAAATAGTGGTGACTCTCCACTGAGTCATATTTCTGATCTTTGCTTTGTGACCGGCATGGAGAAAGGAGAGCTGGTAGGCATGGAGTAGTGCATACAGCAGGTGCACGGTGCAAATGAGCAGACCTAACATTTCATGGCAAAACATCTTTCTATCTTGCTGCAGGCATATGGAAGTGGCTGAAGTTTTTTAGGACAATAAAATGCTTAGTATTTGGGGGGCCAACTACTGTTAGGAAATGTTCTTTTAAGTGAAGAGCTGTGAACAGCTAGCAGAGAGCAGCAATCTCTTTAGCTTCTCAAAAAAGAATATGGGGTATTGTGTGTGTGTATGTGTGAGGGAGGCTTCAATTTAGGACACAGACACTGATAACTTTATTAAATATTGATTTTTGAGATATTATATATATATATATATATATATATATATTCACTAAGCCATGAGCCAGAGATGAGAGTTGGTGATAAAAATAATTATTAGTAGTATTTCAGCTTTATTGCAAACAAAATGAGTTGGCATAATCTATGTATATAACTATATATAAAAATAACTCCCATCCATAGCCCGCTTGGAAAGTGGATGGTACTCTTCCTCCTGTGACAACAAGGCCACTTCAGAGTGGAACAATATTTGTTTCTTTTGTGGCTTCCGGGGCTGGCAAAGCCAGGATTTCTAGCCCTATAGCAAACTTTCAAAGACTATTAACCCAGGCTCAGAGACAAAGGTGCAGAATTTGTGGCAAGCAGGGCTTGGGAAAATTCTCTGGAGAGGAAAGGCCACTTGAACAAAGGCCAGGAATAAGCAGTGGCCTTGATAACTCAATACAACATTTATTTGGCATCAGGAGTGTCTCACTCTGGTATTCCTGAGAACCTTCAATGTCAGTCATCTCTGTAGATGAGGTGTAATGAGGAGAAACTATTGATTCATGTAAGAAGTATTTCCTAAGCTCAAAGATATAAATGCAAGCATGAGGAGGATCAGCTTTTGGACTTCAGAGGAGGCTACCTTGAGAATGATGAGCTTCTTGTGTCTACCAGTATTCAGTCAGAGGCTAGACAAGAATTTCCCTGTGAATATGCTGTTGGTGGGGTATTGAGTCAGGTCAGACACCCCCAAAGCATTAGGCATTCCATAATCTTCCATGGGCTCACATCTACTTTGCATACTATGTGCTTTTAGGAATGTAATGAGAGCAATACTCATGTTGTTGTTGATGATGACAATGTTCCTAGCTGCCATTTGCTGAAATTGAATATATCCTAGGCACCATGATGAATGTTGAGCAATCTGGACATATAATCCTAATCACTACCCTAAAATCGGTACTATCTCCATTTTATGGGTAAGGAAACCGAGGCTTAGATTGGTAAGACTTGGTTCCTGTGCTTAAATGTTTTGGGGGGAGATAGGACTCACAAATGCAAATAGTTACTGAAAACCTTGAGTACCTGCTTACATGTGACAGTGTGAGAACCGTTATAAGACCGCACACATGATGTGCATGCCAAGTGTTTATGGCTGGGGGCTGAGAAGGAGCTTTATGGTGGAGGGTGGGAACACATTACTTAAGAGGATGGTCTATTTGGTCAAGTAAGTGGAAGGTTTATGCTTAGTTTGAAATAAAATATTAAAAAAAATGAATGTGCTGGCTGGAATTTTTACTGTGGTGTCAATAACTTCCCATGCTATAGCTATCAAATTGGCTTTGCACTCTGGATAAATATCTTTCCCACTTTATTTGGCTTTAAACCTGAGTTACAGGAGACACAAATCACTATAAGTAGGAATACCCAAATTAAATGAGGGTTCAGTTTTGAGTCTCTGTCTCGGTGTTCTTAAGCCACACGTTTTAAAATCCCTTTAGATTACATTGGTGGGATTCTTAGTAAATCCAGATAAAGAAAACAGATATTTCTTATACCTTATGAACTCTTAACCTTGCTAAACTGTTCTGTGAGACAGGAGATACTGACAACTTTGAAAGTTGTGTGTGCACGTGCACCTGCATACACAGAGACTTTCTTGAACTTTTCCTGAGATAATGTGCAGTATGAGTTGGAAGATGTGGAATTCAGTGGGGACTTTGCCACTGTGACCTTCTGATTAACCTTAACATCCCTTTCTGTGAAAAGTGACCTCTGGACAAGATGCTATAATGGGATCATTGTGTTAAAGATCCCTTGATTTTGTGTTTTGTTTTTTTTTTTTTCACATAAGCAAATAAGTAGAAGAAACTGGAAGTCATCCTTGAGTACAATCCATTTTCTACCATACTGCTTTATGGAGCAATTTTGGAGGTCATGTCAAGTATTCATTTAAGGAAGGAATGATTCTCATGCAAATTAAACCAAATAGTCATTGCCATCTTCAAGGAGAAGGAAGTTTACATAACCTCAATTAAAAACAAATATCACTATAAATTGTTTTTTCCACTTCTTTAACTTCATATAAATGCTTGTTTGAAATATTTGCTATTTTGTGACTGACTTCTTTTGCTCAACATAATATTTTTGAAGTTAATCCATGTTGTTGCATGTATCAGCAATTAAGGTTTTGCATTTTGTTACATGTAAACTATACCTGAGTAAAAAAAAAAAAAATGAAAAAAATGGTTAACAAGGGATAAACAAACAAAATAAAATAATCACCTCCTGGGTCTTGGTACAGGCTGAGATTAGGAGAGATTATATTATGGGATGGAGAGGTCAATTGGGGAAAATTTGTACGTCAGCAAGTTTCTCTTCTCTATTCTGGGCCCTTCCTTTTGTGTAATCAGAAGTGAAGGAAAACTATTTAGGTTTCTAATATATCAGTTTTCCCCATTGTGGTCCCACTCAACACAATGTTAAAAACCCCTGCTGTCTTGCAACATGGAGATGGTGCTTTTCACCAGCAATAGCTAGCAAGGCATTTGTGTGGATCTGCTCTTCCAGCGTGAGGTGGGGACATGACTAGATGCAAGCATGAAGTCTAAATTCCAAGCCTGGCGTTTCAAGCTGTTCAGAGCCAGGCCCTGATTCAGACTGATGTGTTCCCACTCTGTTCTGATTTTGGATGGCTTACAAAGGAGCCAGACAGCTCATCATCATGGCACCCCAGAGCTAAATTTAAGGTGGTAGGTTTTCCAGAGTGGTAATTCATTCAAGTCAGCTAGCATTTATATAGTGGTTATTGCATGCCCATCTGTTTTTAGGTAGAAATAAATCATGGTGTGATCTTTTAAACCCTACTTTTTGTTCTCTTATTCCCTATTGTATTCTGATATGAGCACCATTTGATATATCATAGACTGAGACACTAATCTTGTCTCTGAAAAGTGAGAGCATCTTTCAATTTTCCCCTTATTCCTGGCAAGCTCTTTCTCTGGAATATCTTCACTCATCCATCCATCCATTCATTCATTCATTCATTCACACACTCACTCATTAAACCAATATTCTATTCTTGGTGATATATCATAAAGCAAAAATGCAAAATTTTCTGTTTTATTTGCCTCAAATATACCTGTTATCCATTGTTTAAGAATCCTCTTACATCCTTCAGGGATCCTCCCCTCTTCTGAGCTTTGCAAACCTCATTTTCAATATTGTCCACAGATACTGCTTGCTTACACCTCCTTCCAACTTTTCCTTTACAAGGTTAGTTGTTACTGAATTCTTTGAATGCAGATATTTCCATCTCCCAGCAGCATTATCACCTCCAAGGGGTTGTGCATTCCAGATCACTGGACATCTGACCATATCTGCATCAACACATTGTACATAGTAAGTGTAAACTGGACAAGGGAAGGGACATTTCTCTTTAGCAATTGTAGGAAGGAGTGGATCTTGATATCCAGGCTGAGCTCTATCTTCTCTTAAAACCTGGGAATCATGCTAATGTAATTCCATTTAAAACATTCCACTAATTTAAACCTGAAGATACTACTATCTTGGGGCTTGACATATTTCTGCCACTCAAAAAAAATTAATTTTATGACTTTCTCATGAAGATCCTATTGGTCTTGCATATGTAAAGAACAAGAAATTTGCCAAAGGACCTCTGAAGTCCTTCACAGTGGGGGGTAGGTCTTTACTGGAGTGGGAACATTCAAACAGACAATAGAGGACAAACACTGAGTTGCCTGGAGTGGTTCTGGCCAGAGGGAATGTAATGAGCATGGTCTTATTCCTGGTCTTACTGTTTTTCTTTCTATATATGACCCCCAAAGGAAGAATATGGTTTTTTAGTAATGACATGAAGAGCTGCTCTCTGGATAAGTATATTGAATGTAAGAGAGTTGAGGAGAACTTCTGAATTGTGAAAGTTGCCTTGTTTCTTGAGTTCTACCCAATTTTCCCTTTGTCAAGAAGCCCTTAATAGATGCTATGCCCTCATCCTACTTAGAGCAGGTCATCTATGGAAGGGGCTACCACAGGAGCATGAGGTTCTTGTGACTCAAGCATAGGCCATATATGTACCTCTCAGGGGATTTGTTGGGGTGGGGGGCACGGAGCTTGGTCTCATATCCCCTTTTTATCCTCCTTCAATATACATGCATTTTCTTTGATGTTATATGAGAGGAACTCTATTGCAAGGGGAAGGGAAGGCTTCAGTGAGGGCCTGCAGGTGGTCTAGTTAAGCCCCATCAATGCACAGTGGGAATTCTGGGGTGAACTATCCAAGGATAACCAGTGCACCCAAGTGCAACACTGCTTGCAGCCTTGAGCATTTACACTTAACACTTTCATCTCCATTCCCATTTCCCACAAAGTGAACTCAAACTGCCTACCACCTACATATCCTACAGGCTCCTGTGAGGTTGAATGTGTTAATGGTTATAAGTGCTTTGACCTTCTCTCTTGGAATGTACTGCAGGAGTAAAAAAAAAATATTATTATTATCATTTCACAGACATTTTGCAGTTCCCACTGGTTAGTTTCATTCTCTCCTTCAATCTTGAATGCATTAAAATGGCTAAATAAAAAGTATTTTGAGTAAATAAAGATACCCATGATTTTTAAAAGTTCTTTATTATATATTTTGATATGCATCATCACCTTCTCCTGACTTTCCACATAAAGTGCTATGACTAAACAGCCCTGTAATGATATTGCTACTTGGCTATAATTTAGAATGCTATAAAGATTATTTAGCACAAAGAAGTATTTCCAGTTAAAATTTAGCAACTCCTTTCAAATAGATTTACATTAAATCTTAGACTGAATTTTAGAAACATTGAACAGAGCAAAAATAAAATCTAGTTCATGTTCTTGTAAAATATCTGCTCCTCTCCTGGATCTTTACCCTGTGTGTGTGTGTATGTGTGCTTGTGGCATTGATTCCCTCTCTGGTTAGAATTAACCTATCCTTCCTTTTTGTTCCTATCTCTTTTTTCCTCTCTCTCTTCCTCCCTCTTTACATCTTTCTGATTTCCAAAAACAAACAAACAAACAAACAAAAACCCCACAAAAGCCCCCATAAAAGCACAAATTGAACAAAGCACTTCTTTTAGTGTCTGGCATATTGTGAAGCCTAGATAAATATTCAGTCGTTGTTGTTATATGCCAGATACTGTTTAAGTTCTTGAGAAAACAAAGGAGATTGAGTTCCTGCCCTTAAGAATTAGGCAGTCTAGAGAAACAGAGACATAGACATATAAGGGCGTAAATAACAGCACGTTGTTATAGTGCTAAAATGGAGAATATAAAAATGTTGGGAGAGTTAATAATTTCTTAAGGAGCCAATAAACCATAACAGTTAATTGCACAGACTTTAGAGCCAGGCCACCCCTGATACAATGTCGCTTACTTTCTATGTGACCTTAAACAAGTTGACGACCTCTCTGTGCTTCATTTTCTCTTCGTTAAAAAGAAGATACTTCCTCTTCTGGTTGTTTTAAGTCTTAAGGAGTTAATATATATACAGAACATAGGCTTGTCCCTGGGATGTAAAAAAAAAACATTCAATACACATTACTTCTCATTTTTACTGGGAGTAGGAAAAGATCACACACATATACACACAATCCTTCACTTGGACTTTTCAAATTATCATCTTATTTCTTCCATTTCTTTAATAGCCACATTTTATGAATAGGGTTTTACATTTTATTTTCCAGACTCTCCTTTTACCCCTTGCATCCCACTTTTGTATTTAATATCATCAGCATAGCATTTACTCAAAGTACTTGGATCCTTCTGAATTCTCCTAGCTGTATGATGCAAAGATTGTAGGCATGCTTAGACAATAGCAGTTGAAGACTGACCCAAGGACTCCTGCTGCTTCTGCTTTCCAAGTACATCACTTTACTATGACTGTACCATTCTCTCTTCAACCCATCCCTTTAGGGCTTTCATTCCCTTTACTGAACTTAACACCAACTGCCTTCATCTTGCCGAATCCAGTGTCCAGTTCCCCCCTTTTCTCCTATTTCAATCCTCTGCCAGTCATTATGAAAGGCCAAGTTTTAGGTAAGATTAGAGGTTTCCTATTGACATCTTCCTCATCTTCATCACGTGCCCTTCTTGAGTTCATTTGAAATCTTTCAGTAGAGGCTGACCCACCATCTTTTCTTCCTCCCATTGCTACTGCCTTTCTCTGCTGGTCACTGAGGAAAGACTCCAATAAGCCTGTCTATATTGGTTTAGTGCACTTTCCAGGGGCACTTGGAATTTAAAAGTCCAGAGAAACAATCCATCACACATGGGTATACACCATAATGCTAAAATTTCAGGGTCTGAAGTAAACACCAGGAGTAATTTCTGAGCATAGATGCTCTCCCATGTTCCTTAAAGAAGACCCTATACCAAGTGGCCCAACACTATGAAAATCCAGACTCTGTTAAATTCATACCAACCTGGCTAGAGATTAGTCTCCACTGTGAGTTTACATATGCAGACTGAATGAGACAGGAAATTTAGGGGACTGGAGGAATAGCCAGAAAATGACATATCCCCTTACAAGGTGATGGAGAAAACAGAACTATCACCTATTTCTACATCCTACTCTCTCTTTCTGACATTTCATTGCTGGTGTCCTCTCCTAAATGTCAGGTTCCTTTTGAAAAGTCTTACACATGGATTAATAAACAATGTGCTGTCAGTTAATTCTTATTAATCTAAGAAAACATCATGGACAATTAGAGATTTTGAAGTGAGGAGGATAACCTTAGCATGGGCTTAAATATGGTTCAAGAACCAGTGAGCTTACAACTGAATTTATTCACAAAGTAAACTGATAGGTTCAGTGTTTTTAAAACATATGTCATATATCAAAACATCAGAATTACATTAAAAGTGCATAATGATTAGTAAAATGTGTGTGTGTCTGTCTGTCTCAGTGTGACAAAGTTTTCTGGGGTAGTTTATACTAACAGTCACCATGGGCAGCCCCAGTTTTCATTAGAGGAGATACATAACTCACAGACACAATCAGTGGCTGCAATAGTCAAAGCTCACTGCATATCCGTTGTGATATGGTTACAACAAGCATCTTAGATTCTGGCATATTCTGAAAAGAAAATTATGGTAACATGGTACTGCTGCCAATTATCTGAATATGACTGACAGAGCAACCACGTATAAAGTCAGGCTTGTGATTTCCCTTAGACTGTCTGTTTTTGAACTACAGGGGGTTGAGTTCCCAATCAGATTTTCTTGTTTCTCAGACTCAGCCTGTGTAGAGCTGCATTTTCCTTACTTTAAGTTTGTCATCCTAAGGCCACAGGGCGTTTTTACCTTATACAGTGGGCTTTATTTCTGACTTGGTAACTACAAGGAAACAGAGAACTCTGGGTGAGGCATCTCATACAGTGTGGTGACCAATTGTCTCATGATTCACCAGCCTTTAAGACCTATATGCTCTGAAGGATGTTAAGTTGGACCCCTCAGATATGTCTTCCTTACTTTATATTCAACCCAACACTTGGGTCATTCCATTGTCCCAAGGGCTGGCTGCATCTCATCTCCTAGGATTTCATATAGACTTGCTGCCTCCCTCTGTGAAGAATTCATCTTGTGGAACCACACACAGAGAGCACCTTACTCTTTGCAGGTGATGTTCAACCCATCACCAATCATATTAGCTTTACCTGTAGAAGGTATGTATAAATGACCACCTTTCACCACCTTGGTCACTATTGTTTGAGCCCAAACACCTTCAGCTCTGGCTTGACCTTGAAATAACATTCTAAACCTTAGATCATCCTCTTAGATGCTTGTTTCCTTGAAATTCATTCTCCGTAAAGCATCCAGAGTGATCTTTCTGAAACTTAAGTTAGAAGGGGTTACTAGTCTAACAAAAATATTTTAATGGCTTTCTAACTGACTCAGAGCATAAGCCATGCCCCTTAGTAGCAGTAGAACCACCCACATGGCCTATGTGAGCTGGCCACCTGCTCTGTCAACCTTCCCCCTTTTGGTCCCTCTCCTTCCTAAGCCACATTGGTTTCCTTACATTTCCTCAAACTCACCAAGCACGTTCAAGCCTTAGGGTTTAATTTGCACTTTCTGATTCTCCAGGCAGGAATGATTTTCTCTGAGTTATCCACATGGGCATTAGTCCTTTCCTGCAGATTTCAGCTCAAATATCACCTCCACTGAAAGGCCTATGCCAAACAGCCTGTCTGCAGTAGCATTCCTCATGTGCATACTGTCTCTCCCTTTGGCCTGTTTAACTTTTCTTCTTAGCACTTAAGCATGCCAAACTACTGTGCTTTTTTCTTTTTTGTTTGTTTGTTTGGTTTTGTTGTTTATTGTCTATCTCCTCTCACTGGGATTGGGCACCATGAGCACAGGGCCTTTTTCTGGTTTGTTTACTATCAGACCCACTCATATAGAGTGGTGTCTGTGACACAGACTAGCATTAAATTAAGAAACGGCTGAGTTAATGTCTGTGGCCCTTAGTACATGGTCTTTTGCTCATTTGTTTTACAGCTGTACATTTGGCCATTTCAGTGCCTCCTTCTGACAAGTGAGCTGCTATATCAGGATTCCTAATTGGACCTTCATCTTCCCAGGAATCCAAGTTTGATATTTGTGTAACTCATGCTTGATGATTCTGTTATTCCAGTTTTTAAAAATACTCACCTGGAAACAAACTTTTCTTTCTGACAAGTTTTAGAATTATGGCAGACAATTGAGAAGAAGAAATCATTTCTCATATATATATATATATATATATATATATATATATATACACACACACACATGTATATATATATATACATGTATATATATATGTGTATATATATACATACATATATATACGTGTGTGTGTGTGTGTGTATATATATATATATACATATATATATATATATATCAGGTTTATAGTTCAAAACCTTTCTTTAGCAGATGAGTCTGTGGCCACACAAGTGAAGTACTTTTCTTGTCACACAGAAAGTCACATTTGGAGGAGGCAGAACTCAATTATAGTGTTTTTTCCCTTTACTCTCCTGTCCTCGGAATTGATTCCTGGGACCATCTGTATATGGTCTCTCTGTGGGGGAGGGCAGAAGGAGGCGGCTATACTGTGTTCAGACATAGTACTTGTAAGGGACAAAATAGGATGCGATGCATGCTCTTTTTTATGGATCATGCCCTAGGGCCCCTAGTTTCCTTGTTCTCTATTTTGTCTTGGAACCATTAGTCATTTCTCTCCTGCCGCTGGTGATTCTGTGCACCATTTAATTCATTTATAAGTTATCCAAATTACACATACCATTATGAATTCTGACCACCTCGCTCATGGAATTCCAGGAAACAATGTAATTGTATGCCTACTAAGTGCTTCCATCTCCTTCTCTTTAATTGCAGACGGAGTTTGAATTCACAGTTGCGTTCATGGAGACACATATTTCTATACTGAAACATTTTCCTCCTGCCAAAGCCAAATGTTAAATACATTCATTCTCAGCTGAAGTTTTAGAAAGCAAAATTGCATGGTTTGAGAGTGAAAAATCAAAGTATCATTTTAGGATATGTCAGGTACAATTCTAAATCTGTGTGCAAAGGCTGGAGCTGCTCTAAGTACAGATCCAGGCTGGTATTAAAATTAGCATTCCTGTAGAATACAGAGGAACAGGCAATGCTACTTCAGCTGTACCTCCAGGGGCTGCATAGGCTTGCTTGTTCACCTGACTTTTGTGTTTATCTGAATATTTAGGCAGGCTTTCCCAGGGCAGAGTTATCTATTGGCTTAGCTACCTCTCTGCATCTGTAAGGATGTAAGTATGAATGCACTTTTCACTTCATTGTTTGGGGGATCTGATTAGATTCTGTGATAATATACAAAAAAAAAAAAACAGAAGTCACACTCTATTTTCATTATTCACATCCAAACAGACCCTTGCATGCTACAGACACCGTTCTCTTTTCATGATCACCTGACTCCATGATTGTTTACCCCTGCACTGAAATTCCTAAAGGAGGCATCATTAAGCATTTTTTTTCAAGACAATAATAACTGTTGTATGAGGCCACTATGTTTCTGGTAGCCTTACCTCACTCACTGTTGAGCCTGTTATTATAACGTCTCCACAAACATAATGCCCCTTTTGTGCAAAAGTGAAAAAATCAGCACAAAAATAAATCTCTTATTGGGGTTTCAAAAGAGTGGATTTTCAGTCCCTAAGAAATGTATGAAGTAGAAATAGATGAAAGGAGACACAATCAGAAATGAAATATCTTCATGATTAATCAGAGGCAAATAATTCATCACTGAAAAATGACTCCGTGTTTAAGGCTTTTCTCTATTTCTTAACAACAGAATTCTGGAAGACTTTGAACTCTCAATATTGGAAATGTAACTACGGAAAATTTTCATTCAATACTTTTCTTTAACAAAATGGAATATTATACTTTAGAGCATAAAATAATTGCTTCTTATTGCCTATCAATGAAAATCCAAACTTCTGGGCTTGGACTCAGAAGTCTCCAGCTGGAGCCCTACCTAGCCTACTTCATCTCCCTAAATTCATAGCAGAGACCGTCTGTCCTAGTCATCCTCATTGTAAGCTTCTCTTTCATCTTAAGCACCTTCTTTTTCACCTCTCTGAGCATCTTGACCATCAAGAACCTATTAAAGGTCATAAACTACCATCAGCTACTCTTAAGGCTTGAATACAGAATGGGTATTATATTTCTCATACAGAAATGGATATTAAATTGAAGTTTAGTTCCTGTCTTCAAGGAACCTTTTCTTCCTGCCCAACCTCAGATTTGTCTCTACATTTCCTAAGCTGTAGTAGCACCTATCAACTTCCATAGCTGTCCCCACCAGCCCACTGTGGCATTATAGGCTATTTTGAAGTGGTAATAGATTGTAAATTCTTCAAGAACTTTGAACATGGCTTACACTTCCTTACCATTACCCAGAGTGCCTAAGAAAGTATGAAGTTCAGGGGTTAGCCTTGTTTTATGATTTGATATTTCCAGAAAGGACTCTATTGTTTATGAAAGAGGACATACTCTCATCTTTAGGCATGACCAGGTGAGGTTCAGGTAATTACTACTGGCAAGAGGTTTCTTAATGAAAATGTCAAGTGGCCTGGAGACACTGTACTCCACATTCAGCACCTCTCAAGTGGCTTTCCTCACCTACAATTAGAATTTATATTCTGGGTACTTCTTTAACATCTGTAAAAATCCTAAAATATTTTCTTTATATGGAGTACTCAGAGACACCTGCAATGAGATTGAATGACAGTAGGAGTCTGTAGTCCCAGTGTGTGAGATCGTCAGGTAAAGCATTTTCCAGAAGCAAACGAAAACTGGAGTTGTTTAAAATAGAGCTTTATATACCACCACGAAACAGTACTTTTTCACAATATTTATAGTGTACAATACACTTCATACTTCTTTTTTTGTATTTTATTTCTTCTCTTTGAATCTCATATCTAGATTTTCTCTCTTTCTAATTTTTTTTTAAATGTTTATTTTGAGAGAGAGACTGTGAGCCAGGGAGAGGCAGAGAGAGAGGGAGACACAGAATCCAAAGCAGGCTCCAGGCTCTGAGCTGTCAGCACAGAGCCTGACTCAGGACTTGAACTCACTAACTGTGAGATTATGACTGGAGCCAAAGTCGGAGGCTCAACAGACTGAACCACCCACATGCCCCTCATATCTAGATTTTCAAAGATGAAGAAACAGGCTTGGAGATGGTGGAGGTGGTGGTGTTGAGCTATCCTAGAGGAACAGAAAACATCTGTGGCAGAAATTTAATTAAGGTTGCTAGTTCTTCCTTCTATAACAGCAGCTCACCTGTCTCATAATTCCATAATACAAACATTGGAGGGCTTTATTAGTTACAGGGGAAAGTAAAGCTGAGAATTCTTTAAACTACTTTTCTTGCATAGTCCAAATCCACATGAGACCAATATTTTCGGACTTTCTTTTAGTATATGACTCCCTTTTAACATATATCACTGTACCTATGTACCCATACAACAAAGGAACAATACACTTTTGCTTAGTAAGCATTTGAGAGAATGTGTAAGTGAATATTGTATGGAGGCAGGTAAACAAAACTGGATCTCTTGGCTGGTAAATTTCCCTTCATAAAGAATTTGGTTCAAACCTTGGAGAAAACAGCCCCATGTTTCACATTATGTGGATAACTGTGACTCTTTTCTTCAGTAAGTTATTAGTCTGGGGTGATGTGAATTCTGTTGCAAGGTGTTTACTTTTTAGAGTCCTCTTTTTTTTTTTTTATAAAAGTTTATTTATTTTGAGAGAGGGAGAGAGAGTGTGTGTGTGCATGAGCAGAGGAGGGGCAGAGAGAGGTAGACAGAGGATCCAAAGCAGGCTCCACACCATCAGTGCAAAGCCAGATGTGGGGCTTGAACCCACGAACCATGAGATCATGACGTGAGTCGAAACCAAGAGTCAGATGCTGAACGGAGCCACCCAGGCATCCCACTTTTTAGAGTCATCTTGGACTTCTGTTAGAGACAGATGTTCTAGCATAGTTAAAAGCCTGATTTTTTTTTTATATTTTTGTCAAATGTCAGTCATCCCTTTTGTAGATGGGTGGGCTACATTGTTACTTTGATGATCCCAGGGAACCATATCCTTTGATATCTATGCTCCTGTGAGGTCCCTTTTGTTGAATCAGGGCCATGACCTGCTCTAAAGAATAAAATATTACAGGAATCATGCTATGCCTAATAAAATAAAAGAAATTAAAAAAAATAATAAGGCTATGCCTATTTCAGGCCTAAACCTTAAGACCTGGATGCTTTCACCTTTGTGGTCTGGGGGAATCCAGCCTCTATATAAGACATTCGATTACCCTGAGACCATCGTGCAACAAGAAGCCAGACCCAACCATTTGAGAAGCTCTGTTGAGAACTAAAGCCCTAACTAACAAGGCTAGCTGAGCTCACAGCTGATAGTCCTCAATTTGCTGGCCACGTGTGTGAGGTTATCCAGGAGGCAATGTCTTCATCCTTAATCAAGACACTCCCATGCCCCATGACAAAGAGATAGACCTCCCTTGTTGAGTTCTGTCTAAATTGTAGAATTGCAGCAAATGTATTGGTTTTGGGATAGTTTATTATGCAGCAGTATATAACAAAAACAACAAATAACCAGGAAATTGAAAGCTATCAGAAGAAACTGAATTAGGGCACCTGGGTGGCTAAGTCAGTTAAGCATCTGACTCTTGGTTTCAGCTCAGGTCATGATCTCACGGTTCAAGCCAAGTGTCAGGCTTTGCACCAACAGTGAGGATTCTTGGTATTCTCTTTCTCTCTCTGTACCTCCCCAGCTCGCTCTCTCTCTCTCTCTCTCTCTCTCTCTCAAAATAAATAATTAAAAAAAGGTGGAAGCTGAATAGGTAACTCTGGCTTGAAAAAAAAATGCATTGAAGAGTAAAAGCTTTTGTTAACCCACTGTAACATGTCCCTGGCCTGTGCCATCTGTCTGCCCCAGAAATCTGCCTCTCTGTTTCCTCCTTCATTTCTCTCTCTGACCCCCTGACCGCTTGAACCCCTTCCCTCCTTCCCTGATATCACTACTACTTCTGGTCACATAGAACAAAACACATATTATTACAACACAAGAAAATGATAAAAATTACCAAAACAACAGCAGCCAAACACTGGTGTAAAGTTTTATATACAAATGGGCAAGAAGAATGATTTCCAATTATTTCCACTAATTGTTGCCAGCATTTAGGAATAAGATTTGTTTCTATTTTATTGACTGTTTCTGTCATCCTGCTAATTAGTCTTATCTGAAGCTACCATATTTTAAATGAAACCATTTGATCTGTATTTACTATCTATACCAGCACAACTTCTAGTCCTTTAGCTCATATTCTTAAAAGGATTTTAAAGTCTGTATTAATTAATGAAGTTGGCATCCAGAGCTACAAATCATGGCAATTTTTACTTTTCTCTGCCACAATCTATTTTGCTTTCGAATATTTTTCTTTAGCTGGTAAACAAACTTTCTGGCTTCCCAGAATAACTTTCAGTCTTTTCTATAAAAACTCATTACCATGAACTCTAAGCGGTGGCTTGCAGTTTCATAGATAGTAAAATGCACAAGAAAACGTCCCAGGTCACATCAACCTGTTTATCATTATGGTTGCTACAAAGTGTTTGTAAGTCAATGTTTTAGTGGTTTTATACTAATATGAATCATGCTGGTAATTGCTCATCTATTTTTATTCTTTACTAAAATATTTTATTTCTACCTTTCCCCAAATTACAAAACTCAGTTAATAGCAACTTTTGACCTGTTTATAGTTATGTGCTTAATGCAAACATGCCCATGGGACACCAACCTAGACATTCTTTTGTACACTGTTAAGCATTTCTTATATATAATAACATAATAAATCACAATTATGAAATAAATAAAAAACAAATAATAAAAACAAAACAATCCCATTTATGTTTATTTTGCAGGTTAAGAAAATAAATCAGTCTGGTACACCTAGGTGGCTCAGTTGCTTAAGCAGCTGACATGGGCTCAGTTCATGATCTCATGGTTCATGAGTTTGGGCCCCACATCAGGCTTTGTGCTGCTTGGGTTTCTCTCTCTCTCCCTCTCTGCCCCTACCCCACTTGTGTGTGTGCTCTCTCTCTGAAAATAAATAAACTTAAAAAATAAATAAATAAAGCCTTACTCTGATTAAGTAAATAGCATTTACAAAAAAAAAAAAAGAAGAAGAAGAAGAAAATAAAATCATTCTGGTGTGGTGAGAAGGAGACCTCAGTTGAAATCAAAAGAACTGTGTTTATATCTGTCATTAAGTTACATCTCTTAAAGTTTCTCCACCTCAGTTTTCTTGTCTGTAAGGTACAGATAATATCACCTACCCTACAGAATTCTTCTGACCATAAAATGAGACAACAGTGGGCAGAGTACTTAGCACAGGCATCTTGGGCAGAATAGTCATTCAGAAAATGTTTGTTGTCTGAATGGTTTTAAATACTGGTCTTTTATTGAGTTAATAAGGAGAAGGCTGCTTAATAAATATCTATACTACTGCATACATTTGACTATCCCATTGGTTTCTGGATAATTATATTTAACTTCACTTCTGTGTGTCATCTGGATGATAAAATAATCTCTCCTTTTCAGATGCATGAGCATGTAGGTGCAGGTTATCTGGACATATTGAGAATGTAGAGAATGTATGGGTAGTTTTCATATCCAGTGTAGCTAGCTCCCTGATATGGTGAATCACTCAGATGATGGACGTAATTATTTACATTCAATTTAACAAAAAGTGGGTGATTGTTATTCATGCTGGGCATGGGAAATGCAAAGCTGACTCAGACGCACAACTTTTTTTTCTAGAAGATCTCAGAACCTATTTATGGAGACAAATATACAGCCAACTGATCATGAAATACATCAAAATGAAATAAGGGTTAAATGTAAAGAAAAGTTCTATGGATCACACAAAGTAGTAGCTTGATGATAGGAAGATCTGGAAAGTCTTCAGGGAAGAGGTAAACTGTTAATAATGACTTCAAAGATGAAATAATTCAGAGATTACTTCTCTTGGGACTGATCTCATATCCCTCTGTGCTGGGTATTTTAGGTTGTCATCCAGATACACTCCATGCTTCTCTGATCTGCTCTGTGCTGAGGGTTTCTCACCAGAAAAGACTACATCAACTGCCTCTGTTGGTCTCTGGCTTCAGGTTGGCTTTGACAAATGGGGAGCACCAGTAGAAGACATGAAAGAGGGTGAAGACTGAAGTCAGGAGTATTTATCCTCCTGGTTCCCTTCCTGCAGACTTGTTGTGAATTGACTGAACCCTCAGATTCAGTCTCAGGTGTTTGCTCCTGCTAAGCAGCTCCTCTGTTTCTGGACTGCTATTTCTCCCCCCTGTGCCCTTCAGTCTGTGATACTTGGATTATCCCTTGTCATTTCTCAACACCTGCACACGCCTTTGTGAATAAACCCTTTATTAAACTTGGTTTAGATGATCCTAGTTTTGTTTTACTTTCTATTTCCTACTGAGAGACCTTGACTAGAATGCTTTCTTTCACGAAATTTTGTTGGCTTTCACTGTTTGATTTCCTAAGACACCACACTATGTCTGTTTTCCTATTTGGCTCATGCTGCATCACTGCTGGTAGCACCTGCCCATTCTGCTCAGGCTGGTTTCCACTCCATCTTTCAAAACTCTTAGTTCAAGAAGTCATCCTTGGGTCCTTACTGTGGACTCAGCTTCCTTCCTTTACTTTGTGTAGCATCATTAACATATATTAGCCACAGCCCTTGCCACAGCAGTATTTAAACTAGTAGTTCCCATTAAATGTGAAATCTTCAGGGGTAGGGATCCCACCTTTTCCATCTTCATATAATAGTGGTTCCCATTGTTATCATAATACCACTTATTACACTGGAATTATTTAGTGTTTTATTCAATAATAAGTAAAAATCTTAGTTTTTCTTCTTCACTTGATTAATTTAAAACAATCTTGGGCTTGGTATGTGAAAGTTCAAATCAGATAATGGATTTCTGTAGGTGAAAACTTTGTTCTGGGTTAAACTAGCCTGGTAGGTATTTTCTGTGTGGTGGTTAGTCTGACAATACGCATTCCATGATATGGAGGAGGTTGATTAATTCTTTGTGCTATTATGTATCAGACTCTCTGGATTCCCTCACAGTCCTTTCTGTTACCTGAAGTTAGCATGCGGTACACGAGTCACATAGGATTCTCATGACAGGCATATGTCATTCACAAGCATAACATCCTTTGTGGGCTGTAGCATAGAGGAGCAAGTGTATGTTTGGCTAAACTTTACACTTTCTCCTATTCAATAAAGAATGTCATCATCACACTGAAAGAGAGTGATGTCATAGAACTGAACTAGCCTTGGGCCTATTCTAATTCATTTTGTGAAGAAAACTTAAGAAGGAATTTAGCACAATAGCTAAATTTTGTTTTGTTTTTTGTAAAAATTACTTGGAAAAGTGATGTAATTGTGCCAATGGGTAAGCCTTTTCTAGTTCCTTAGAGGCTGGCATCCCTGTTTACCTTTCCTTATCTTTAAAGTCTTGAGAAGAGATGGAATGGCGAGCCATTTCTGTGTCTTCATAAAAGATATTACTAAGCAGGATATGAGAAGGAGGTTGCAGAGTATCTCTTTTCTCAGTTTTCCACCTGTTGCTCTTCCTTTCTGCCTCCATGGAAGGAGAAATTGAGAGAAGAGAAACCCAGTGCTTTGGGTGGTTTGGGTTGAAAATCTTTGCCTATTCAAAGAACAAATAGGGATTTGTTCCAGAACCTCTGTAGATTCTACTTCAAAATTACTCCAAAAATGCTGCTACCATGGTTTCTTGTTCTCTATCTGTGTTGGATTTTAAGAGGGCCAAGTGACATGGTTTCTAAGCCCAAGATCTTTTGTAGTAAAACCACAGGTGAAAATGCCATCAATTTCTTGTTGCCTTGTTTTCAAGAACAAACTGGTTTGATGTTTTTTCTTCTTCGATTTTTCCAGGACATCACATTCAATTCTCAACTGTCCTGTTTTTGAAGAAAGATAAGACTTTGGTTTTGATTGAATTTTCCTTGAGATCAGTTATTTCCAACTCCAGTTTATTAAAGGACTAACGTAGCTTCAGTTCTGAATTCTCTGAGGTCATAGTCAAGTTCATCTTTGAATTACAGAAGTTTTTTTTCCCCCCAAAGTGTGAATCTCGAGTTAATTTGTGTCCTATGCAGGGGGAAAGAGGATACCTACAAGGTAAAATGGAAAGACTATCCTTCCTTCATTTTGGCATTTAATGCTTTATTCTTAAATTTGCGCAGATGTTGATTCAAATCCATTGAATATATATACTTGTTCAGCTTAATGCTTTGTTTCTTTGTTTTTGTTATGTATGTTACTGACTTCTATAGTTTATTTAGAATAAATGTTTAGAATGTGAGATTTTTATAAGAAAGTATTTTTCCCTTTATTTAAGGACTTGAAAGATAAGAAGAAAATGTGATTTGGTGCCAAAGAAAAATGCATGGCTCCTCATCTTTAGTGTGTTACAGTGTAATGGGTGAAAATTCTATATACTTTGCTTTATTGGAGAGCATTCTGTGTGGGAAGATGCCAGAAAGAAAGGGGTTACAGGTGCCCCCCCCCCCTTATATTACAGATCAGCTAGCATTGTACACCTATGTTGACGATACAACTTTGTAGGTGTCATACCTGTGCAGGTGTAACACTTATGTAAATTTCAAACCTATTAGGTTGGCATACGTTTGTGTGGATGGTACAATAGAATTCATGGTACATATTTGTCCTTCTAGGAAATATCTGTACAGAATGCATTTTTGTGTGGATGATACATGAGAGTATCCTAACATTTGAGCTTTGGTTGGCCAATTGGTCCATGCTTTCCTAAAAATGTACACCATTTAGGACTCTCAAACTTTAGAAAACATTTCCTCTTCTATTATCTCATCTAACCCAGAAAACTGTCAGGATCTCAGGGTGAGAAACCATGATTGAAATCATATGTAAAAAACTAAAAGATTTTTTGGGTGCCTGGGTGGCTCAGTCAGTTAAGCATATGACTCTTAATTTCAGCTCAGGTCATGATCTCATGGCTTCTGGGCTTGAGACATTGAGACATTGGGCTCAGTGCTATGAGCATGCTAGGGATTCTCTCTCTCTCTCTCTCTCTCTCTCTCTCTCTCTCTCTCTCTCTCTCTGTTTCTCTCTCTCTCTCTGCCCTTCACCTGTGCTTTCTCTCTCTTTCTCTAAATAAATAAAAACCTTATTTAAAAAAGAGACTCCTTTATAAATTAAAAAAAGATAAAAAATATTAATTTCAAATTTCTGCTCAGAAATTCTCAGCATTTTTTACTTGTTGTGTGAAGTCTAGCATTTTTAACATAGGATTCAAGGCCCCCCATAATTTGGTCTTATCTTGCTTTTTGACTATATCTTCATTGTCTTCAAAGGCATGGAACAATTCTGTCAAGTGTGGTCTTCACTATTACCATACTATGGCCACCTATGACTCACTTATTATTTTTTATCAGGTCATTCTCTTTACTAATAGTTTTAATTTTCCTGTTTCTCCAGTATCTGTTCATCCTTCTATTCCAGCTAGGAACTTCACTCAGCTGAGGAGATTTCACTGGACATTTCAAGATGCAGGATTTTTTTTTTTGTTTCTCTAAGCTTCTACAGAATGTATTTTTTTAATTTTGTTTTTATTTTTTTTCATTTTAGAGAGAGCATGCATGAATGGGGTAGAGGGGCAGAGGGAGAGAAAGAGGCTCAGCATGGAGCCTGATGTGAGGCTTGACCCCATGACCTGAACAGAAATTGAGTCAGACACTCAACTGGCTGAGCCACCCAAGCACCCTCAGAATGCTTTTTTTTGATGTGGAATTTTTCTGTTCCAAACAACTTACTGTTGCTTCACGGGTGTGATTCTCTTTTTTCTCCCCAGTGATCATTCCCTCTTCTGCCTGCTTCGATAGTTCACTTTGTTGATTATAGAGACAATGCCTCCTATTTTTCTACTCCCAGACTGCAAGAGATGAATGCCTATGACTGGGTTTCTCCTTTGCCTCTTTTCCAGATCCTCCTGGCAGGACTTTGGTCTTCCCAAATGCTGGGATCTTTAATCTGTGAGTTTCCTGAAAGCTAGGTCTTTTTATATTCCTCCTCAGTTTCTCAAACTGTGAGTTCTTTATAGTACAGTCTGGGTCTTCTGTTTCTCTATTTGAACACCTCATGAAGCCATCCATGCCTGCTTCAGCCCCCCTTGATCTCTGTTCCTAAAGTTGTACAGTATTTAATGGTTTAAATCCCATACTGTCATCAGATCCATAGAGTGGATTGTGTCGCACAAATGGGGAGTTTGTGTGTTTGGGGAGGTAGGTGTTGAGATACAGAGGTCATCTGATGTACCTCTTATTTTAAGAACTAGAAGAAACACTGTGGCTGCTCAGTCAATGCTTATTGATGATTCATTTAAGAAATGATAATTCTGCATTACTGATTATCTTCTGTCTCCTTCCTCCTACAGTCTGTTCCCAGGTATTCAATGACTCAAGTTTCAACTTTTTTGTCATGTCTTTGAGCTACTTCTTACCTGTCTCCTTCCTTAGTTTTTTATGTCCTTGAAAGCTGTGCTCTAGCCTTAGAATTTTATACCTTGTGCATGCTTTGCTGTCTGATGATATCTGCATTTTCTATGATTCTTCTCATTTGGCCTGAAATCCCACACCCTGTTTAAATGGAACTTTGTGATTACCTCTCAAGCCTTTCCCAGCCCCTTGTCCTAATACCTTAAATACTAATTTTCAGACTTTAGTCTATTTTGGTGACTTATTAGATTTTTCTTTTAGCTTTCCTCCAGGGGACATCAATTTCAAACCCTCACAAGCACAGGTGCAACTTCTGCTCTTATAATTCCCACCCACACTCCTAACTCCACTCTATCTCCTGATAACACCATATTAAGTCACTAATGGCTAGAGTTTGAAAGATTGAATGTTAAAAGCATAATTAGAGACTTAAGGGAAACAAATTGTACCCATAAAATTTAGAATTAATTTCAGGAAAATAGGGCAATTGAAGCACCTAGTGCAATTTGAAATGACTTTTCTAAATGAGCGACTGTGGCAGAAATCAGCCCCCTCCTAACTTCCACTGTTTCCTTCTTATTTCCTTCCACGAATAAGGGCAGGTCAGTGGGGGAGGTTTGGCAAACATCAATGTACGTTTCTTGTCAGAATATCAAAGGCAAAGAGCTCACCTTAAAGTTTAGCTTTCTCTCTTTAGTGGAAATGGTAAATGGGAGAAGGTGTGTGGGTGAGACCAATCATTGCCCTTGGGCAAGCTTGAGAAATTGCAAGACCAGAACCTATACATTCAAAGAGGCAGTACTTCTGAGCCCAGGCTAATCCCATCAGTCAGTAATTTCTTATTTCTTATATCCAATATTGGCTAACGGCACCATTCCAGTTTACATACAGTCATATTACATACCTTCAGTCTCCTGATGCCTTTGCCTTAGCAATCTTCCCTTTATGGGAATGTTGGGTAGCTTAACTTAGCCAGTCCAAACCCATCCACATTTACACCATCTCTTCTTATACAGCCAGGGAGCTGGCTTTGACTGCCATAGCTCTGCCCTGTCTCTGCCCTGTCTCTCCCTTATCAAGCCTACAAAGAGACTAAAACAAATAGTAGCAGTCCCGTGAAAGGAACTGTGTAAGCCACTGTGGGTACAAAGAAGAAAACATATGATCCTACTTACTAGGGGCTTATAGTCTAGTGTGGGAGGCAGCCACAGAAGTGGCAATTATGAAGCATAGAAGCAGCTGTGAATAGGATGTTATGTGGCCACAGTAGGGATATCAATGGCTCTGCTCTTCCTCCTCCTAGCTATATGAATAGAGAAAGGTCATTTCTCTGGTCTTCAGATTTTTCACCTTTAAAATGATAAAGTTCACAATTATTCTGTGGGGTGGTTTTACATGTTAAGTGAGATAATGAATGTAAGATGCATGGTAAAAGTCTGACCTCATTTCCTAGTTGGTATTCAGTTAGAAAATGGTTGAAGAGACTCCAATTATAGGTTTGGTTTCAATTTAAGGCTGTTAGTGGCTCCAGGTCAGCCTTGCCTGCCATGCAATGTTTATTTCTCTTAAGAGAGCAAGAATGAAGAGTATGGATGAATCAGAACATCTTCAACCTTAGTTTTAGAAACCAATGATGGTAGGTGGCAGCTAGGATTTTTTGTTGGTTAGAAAAATTGAGAAAGCAAGTTATCTCGGGTTGGTGAAGTTGGACTGGCAGTGAATATTTTGAACATGTGAGTGAAACCAAGGCAAGCTTAGGAAACCACAAGTTTCTCTAAAAGATTAACCATACAAATTTCTTCCCCGGGGGACTTACTAGAGAAAATTCTTCTAAAATATCTTATTCCCTGGGGTCTCCAGCTGTCTCTCTCTTTTGTTGTTACTGAAGCAAAAAGAAGAGAGCAAGGAAAATCTATAAAATCCAAATAAAAATACAGATTTAAAGCAAGCATAAAAGAGGCCCTTTCACAGTCCCTTTTACTGGCCTGGTAGTTATTTCCATGTACTATGCATGAGTTTTAGTAAGACTGTGTGTCTTTCTTTGGTAAGAAAATGGAAAACTATTGATTTTGTTTGGAGAAATCTCAGTGTCTTCTTAAATTGATCCTGAACCATGTTCCTTATGCTAGAAAGTAAAAATAACTTCAGGGATAGGCATGCTGAGAGGTGGCATGAGCTTTAGCAAATGAGACCTTACCATGGTTTGTGGACTATACCTGAAGGCTGACATAGCTATCAGCTTGCCTGTGCAAAGAGCTTCAGCAGGTATATGGCATGTATTCCCTTCTTATATCTTCTGGAGGCCTTTAGCAGTTTGTTTCTCATTTGTATTTGATCAACTTAGGACTAGTGTCACTGGGTCATAAAGTGGAGAATGCCAGTGCTAGAAGTTCCCTGTGATCAATTACTGGCCATTCTTTGTGTCTACAGGCAAGGAAACAAACCAAAAGGAATAAAATAATATATGAGGTTACTTTAGCTACTTTCAGACTAAACCTGGAGTAGAAACATGGGCTCTTGGCTGTCAGTCCAGTGGTCTATTAAAATGTGGACAGAAGTGCTGGAACTGTCAGAGATGAGAGGACAGTATCATTGCCACAAAGTAGTTGCCTCTTCATTCAGGAAAGCAACTGTAGGTGGGTAATGACAATGAAAATGCTGCAAATGTTGTGTATGGTGCATTCAACTATAAGAGACATATTGAACCTCTACAATGAGCAATGCTATTAAGACAGTGTGGTGGGTTAAATAAGGAGACAGATGAGAAAGGATATGTCCCCTGTCCTCTGAAAACTCCAATCTGGGTGTGTGTGGGGGATGTACTTCTGACTCTTGTACCAGGGAAACAATGACAACTGCTTAGTGTTAAATTGTGTAATAGGAATTATTAGGCACTGTACAATTTAAGAATTCATGAAGAGGGCAGCAAAAAGTACCACAGATGTAAAGATCATGCAGTGGAAGGGTCTGAAGAGGCTTTTCAGAGGAGATGGCTTTTTCTGTGTAATTTGCATAGAGGTGGGAGTTTGGTAAATATAGAGAGAGAAATTTTTCCCTTGATTGGAAAATGGGTAAATGCCCACTCTCTCCATATTACCTGGATGAATGGCATCCAGAAAGAGGTATGTGCAATTTATTGAAGGAAAGATCTAAGGGAAAGAAGAGGAGATGATGCCTTAGGGGAATACAAGAGGGAGTAAAGAAGTATAGCCAATACCCAAGTTGGGATGGAGTCATGATAGAGCAAGATGATGCTTAAAAAGTCTGACAGGGGCCAGATTCTAGGACATTTTATATTTGTCTTCTCTTACACTACCAGCAAGTAAAACTCTAAGGCCTCAGAACAGAGGAATGGCACAGATATAGTTTTGATTTCAGAAATATTCCATTTCAACAGGACCATGTTATGACTTTCTTGGGTCCTAGATGCTTTTGTCTTCATGGGCATTTTCTGCCATTAAAGACTGCCTTGATATAATAGTGAACATATTAATACTATACATTAAGACTGTTCTTTGACCTAAAAGTTCCTTTTTAAAAATTCTTATTTCAAAGGAAACTAAACCATTTCCATGGGCCCCTAAAAGTAGTGGGAAACCTAAGCATTTTACCTATGTGCCTTTTGGATAAATTGGCTCTGACTCTAAAAGCAACCTTTGAATTGTTTTAAGGGGCAAGTATGAAAGGAAGAGGTTTTGTTAATGATCTAAATGAGAGTCATATCTAATAGTCACAAGTTGTGTATAAACATATATAAACAAAAAATTGAGAAAATGTTCTGAATTAGTCTTTCACAAAAAATACAAAGGAAATCCAAATTTAATATATAAAAACAAGAATAGTAATCATTGTGAGACTAAGAATATCTGCAAAAGAACTGTATGTTTTCATCCAAGTTAATGTGAACTTTGTGGTTTATATTATACTGGGTATCCTTTATTATATAAGAATTTAGTACGTTTCTATTTCTCCTACTCAGCCTCTACTACTTATAAGCATTCAGCATACTATTATAAGCATACTATTATAAGCATTTGCATACACCCTTGCTCATTTTTCAATTACTGGGTTATTCTAAGATGTACCTAGATCAAGGTCATCTATTTGACCTCCCAAGTTTACACTGGGGACTCAGAGCTATTGTCTAAGAGTGTTATTTCTTCTGATATGTAGTAAAATCCCTTGCCTGTTGCTGCAGGAAGCTCTCTCCTGAGTCAGACTGGCTTCTTTTTTGTTCCCTTCTGAAATTTATAATTTAGTGTAGAAGCCCCACAGACCCTGGGCTTTGCAGCTTCCCTGGTGATCAGGCTTTGTGGGTAGTGATATACTCACTTTGTTTAGGGAGGCTAACCCCTCTCACATCACCAGGGGCATATCTTCATTTACCAGTTCTTAAACTTTGACTATGTGCCCTCATGAAGTAATTCATTGCTATCATCTACATTTATTTTTTACTCATCTCTACCTACAGGGTTACATATTCCCAATCACACAAACATTTTTAATAAACTGCAGCCTTCCAAATAACATTTAGCTACATGTTGGAAAAATTATTAATTCATGTTTAACAAGTTCTCTGCCCTTGTAAAACTTAGTTGTATTAAAAGAAGAGATACAAAGCAAGTCTTAACAAATTTAGGAAGATTCAAATAATATCAGATATGTTTTAAGACCACAATGGTGTGAAACTAGACATCAATAACAGTAGGAAAATTGGCAAATTAACAAATATGTGTCAATTAAGGAATACACTCCTGAATAACCCATGAGTCAAAGAATAAATCAAAAGTGAACTGAAAAATACCCTGAAATAAATGAAAATGGAACACAGCATAGTAAGACTTATGGAAAGCAGCAAAAACAGTTCTAAGAGGGAGGGTAATAGTGACAAATGCCTGTATTAAGAAAAAGAGCTTGAGTAAATAACCCAACTTACAACTCAAGGACTAGAAAAAGATAAACTAAGTGCAAAGTTAGCAGAAGAAAATAAGTAATAAATATTAAAGCAGAAATAAATGAAATAGACTCAGAAATATAATAAAAAAAGATCAATGAAACTAAGAGGGTTTTTTCCCAAAAAGATAAAATTGACCATGTTTTAGCTTGACTAACCAAGAAAAAGGAGAGAAGACTCAAAATTATAATCAAAAGAGGACACATTATAACTGATATGACTGAAATCAAAGGATCATACAAGACTACCATGAACAAGTGTACATCAACAAGTTGGATAATGTAGAAGAAATGGATAAATTCCTAGAAACATACAACTTACCAACACCGAATCATGAAGAAATAGAAAATCAGAACAGAAAAGTAGTGAGTAATGAGATTGAATCAGTAATAAAAAATCTCCCAACAAATAAAAAGGCCTGGGTCAAGATGACTTCCCTGCTGAATTTTACCAAACATTTAAGTAAGAATTAATGCCAATCATTTTCAAACTCTTCCAAAACATCGAAGAGGGGGTGTACTCCTGAACTTATTATATGAGGCCAACATTATCCTGACACATTATCAAGAAAAGAAAAATATAGGCCAATATCCCTGATGAATATAGATGCAAAAATCTTCAACAAATACTTGCATATGAACTAATTTTGTTATTTTTAAAATTTTGTTGTAAACTGAACTTAACAGCACAGTAAAAGGATAATAGTTGGATGATCAAGTTGGATTTACTCCTAGAATGTAAGGATGGTTTAACATACACAAATCAAGACATTTGATATATATCATAATAATATTATGAAGGATAAAAATCATGTGATTATCTCAATAGATACATAAAATACATCTGAGAAAATTCAACATCCACTCATGATAAAGTCCCAACAAACTAGGTGTAGAAGAAATTACCTCAAGATAATAAAGTCCATGTATGAGAATCCCACAGCTAACAGCATAGTCAACAATGAAAAGCTGAATGATTTCCCTCTAATATCAGGAAAAAAGACAAGGATGCCTACTCTTGTCCCTTGTATTCAATACAGTACTAGAAGTTTTATCCGGAGGAATTAGGCAAGAAAAAGAAGTAAAAGTTATCCAAATCATAAAGGATGAAGTAAAATTGTATCTGTTTGTAGATGAAATGAAATCCTAAAAAATGTCACCAAAAACTGTTAGAACTACCAAAATGCCAATTTGAAGAGGTATATGCACCCCAACGTTTATAACAGCATTGTCAACAATATCCAAACTATGGAGAGAGTGTAAATCTCCATGGACTGATGAATGAATAAAGAAGTGGTATACATACATAATGGAAAATTACTCAGCCATCAAAAAGAATGAAATCTTGCCAATTGCAATGATGTGGATAGAGCTAGAATATAATATGCTGAATGAATAATCATTGAAAGTTAAATACCATATGACTTCACTTATGTGTGGAATTTAAGAAACAAAACAGAGGAACATATGGAAAGAAGGGGGAAAGAGGAGAGAGGGAAACAAACCACAAGAGACTCTTAAAGATAGAGAATAATTGAGGGATGATGGAGGGAGGTGGGTGGGGAATGGGCTAGATCGGTGATGGATATTAAGGAGGGCACTTGTTCTGATGAGCACTGGGTGTTGTATGTAAGTGATGAATCATTGAATTCTCCTCCTGAAATCAATATTGTACTGTATATTAAAATTTAAATTAAAAAATAAAAATAAAACCACAAAAAGCTTGAATAGCCAAAGCCATCTTGTGAGAGAACAATAGAGGTATCACACTTCTGATTTTAAAATATATTACACAGACCAGGGGTGCCTGGGTGGCTCAGTTTGGCTCAGGTCATGATCTCATGGTTTGTGAGTTCAAGCCCCGCATCAGACTCTGTGCCGACAGCTCAGAGCCTGGAGCCTGCATCAGATTCTGTGTCTCTGTCTCTCTCTGCCCTTCTGCTGCATGTGCTTCTGTGTGCTCTCTCTTGCTCTCTCTTTCTCTCTCTCTCAAAAATAAATAAACATTAAAAAGATTTAAAAAGTTAACAAAAAATATATTAGACCAATGGAGCAGAATAGAGAGCCCAGAAATAAATCCATGGGTTTATGGTCAACTTATCTTTGGAAAGGTTGCCAAGAACACACAATGGGGAAAGCTAGTCTCTTCAATGAATGGTATCAAGAAAACTGGCCATCTATATGCAGAAGAATGGATTGGATTCCTATAGCCCACCATAAACAAAAATCAACTGAAAATTGGTTAAAGCCTTAAACATAAGACCTGAAACTGTAAAACTACTAGAAGACAGTATAAAGAAAAAGCTTTTTGACATTGGTCTGGGAAATGATTTTTTTCGATATGACCCTAAAAGCACATGTAGCAAAAGCAAAAATATACAAATTTGATTGAATAAAACTAAAAATCCTCTGCACAACAAAAGACACAGTTAATAGAGTGCAGAGACAACCTATGGAGTGGGAGAAAATATTGCAAACCATACATATGATAAGGGATTAATATCCAAAATATATAAGAAAAACAACTCAGTAACAATAAATAAATAAATATCCTGATTTAGAAATGGGCAAAGGATTTGAATGGACATTTCTCAAAAGAAGATATACAGGTGGACATCACTAATTATCAAGGAAATGCAATTCATAACCAACAAGATATCACATCAAACCTGTAGAATGTCTATTAACAAAAAGATAAAAGATTGCCAGAGTTGGTGAGGATCTGGGGAAAATGGACCCCTTATATACTGTTGGTACATTGCTGAATGTAAATTGGTATAACCATTATGCAAACTATTATGGGCATTCCTAAAAACTTAAAATTAGAACTACTATATGACAACAATTCCATTTCTGGGTATACACTCAAATCAGATTCTTAAACAGATATCCATACTCCCATGTTTATTGCAACATTATTCACAATGGCCAAGACATGGAAACAACCTAAACTCCTGTACATGGATGAATGGATAAAGCAAATGTGGTGTGTGGTGTGTGTGTGTGTGTGTGTGTGTGTGTGTGTGTGTGTGTGTGTATACAGAAAGGAATATTATTCTGCTTTAAAAAAGAAGGACATCTCAGCTGACATCTCTTGTGTTGATCTCTTCGTCTTGAGGTGTTGTGTTCTCCATGAATCTTTGCCATCCCAATTTGATTCTATGATCTGATGGCAAGGTCTGTGTCTTTCATTTCCCAGAACCCCCTTCTGTGCTGGTTACAGAGATGGCCATAATGGGAATTGGGGATGATAATGATGTCTGGTCCACTGAGCTTTAGTAAACTTCAGTGAGGTAGGTGGTAGCCATTGTTGGGCAAAATCACTGAGTAGTGTTTTCTCATGATGGTAGGTGTTCAACACAGATGCTGACTGGATGAATCCTTAGGTAGAGTGTGATAACATGGCATATTAGAGATCGCATAGATTTTTCTGTAAAAAGAATCAGGTTCCAATTCCAGGTCCACTGTTCATAAATGTTGGAAAAGTCTCTTAATTCCTCTCAATCGGTTTCTTTATTTGTAAAACAGAAATAGATCCAGGCATGCAATAAAGATCATACGTAATTTAAATAAATCCTATAGGTGTTCAGTGTATGGTACGTGTGATAATAACCTGCTAGGCATACACTAATAGCTCAGTAAGTCTTATCTTATCCAGAGAGAAGCTCCATCACCAATTCCTTGAAGTATCAGGGCCTCACACAACCTACTTGGTTCTGACTAGCCAGGCCTACTTAAGGTTTTTAAAGGATTTGTAGGCTTGCTGGGAACAAATTAAGATCCTGCTCATAGTTCTATTCTAGCGAAAGTGCCCCAGAGGGCTTTGACATATCCCCCTTAGCTCTGCCACCTCCTTACCTCATGCCTGGAGGCTCCTTTCTGTTCCCTGATTTTGCTGACAGAATGGTTAATGAAGAGGAAGCCTCAGATCCTTGTGTCATTGTTCTTTGTTTTGTATTTTGTTTTGTTTTGCTTCGTTTTTGCACTTGAAAACAAGCAGAGGGCCTACGTTTTCTTCAGGCATCTTGGAATGAGCAGGATTTAATTACTGCTGAAGGGCTGGTACAAAAGGTTATCCAACAGTGTGCGATCTTATTTGGCACTGAACTTTGAAGCAGAGAATTATGGATTGTGGAACAAGATACAACCGTCTGCTGCTGTCTCAGAGCCGGGAATATAGAATTTAGAGGAAACTGGGTTAGAGCTGATGGGACCTCTCAGGGAGGTCAGAAAGAAACTAACTAGCCATCCATAAAGCTGTCGGAGCAGTTATTTGAAGGAAAAGGCCGAGGCTTCTCTTCCGTGTTTCTAAAAACTTCAAATAAAAATAGACAATTCTGCATTGACATAGATATGAAATGGGCAGCAATTGAGGGCATCAAACTCAGAAATGAAACTGAGGTAACCTGTCATCGCTCTGAGGAAAAACTGTGAAATTGGTAGCCATGACCCAAGCTGGGGAGATGCTGAACAAGGGAAGAATTTTTCTTTCATACTTATCTAAAGCCACAAGAGAAATGGGATGACCAGGGAGTTGAGGAAGGGAAAGGAGTCATGACACTATTGTTACAAATGCAGGGCAAAGCGTGGAGCCAAGTGTCCATCATTCCTTCAGTTTTACCTTGAAGAGGCAGAGCTGAGCTGCTTGCTGACGTTGGAGAATTGTACCTCTCATGTTCCTTTCCTAACTGTCAGACCATTTGGCATTTTGTGATATGGCATTCGAAAGCCTACACTGGGTCTTGATAAAATTGGGAAGTATACCTATAGGTCCTTCTGTCTGCGTTTCCTTGGGTGAGTGTTGTTCGCCGATCTCCTACACGTCCCAAGTATCCAAACTATTTAATATTCCTGCAAGTCTGTATTAGCTATGAGACAAGCTGTTAATTATCTAACCTCCTGCAAGTCTGCAAAGTTTCATACACCAAGAGTCTTTTCACCGTATAGAATAGTGGTAGATAAAGCAAGATAGTTGAACTACATAAACCCTCTGACATCTCCTTGAGTTTTGCTACTGGTCAATTGACCTTGGGAAGGTTACTCAAAGACAGAACTTATTCTCTCTTCTCTGACGGTTATCTGTATCCACTATAGGGTACCAATGGGATTATCAGGCTTGCCCCAGCTTCTCAGTCTAGTTTCTAAGCACTTTCCCTAGGGAACCTCACATCTTTGAATAGGTCTGGCTATTACAAAGGTTTCCTTGCTAGCAGAGTGAAAAGTTTGCAAATCTACTGATTCATCTGGCCCATTTACAAAGGGTTGGTGTTAGTTTCATCAAATTGTAACATTTTCTTGGATGCTCATTTTTAACAAAAACATATCCATTTGGCTACAAGGATGACCTTTTCTGCCTCCTTACCCCTCCATGCAGGAAGTCTTCATTTCCTGATGCCTGCTGCTAATATAGGACACATGTTGAAATGTTTATGCTAATTAGGCTTTGATTGGACTCTCAGAAACAAGTTAAAAATGACAGGTTTTATCCCATTGATGAATTAATTAATGAAATGAAATCACTGTTATGCTGTTTGAAATCAGCTCTCTGATTTTTGCAAAAGACAGGAGGATTTTTCTACTCTAAAACCCAGTAGGTTTTATGCAGAAAGCCATGAAGGACTTTTATATGTTTTTGGGTGGAAGTGCTGAAGGATAAGAAAGGATCATTCTTTTGGTGAACAAGTGACTAGCAACGGTAGATTATAAAAGCAGGCATTCATTCATGTGACTGTGTGTGTATGAATGAGAAGGAGGTATTGAAAGAGCAGGTAGAGGGATCAGTGGCCTATGTCTGTGATTCTAATAAGCTGAAAATTTCCCAACAGAATCCTATTTGGAATTCAGCTCTTTGATGATGTCTCTGTATTCTGGTTCTCCAGAGAAACAGTACCAATAGGATACATGGGTACCAGTAGGACTGAGTACCAATAGGATGGGAATACATATACAGTATATCCTATTGAGTAATTGGCTTGCACAAATATGGAGGTTGAGAAGTGATGTGAATGATCTGCCTTCTGCAAGCTGGAGACTCAGGAAATCAGTGGTGTGATTCTAATCCAAATCTGAAGGCCTGAGAACAAGGGGAACTAATGGTATAAATCTCAATCTGAGGAGAGAAGACCAATGTCCTAGCTCAAGCAGGCAGGCAGGAAGCAAAAAAGGGCAAAATCCCTCCTTTCTTTGCCTGTTTGTTCTAACCAGGCGGTCAAGGGACTGGATGCTCATTCACACTGGGGAGGGTAACCTGCTTTATAGAGCCCCCTGATTCAAATGCTAACCTCCTCTAAAAACACCTTTACAGAGATACACCCGGAAAGAGTGCTTAATCTGGGTACTTGTTGACCCTACCAAATTGGCACATACAGTAAACCATCACAAAAAACTTGTCCTGAATAATATAACATGCTGGTGAGGTTGTTCACAATGGATCAGAGCCCTAAAAGAAGTCCACTTTTTAAAAACTTTAAACTATTATATATATATATATATATGTGTGTGTATATATATATATATATATATACACACACATATATATATATGTGTATATATATATATATATACACATATATATATACACACACATACATACACACATATTATATATATATATATCTCACTTGATATATATATCAAGTGATATATATATCACTTTTCACTTGAATTATTTGACCATCAGAAACTAAAAGCTCATCCTATGATGAACAATGGGTGTGCGAATACCATAGAGTAACCTAGTTAGTTTAATAACCTCACATTGCAGAGCATCCTAAAAAGGGTGAGGGTCTTGTCTCAGATCACACATTCTGCCTCATGGTGAAATGAGACAAAATGCATATTTCTTCATCTGTTTTAGGCTCTTTCTACTGTTTTGATTGTGTGAAACAATGCATCGTAATAATGTCAGAACAAATAATCATTCAAGGAAATTGAAGTCCAAAAACAAAACATGAATTGCCTGAGGCCACCCAACAGATTGTGATAGACACAGACTATATGCCAGGACATTCACCAAAGCCATAATGAGCAAATTCAGACTTGGTTTCTATTGGCCTATTTAGTCTCTGAGTTAATGTTTGCAGTGAGTTTTAAAATAAGTGCCCCCCAGTGCATGACAATGTGTTTGTATGTTCATAAGTCATGCATTTCACTTTGTTCAGTCAGGCTGAAAAAACACACTTTTGTCCTCAATGACTATGACTTAGATAGACCTTGTATTTAAGTAGTAATTCCTGGTGTTGCAAGTCCTGAGATTGCAAAAGTCTTTAACAGATTCATTAATGTTCTTTCTTCACAGGGAAAATAGCCAGAGCTTAACACAGTTTAATTCCAATGAGCATATAATTTGGATTTAGGATATGCATGTCATTATGCTTGGTGCTGCCTAAAATAGAAAGATGAGTAAGTTCTGGACCTTGCATTCTACAGACTGTGTATTTAAGGGAGTAAATGTGTAAAAAAAAAAAAAAAAAAAAAAGTAACTTTGATACAAAGCAGAATGAACCCTGTTCTCTAGGAAAGGTACATACAGTAGGCTGTGGGACTTACTAATCAGGAACAATTTAATGGGCCAGCGGTGTCTGAAACGTTGCATGAAGCAATAGTATTTATGTAAAGCTTAAAATATTTGTGAGATTTTTGCCTGGAGAAAAGGGAAAGGCAGCCCTTTTATTTATTTTATTTATTTTTTTTTTTTTAATTTTTTTTCAACGTTTTTTATTTATTTTTGGGACAGAGAGAGACAGAGCATGAACGGGGGAGGGGCAGAGAGAGAGGGAGACACAGAATCGGAAACAGGCTCCAGGCTCCGAGCCATCAGCCCAGAGCCTGACGCGGGGCTCGAACTCACGGACCGCGAGATCGTGACCTGGCTGAAGTCGGACGCTTAACCGACTGCGCCACCCAGGCGCCCCAGAAAGGCAGCCCTTTTAAATCATGGGAACAGTATGGAAAAAGTCCTATGTACAAGAAAAGGAAAGGCATGTATGGGTGAAGTACAAGTAACTAGTTAAGACCATGACAATGTTTGGAAGATACACACAGACACATACAGCCATGTTTACTTATGTATTCTAGATTGAAGCTTATAAGCTACTTGAATTGCCAACGTGTACATATGGAGGTCAGATAATGACTCGTTCTTTGTGTAATGAGCAATTATTTTCTAGGATTGAGAATGAGTTCGGCATTCATGGGGTCAAGCCTCCTCCCTTGCCCTAAGATGACACAATGGTAGCCTGTGGCAGCAACACAACCGTGATAAATGTAAGGAAGTCTTGCATTGCTCTGCCACATGCTTTCAGGTAGCCATGCTGGCTTCATTGTATTAGAGAGATGGATAAATTTAGCCTGCACCTATAATTTAAATGACTGGCAATTCACTAACTATTTAAGTGCATTTGGCAGAAAACATATTTATTTTCTGGCTTTAAACTGCAAAAGAGTCTTTATAATTCACACCAGATTTGGAACCTGTTCAGAAACACTTAGTTAAATTAATGAGATATTACCTACTACTGTTTTTCAATAGCTTCGGTCATGCTATCCAGTGGAGGCTGTGTTTTGGGAGACCCTGTTAGATCCAAACCCAACTCAGGGACTTGTTTCTAATTGGTAAGAAGGCATATGACTGATTTGAGCAATTTCTTTTGAGAACTCTACATAATGTACGCTTGCTGTATTTATTGTAAATTGGCATCATGGATGTAGTTGGTAGGGGCCAGGATTTGTACACTCATTGACCTCTTCTCAAGTTTGCTCCCTGCACAGTCCATCTACCTTACATACTTTTGTACATGAACATAAATAGAACCTCAGCAGAGACTGGCTAAATGTGATATTATTCTAATGAGAATAGTCATACTATTAGCGTCCAATGGTTTTTCATTGCTCTGGGATAAATATTTTACTTACCTTTCCCATAATATTGCAGAATTTCCTTCTAAGCAGGTTAGTAATTGTATCATATTCAGCTATACTTTCAGACTCCTGGAAAGGAAGTTTTTGCTTCCCCAGACAAGCCTTAAGCCAAGAAATACTTAAGCTACTTAAGTATTTCACGAAATACTGGAAAAATATTCCACTCAATATTTTTAGATGTAAATATTCTTCATATGTCATTCAAAAAATAAATAGAATGATGTAATATGGAACCATAATACCAGATTTGCAATAGACATCATTCATTGTAAAACATTCTTCTTGTAGTAGAAAGAAGTCAATGCTAATATAAAGATGACATCTTAGATTAGGTCTCTCTACTGCACACTGTCCAATAATATCAGAAAGTATCTATACAAAAATAGGTCAAATTAAATGATAACTTTCTTGCTCACAGCTGAGGAGTGACTCTAAGTTTGAAATATTATGATTGGTTGTAAGAGCAAGTATTGTTTTATTTTTGCTGATATCTCTAATATCAGGAGAGGGCTTTCTTCCTTGAAAGCCCTTTAATGACAGTAACAAGCTTACCTTCCATCCTGTATCCAGGAAGAGAATATTTTAATTAAGAAGAAAGGGAAATGGAGGGGGTGGGTCAGTATAATTTGTTGAGGGGCAAGATCATAGGTTCAGGTAGAAGTAAAATCCTCGATCTGCCATAGCTCACTCCTCTGACCCTGTTAAAGGCTTTTGGCCCAGTATACAATCACGGGAACATCATGGGGTTCATTTAGAGTTCAAGGCCTGGATTTCCTTAGTTGTATTTCCAGCTGTTAGCCTGCCGGCTGCTGGAAGAAGAGAGTGGAAGATTGTTAGGAACACATGCTCAGCACGGGTCCCACTGGGTATAACAGAAACTAGGAGCATGCCTCCCCCCCATCCCAGTGAGGGAGTAGTTTCTGCTAGGTCCTGAAAGGTGGCCAGGAACAGGGGGCCTTGCACTGGGAATGGAGATCTTTGATTCAAGATTGGGTAAAATACACCATTTTTTATATACCACCCCCCAGATTCCATAGAACACGTTTCTATTTTAAATCTAGTGCAATAATGCAGAAAGAATTTTGTAATCATTAGGAAGAAAATTTGAATTAAGCTTTTATTCTATTTTCTTTTGCTCTTGAAGCCAAACTTCTGCCCAATTTGTCGATTCCAAAGGAAAAGACAACTAATCCTTCTAACAGAAATCATCAGGATTTCTTAAGCATAAAAATGAATAAGAGAGGGTGGGGGGGGGAAGGATTTCTGCATGAAAGTTAATTTTATGATATTGCAGCATAAATTGTGACCTGGCAGTTCCTTCTGCAGTTTAATAGAACTGGCAGCAGGCTCCATGACTTAAGCAGACTCTGTATAATGAGAAGCAAAGACAAATCGGTGTGAAGGACAGGAAGAAGGGCATTACTGCTTCCCTCCTGGAAGATTAAAAATAGTAAAATATTGCAACCAGAATTTATCTAAAAGGAGATACTATCTCAGAAAGAGGGGGGAAAAGGATTTTAAAAGACCGCCATTGCCCAGTGTCTGCTGAACAGAGCCAGAGAGCCTGGTGCTGCCATTTGAAAGAAGTCTGTGAGGGTTGACCATGCTCCCAAAGACCTGGTGGCAGGTAATTTCTGACATTATAATTTTGAAATGGGACAATTTTCTAAAGCATAATTAGAGTAAAATGAGTATATTACTCCTTCCGCACAGTGAAACACAGGCAAGAGGTTGGGTATACTAAATAAATGAGTTTATTGTCACAGGACAAGAGTCAGTCTGCACTGTCAACCAGGCAGGTGACTTCCTCAGAGTGCTGTCCTGAGGAGCCCAAGCACGTGTGACAGGCCTGCTCTGAGCTCCGTATCCACAGGAGCTATATCAGAGCAATTTCCAAAATTACACAGGGCATGCAGCTTCTAAATCTCCTAGCAGAACAGCCATATTATCCTGAGGACTTGCAATAACAGGAATTATATGCAATTTTCTGATAATGACTCCATTAATGTGAGTCACTGCTGACAATACAATTTGTTAAACATCGCTGGATTCCTAAGTCTTGCATTCTGTCACTCTGAAATCCATCTTTACCAGCACTGCCATCATTACAGTGGCTGTCATGGTCATCATCTTTATCAGCATCAGCATCATCGTCGGCGTCAGCATCATCAGAATAGCTGTGGACTTGTTTAGGTTCACCAATATTACCTTTTCTTAATTTCACCGACATTTTAAAAGGGCAGGGCAGGGGGAAGCCCATGTCTTTATCTGTTCAGGTATCAGTTTTGTAGTCGATGTGTTTGATTCCTTCTTTGGGAAGCTAGGATCCCAAATTAATTAAATTCGGACCAGATATAGCTTAACTTTAAATTGTCCTTTATATCAAGGGAAACTGCCTTGGCAATCAGGTGCTTCCAATGAGTGCCTGTAAATACCCATTATTGTGCATTCTAATATAGCTGGACATAGAATAGAACCTACAGCTCATGGTCTATCTGATTTACTAATTGGGAGCAGCAAGTGCACCTAGTGTTTTGAACCTGAATTAATTAACCAAAACTGATTAAATTGTCTTTGAGCTATTCAAGGGAGTGACACCAAAGGCAGAATTGAATGAGAAAAGGACTATTTAACTTTTTTTAATCACAAAGGTCAGCCTTTTTATGTAGCAGATCATTAGAAAGTCTTCAAAGGTGGAAAGAAACCAACAAAACAGCCTAAGCTTCCCATACAAATATGTAATCTGCTTCTCCTTCAACCAGCTTCCCTTCCAGTGATGAGGCCTTCTTCCAGGACACATGCCTTTGTCTGAAGAAGTATATTTTTGCTTACCAAATTTGCTCATTCAACGGAGTTTTCTGTTCTGTACATGAAGCTACCTCTTGAGCTTTATTCCCTCATTAATCCTGAAGCCACCACCAACTAACTGCCTTTGTGACATTCCTGTGTTACCACCCTTGTCTCCTCAGTGGCCACGCTGCCTCTACTTCCTCTTCCTTCCAGCTCAAGGTGAAGAGTAAGCCAAACTAACATAGGAAAGTATTTTTATCTCATTATCCCCTTGCTCAAGAAAATGCCATAGTTCTCTCATTGCCTAGCGAACACAATTATAACTCCGTCTTCAGTTTCCAGGGCTTGCTGGAAGCTGGATTCAGAGACACAACATATCATGCTGATGGGGACATGCTTGCTTTGCTCAGATTAGGCTGGGCCCTGCCAGTCCCTTTGTCACTTCTGATCTCTTATCTGTTTCCTCACATCCTCCCCGCACCCCCACCCTGCCACCCCACTCCCAGCAAATAAAATGCACATACAGAATGTTCCACTCCTTCCTTTGTCTGCAGGAAACCACTGATACTTTGGAGAGAAAGAGAAGGAGGGACAAGAGAAGGAAGGATATGAATCATTCCTCCCTTCCTTAGGGATTTTCTTCTTTTTTTGTTTTTTTAAAGATTTTTTTTTAATGTTTATTTATTTTGAGAGAGAGAAACAGAGAGAGAGAGACAGAGACAGAGACAGAGACAGAGAGAGAGAAAGCGAGAATGAGTGGGGTAAGGGCAGAAAGACATACACAGAATCTAAAGCAGGCTCCAGGCTCTGAGCTGTCAGTACAGAGCCCAGTGTGGGGCTTGAACCCACCAACCCTGAGAACATGACCTGAGCAGGAAGTCAACACTTAACCAACTGAGCCACACAGTTGCCCCCAGGGGTTGCTTCTTTTTTATTCTAAACCACCTTATGTCTTTCTCCTAAATACCTGACTGAGAGTGTTAGGTCTTCACATAAATGTACTTGGGAAACAGTTTAAAATTTTGTCTTTATTTTTTTCTTGTTTGTTTTTTGAGAATCAGCTTGAGAAATGGCCCTTTAAAGATTATTGCTGGATGTTTTGTAAAATTTCGATAGAACACATCCATTATGTTCTTCAGTAACATTCATATTTTTTTAAAAACCTGACATACTAAGTGGATGTCTCTTTAATTTGTTTGTAGGTCTCTTTTAATGACACTTTATGATTTAACATATTAAATTTGTCTTTTACTTTGATGGCTGGAAAGTTTAGCTCAAATTTTATTCTCATTTTCAGTAGCTTCTAACCCACAGTTTTTAAAAACAATTATTTCCAAAATCAAGCCCATTTCTTTCATTACTTAGCTTTTCCCCTATGATGTAGTTTAGACATTATGTTTGTGCCCTTGAAATCCATCTGAGGCCGAGTCTTGGAGTCTCTACAAGGGATCCGAATGGTAAAGCTACACAGAGATATTTGTCAGGCATGTTCTTTTTGGTTGCAGATCATTGTTATTTTTCTTGAAAAATCCAGTGTGTGCTTCCTGAAAAACAATGACAATAATGGAGGCTTCTTTAAGTAAAAGGTGCACTGGTTCCCAAGGCCTCCCACTTCCTCCCACTCCTCTAAAGTCCTCCCAAGTCCTCCCACTCTTTGGTTGCCCCTCTTCTCTCCTGTGTCACCAACCTTTCTCCCTTTCCTGAATCTTTTCCACCAGCATGCACTCACCTGTGTATCCTACACCATCTTTTAGGTGGCATAGAACCAGTTTTTTGTTTTATCACTTCAACTAGTGCCCTCCCTTGCCGTCCATTGTTCTTATGCAAAGTTGTGCATACCATTCTATCTGAAATTCTGTGGTGGCTCCCCGTGGCACCTAGGATAAAACAAAATGCTCGTCCATACCACACAAGACTATTATCTGATCCCTGCCTTTACTCCAACTTCATTTAATGCCAATCCTCTCTTCTAATTGCCAGGAGGTAATTCACTCAGTGTCTAAAATATATCACACCTTTTCTTATTTAAAAGTTTTACTAATTCATATATTATTTTATCTGCTTCTGGGTCCTTCCCTATACTGACCACATGTTGAAACTTTCCTGTCCTTTAGAAATAATCATAAATATCACTTCCCCTAAGAGGCCTTCCATGACTACCTTAGAGTAATAAATTCATTACCAGCCTCACAGCCTGATTTTCCTGTCATCTATGCTGCTTTTTACAACATGTATTATTTTCATCTGTTTATATTTTATCTGCCTCTCTGAATTTGATTAACCTCCAATTTAATTTAACCTCCAAGAGGTTAGAAATAGTGCCTCGCTTATGCCTCCATGCTTGCATGAGAATTCTCCATTAGTATCAGGGAATGAATGGATGAATGAATGGAGTGGGCAAATTAATTACAAGACAAGGTTTCCTCATCACATTGCTACTCCAACTTGTACTTCCCATTCTCCCAAAGGAAATCACAGTTAAGACTTTGCTGTGTGTCCTTTCGTGTTTCTACTTGAGTCATTATTTTAATAGTCATGTCTTTGTGGAATGTTTCTTCCTCTCCACTAATCCACATCCTTGTCATTATTCAATAATTACTTCAATTTCTCACTCTCCCTGGAGACTTCTGATTCACTTCATCCTATTTGCATCCTTCTTGTTTTGAATTCCTATCTCCTGATTAAAATATCACATACTTGCTCACTGAAGAAATAACCCCAGCTGCTCGTCACCTCTGCACCCACGGCCCTGTGTTAGCGATTGATTACATTATTTTATATAGTTTTCTTAAAATTCCATTTTGCAGATGCAAACGTTGAGACTGAGCATGATAATTCCAAACAGGAAATAACCAAATGTCTGCCAAGATGTTAATGGATGAACAAAATGTGTTTTATCCATGCAATGGAATGCTACTCAACAATAAAAGGGAAAAATACTGATGCACACAATAATATTGATGAATCTCAAAAATAAGTATGCTGACTAAAATAAGCCTGATGAAAAAGCATACATACTATAAGATTCTATTTCTTAAAAATTCTAGAAAATACAAATTTATAGGTTTTGAGAGTACGTCAGTGGTTGCTTAGAGTCAGGGGGGAAAGGATGGATTGAAAAGAATCACAAAGAAATTTTGGGAGGAGATAAGAATGTTCTGTATCTTTGTTGTGACATCAGTTTCACTTGCATATGATTCACTGGTTGCACAGGTGTATATACCTGTTAAACTCATCAGAGTTTACACTTGTGATGTGTGCAGCCTACTCTATAAATCGTATGTCAATAAAGTTATTTGAAAGAAATCTTGAAGCTTTGAAAGTCTGAATAAGTTGATTAAAGTTTCATAGCTTCATAACAGACTTAGAAACACAAAGCTCATGTTCTTAACTGGTCTGAATTACTACTTTGAAATTATTTATTATTATGTGGTATAATTACATTTTTGCTTAAAAATTTCCTTGACTGACATAAGAAAATATAAACTAGGGTCACCTGGGTACCTTGGTCATTTAAGTATCTGACTCTTGATCTCAGGTTGTGTTTTCAGTTTCATGAGTTCAAGCCCTGCATTGGGCTCCACACAAAGTGTGGAGCCTACTTAAAAAAAAAATAAATATATACGTGTATGTATATATTTATACACATACATATATATATTTATTTTTATAAACTATAATATATACACATATATGTATAATATATACATACACATATGCATAATACACACATAAACGTATATATATACATGTATAATGTATACACACATGTATATAATACATATATGTATACACATACATGTATATATACATACACATGTATATTTTTATAAACTATAATACATACATGTATATATACATATATGTATAATATATAACTTATATATGTATAATATATGTATATATATGTATTATAGCTTATATAGTATAGTTTATAGATATATATGTTAACTATAAACTTATTCAAAGCAACATGAATATAGATTACATTCATATCCTGAGGCAACCTACATTATGCTAAATGCATAATGTGTGTGATATAAATAAACTAATTGATTATTAAACCACACATTTGAATAATTTATTGATGAATGATTGGATTACTTTTTCCAAATATGGCCTTTATAATACCTCCTGTTCCACATGTGACCTCTATTAAGAATTGATCTTAAAAAAAAAAAAAGAATTGATCTAGTTTCCCTTTTGAATTTGGATGTATTTGTGATAGTTTCAACCAAACTATGTGACTTATAAGGCGTCATCATAATATTTGATACAGTTTCTTCCTTGTCTGCTGAAATATTTACACATGGAGTTTCAGCCTGCCATGGAAGAGGTCTCTCATTGGGCTCTAAAGAAGGCACACCACATGGAGAGGGCATGTTTAGGCATTCTAACTGGCATTCCAGTTATTCAAATCATCCCAGCCAAGGCACCAGCCACAAGAGTAAACAAGTCTTCAGACAATTCTGGTCCCCAGTGGTTGTGTCACTCCTGCCTTTGTGTCTTCCCATCAGGGGCCCTAGATGTGATGGAGCAGAGATCAGTCATTCTCAGAGAGCCCTGTCCTAATTCCTGTCCTACAAAATCTGTGACTGTAAGAAATAATTATTTTAACAGCTAAATTATTTACTATAAACTTAAAACATAAACTCAGTACTACAAATAGGGTTCTACTGTTGTAAAAACTTAAACATATGGTATTGGCTTTGGAACAGGGCACCTGGTATAAGCTGAAAGGTCCTTTAATGCTATTTCTGCAAGTTAGCGTATTAGTTAAAGCAAGGTAGAACTTGAGACTTTTCATAAAATCTAGCAGGGCTTCAGAAAATTGGGAAGTAAGGCTGTCAGGACAGTAAGGAAATTGTTATTGGAGGGTGGAAAATAAAAGGACCCTTGTTATGTAGTGGCAGAAATTTTGCAAAACTATCATCTGTGTTGATGTGAAAAATATAATATTTATCTATATTAACTGATGGATTTGGCTAAGGAAATTTTCAGGCAGTTTTTGAAAATACCCACTGATTTAGCTGCATATAAGAAGATGCAGAGAGGAGAAAGAGAAGTGAACAAAAAAACACTTTATATTTTTGAGCAAAGTTTAAAGGAAATATAGAGGAGCTAGGACTTATTGGGCTCAAAAACAAAGCTATTTTTTACCTCTTATCTCACAGTAAGTTTTTTAATATACTTAAAAATTTTTTTTGAAATGTTTATTTTTGAGAGGTGGGGAGGAAGGGAGGGAGAGGGGCAGAGAGAGAGGTAGACACAGAATTCGAAGCAGGCTCCAGGCTCTGAGCTGTCAGCACAAACCCCAATGCAGGGCTTAAACTTGTGAACCACGAGATCATGACCTGAGCTGAAGTGAGGAGTTTAACCTACTGAACCACCTAGGTGCCCCTAATATACTTTATTTTTAAAGCAGTTTTAAGTTCACAGCAAAATTGAGTGGAGGTTATAGGTATTTCCCGTATACCTCATGCCCCTTCACATGCATATCTTCCCCCATTATCAGCATCTACCACTACAGTGGTATTTTGTTACAATTGATGAACCTGTGTTGACATGCCAATATCACCTGGAGTCCATGGTTTACATGAGGGTTCACTCCTAGTGTCATACATTTTATGGATTTAGACAAATGTATAATGATTCGTATCCATCATGGTATCAGACATAGTAGCTTTTCAATTTGTTCAAGTTTTTACTAGCTGTTAGAATGGACTGGTGATTTCCCAGCTTCTTATATGCTAGAACAGAAACAGGTGTCCCCAGAGTCCAAAAGTTTTTGGTTTATTTTCAAAGTAAGAAAGGACCTTGGGGAAAAATAAAACTGAGGGTCTATCAGAAATATGTCTTAGGATAAAGATGGAGCAGATGTATAACTGTAAAACCCCAGGAAAATTTAACAAGATGCTTTATAAACTCTTTCAGTTGCATAAATGGCCTTCTGAGGATCTTTAGGACATCTCTGGCTTAGCCTTTCTTAATAATAAATTCCTGAAGAACCTTAAGGTCATTATACTGCAACAACCCAAGATAAGAAAAGGACTTATCTGTAAGACAGTGGTGGATATGAGTTCTGTTTGATAAAGTGGATTAGAAACTGATACATAAAAAATCCACAAAGTTTTCAAGAATATTTTTTATTAGTTTGGACCAAAAGGGGCAAGGACAGTACAAGATGAAAAGGAACACTTTGGACACCACCCCTCCCAACTCTTCACAGGCAGGAAGCAGGCAGAGAAATCTGCTTGGTTGTAAACATAGGCTATTTTTTGTGAAAAAAAGAAATGTTGACCCAGAGGATGAAGCCAAGAATCCGAGATGTAGAACTAAAAGCCAGAGCAAGTAACTTCCTGGAAGTAGGTTGGCACTTTTATCAAGGAACTGGGCAACATGTGCCCTGCTCAATTTCAGAATTGCATTGAACGTGGACTACTGTCAATTGCCTACAGCAATTATCTAGGGCTGACCTGCCATTGTATCTTGGATATGAATGCATAGGATCATTCTTTCTTTTTAGTTTATAGTTCTTCACACTGAGAACTATAGTACTAAAGGTGCCATATCCAAAATGCCTCTTGCATCTAGACCTGAATTAAACAACAATATCCTGGAATTTCTAATGGGATGAGAATATGGGATCTTGGAGGAAGAGCATCAAAGATAAACAAAGCCATATATTAATTAAAGTGGTGAAAACAGATTCTGTTCAGTCACTCCTGACACTTGGGAAGAGAGGTGAGTGACCTCCATTTCCATGTGAGCAGAGGAGTTTGGGTGTTTTAAAAGGATAAGTGAGGGAGCAGGGAAGGAGAGCGGCAGGGCTCAAGTAAAAACTTACAAAGTTGGTCAGTGTAAATGAGGTTAGGTCAGCTGTGTCTGCTAAGATGGCAATAATTGAAGTTAGGATTCTATTCCACAGAGACTGGGAGACTGAGGCCCTATCTTCCTGATGATTACATTTCAACAAAGCAGCTTTTAGGTCCTTGAGAAAGACACTCCTGAGTTATAGGAGATACATATATATCTCAAAGGAAGAGAGAAAGGAATCACAATTGTAAACTCTTCATAAGAGGCTGGGACCTATCTTTAGGTGTTTGCTAGGACAAACAGTAGATTCTCCTGGCACCCTTAAGCTTTCTCAGGTCAGCTTTTTAATGGAATGCTGGGGTCATCCTAAGGACACAGCCTTATGCGGCTAGAAGCCATGCTAGAGTTTGGTCCTGTCTTAGTGCACAGGTTTGAATGGAGTCATGCTGTGCTGAGGGTTCTCCAGTTCTCAGGAGGTGAGTGCATTTTGTATGTTAGAGGATTATAAATAATTTATAGCCAGAAGTCAGACTGGAAATTTTAAAACATACCCTGCAAATTCTCTGATACTCTGACTATCAATAAAGGGCTATAATTGCCCTTCTTTTGAATCTGGGACAGCTTGTGGCTGACTGATAGATAGGATATGGCAGAAATGATGCCATGGACATCCAAGGCCAGGTCATAAAAGTCTCTGTCCACTGGAGCAGCCAAACTTGGAGAATAATCTTCCATGTTAGAAGAATGGACAATTATTTCCGGAAGAATGGAAGGTTGAATAGATTAGAAGACTACAGGATGATTACTAGGTACCACTAATGGATCAGTTGAAGTATAAGTCATTCAAGTAATATTGGTAGAGTGCATAAAAGCTGATTGAATAAATGAAGTAATGAATGGATGTCTTCATAGCGGACAATGCTGTATCTGAATTGGAACAACATTAGAAATAAAATAAATTTAAGTAATTAATGATAAATTTCTGAACACAACATTTAAAACATGACAAGATAATGGATCCTAAGTTATGTAATGGTCATGTTAGGAACTTTGAAGGTGTTTGAAAATTTTCTACTAAAAACAAGAAAGGTCACCTTGCCATGTACAAAATAGAATGGTTTGGATTCATGGTAATTATTTGTTATGTGAATCTCACTTTTTTTTTTTAAACTCAAAAAACATCTTTTTTTCATTTAAAAAAGTATTTAGAACACATAAGGCAACATTTATTCTTTCTTCTCGTCTTCTGCTGTGGGGTCTGCTGGTGGTTCCTCCACGGTTGCACTGTTGTTCTCTGAGCCAGTGTTACTATCACTGGTCCCTTCCTCAGCCATACTGTCCACCCCCTCTTGCCCGCTCTCCTTGTCCTCAGGAGTAGATGTGCCTTCTTCACCATTCTGTTGGCTCTCCATCGCTTCTTCAAGGTGTGTCTCCTCTGTCTCCATTGGGACACTCTCGTCATCCTTCTTGTCCTCAGTCTTACTGGCAGCTTGCTCTTCCTCAGGAACCATGCTGCTCTGACTGCGTTCAGCTTGCTTCACTGCCTCTTTTTCTCTTTCCTCCTGCCTTTTGCGAGCCTGTTCCTCTGCCTGTGCAATTTCAGCGGCAATTTTTTCCATATCCACTTCCACTTTCAAACCGCACAACCTTGTAAGTTCATTGTTAAATGAATCTGTGCTTTCCAGGAATTTCCTCTTCTTTTCCTGGTGTCTCTCCTCTATTTGAAGAAGTTCAGCTTCTAGTTTTTGCTGATGAACCATTAAGGACTGGACCTGTCGTTTGAGGACCTGCATTCTAGCTGTTGTGACAACTGACCGAACGTCTGGCACCACACTCTCACTAGGGATTTCACTGATGAGGCGGTGGTTTCTCTGGAAACGGGCGGTGGCTGTATGCTTCATTGAAAAGCCATCATCATAATCATCTGGATCTTCAGCAGGCTGAATGCTCATGTAAGGTTCTCCTTTCTCCATGGGAGACTGTCTCTGTCGACTTTCTTCCTCTAAAGCAGCTTCTGCACGACTTTTTGCATTTATATAAGCAAGGTATGCGGGGGAATTATGATAGGCCTTCATAGATTCATTGTACTCTATCTTTTCTGCTTCGTATTCGTTTAAATATTTTTGTTTTTCTTCAACAGTGAGATCTCGCCACATGCCACCAATAATCTTGCCAATCTCCCACAACTTTAGTTTGGGGTTGGGAGCTTTTACTTGGTCCCAGACCTTTCTGCTGTACCTCATGTAGGGCATCAGTGGCTTATCTGGTGGCTTTGGGGGTTTTGGAATCGTAATACCAGAAGAGGCCATGACCCGGCTGATGGTGCCTGGGTTCCCTCCCAGCCTGTAGTTGTTGTAGGCGAGATGACTGTATGGATTGTATCCCACAAACCCTGGTGTGCTGGGCATTTGTGTTGCAGGAGCTGGGGTGGGAGGTGGGGCATAAGATGGTCTTTTTGACATTTTGGAAGGTTAAGTTCTCAGTTCCTTAAGAATGAATCTGAGACACCGCGGACAGAAAAAGCGCCCATAGCTCCGGCCTCGTTTTCCTTTTGTCCAATCTCACTTTTAATTAATATGCACTTGTGTGCCTAGCCTTGTGAGGAGAGTATTTTCATGCATCATATACCAAAATGGCAGGTATTATTAAAATACCTTTATACAGATGAGAAAATGCATTAATTTGCCCAAAGAAAAGGACTGGGGTTTAAGACGGGTTTTAGTAAGTCTTTACTATGACTTTTTTTTTAATGTTTACTTATTGTTTGAGAGACAGAGTGTGAGTTGTGGAGGGGAAGAGAGACAGGGAGACACAGAATCCAAAACAGGCTCCAAGCTCTGAGCTGTCAGCACAGAGCCCGACACAGGGCTCAAACTCATGGACCCCAAGATCATGATGTGAACCAATGTTGCACGCTTAATCAACTGAGCCACCCAGGCACCCTTGCCATGACTTTTAAAAAGTGTTTTGTTTCAAAACATTCCACATTTTTTTTTAACAGTTATTTTAACAACTGAGTAAATTAATTTTGGAAACTTACATCCTAAAAGACAGTTAATTAAACTTTCCTGAGATAGCTGAACAGCCTTCTCCCTGGACACCTTCATGCCTTTGCCCAAATGTCACCTTCTGATGGGAATGGGATCTTCCTGGAAACTTCCATTTGAATTGTATCCTCATTCCTGGCATTCCTGTTCTCCCTTAACCTGATCTGTTTTTTTTTTTTTTTCTACAGTATGGATCAGGATCACTTTTGAACATACTATATTTTTTACTTATGTTTATTTATGTTTATGGTTCTCTCCCAGCCTTAGAACATAAAGCTCACAAGGTCAAGTGTTTGAATCTATTTTATTCACTGATATGAACTTAGAACTTTTAGGATAGCGCCTGAGACATAGCAGGCATTCAGTACAGATTTGCTGGAAAAAAGAATTTGTGATGCTACACCATGTGCTATGTGCCATGTCTAAAATGGTGATCAGAAAGACAAAACTGCTTGAGGGGGTTTACCCTGTGGTAGGAGAAAATGAGCAGAGATTTTCCCTTATGGTTCAGTGGGTTAATTCAGCTTAATTCAGCTAACTCTTTCTCTTTTATTTAGGGGCTAGTAGTTCTTGATTCCTTCATCCCCTCTTTGTCTAGCCTTTCTTAAATGTTCCTATTTAGTTGGTCCAATATTTCACTCTTATCTTCTCCTCTTATCTTTACATAATATGAAGTAAATAAACTTGAAAGGAAAGTCACTCTTTCAATGAAGCCAAAGCATAGAACAAGGTACTTCTCAGTGTCTTTTCTCTCTGCACTTTTGCAAACACTTCATTTATCTTGTACCATCTAGTGTGGGTTAAATTCACATTTGCCAGAGCTATTCCTTGCCCTCTTGGTTCTCACCCACCTTCAAGTTTCATCAGAACTTGACGGACCTATTATTGATTCTTGGGACATTTTTTTGTTCACTACCCCCCCCCCATTTTCACTATTACAGTAATATTTAGTGAGTAGTACTATTTCCAGCTCTTAGATATCACCTTCAAGCAATAATAAATGGTATAAATCCAGGAAACAAGATGTGTCTCGCTTACTCCAAATATATAAATGCTTATTTCCTTTTGGAACAAACCAATAATATGAACATTTCAGAGTATGCCAAGTTGGTACAAGAAACTATCCACTTGGGAAGATAAAATTGGAGAGGGAGGTCAGTTAGACTGAGGACATTTTAAGAACAACAAGTTCTTAAAACAAATTCTGAAAGTAAAGCTTTCAGTATAAATTATGCCCTCAATTTCTGTATATTATTTTTCCTTCAGAAATGGAAAAGCTGGTAAGAGTAAGAAGTTTTGTTAGTCAACTGTAAGAATGCCAAACTCTTGGGTGTGTGCTTTCCCACGTATGCACACATGCACACGTGGACCCACATATACACATGCCATCACAAAGGAAAATACAAGCACACGTGTACATACAATAATCATATTACAGAAGACACCTTTTCCTTATTATTTAGAATTTTTTAAAAATGCCTTTAACTAGTGAGGAGAGTGAAGAACTGTCAGAGAAGGATGTAGTTGACTAAGATTCTGGAGAGTGTTTGGGTTGCAGGCAGTTTCACAATAAGAATTTTATTCTTAGTTAATTGTATCAGATCATGTTAGTATATTTCTATTTTAGTTATTACTTATCTTACATTATCCAGTTTTGATTCTAATTTCTCTTACTGTCACACTATTTTTGTGTTTATGTTATACACTTTATTTTTTATAGTGTATTCTAGTATTTATTATACTTTTACAACATATGCTTAAGGATCACTTTCCCTTCCTTCATGTTCTTATTGTCATCTGATAATCTTTTCCAAATAAAAATGAAATTTGTTTTATCCATTCATGGAAAACAAAACAAGCAGGTAAAAATACCTATAGGATTTTAATGGAAACATGCTCAATTTTTGAAACACTTCAAATACAAATAATAATCTAGAGAAATCTCTCATCTACTATATTAATAATTAACAAACCTAACTGAGAAAAACACATTCCAATACCAAATCATTTGGTAAGATTTAAACACTATTGACAACAAAAATGAATCTTAAAAATATACACTACTTATATAAAGTAAGTGGTATGTTAAATCATGAATTGTTTTTATTTTAACAGTAAAATAAACTCCTAAGTGTTCCTTTTGGGAACAGATACATAAAGATCATTTCTAATCTCATTATCTTTATTTAATTCTTTGTAAATTTTAATTGTTAGAATAAAAAATGGAAAACCTACAAGGATAAATAATAAAAAGAAGATTTAAATAGCACAACATGTAAAAATATAGAAGAAGAAGTTAAAGTGTATGGATTTTGCATGGGGTTTGTACATCAGGAAGTTTATAAGATAGCAGTAATCTGCTTAGAAAAAAAAAAGGAAATTGGTATTTCACTGACACAAGCAACAAAATTGTAAAACACGTGAAAGTAGTCTTAATAAGAGATACATGACAACTATATAAATGCAACAGTAAAATGCAAGTTACCGAAGACCTAGGTATGCGGAATAGTCATGTTAATGTAAAAATGAAGTATGTAATATCTTTGTATTTTGCCTAAAATCCTTTATGAAAATGAGCCAGGCAACATTTAGATAATGTAATTATGATCTTAATTTTGTAATTTTTTTTCTCTTTCTTAAGAATACATATTATTCACAAGTCAGACATCCACATTCTTCTCTCCATGATTTACTGTTTGGCATTTTCCTTTCTTCATTGTTCCCATTGTTTTTCTCCATTTCTTATTGTACTTTTTTGATGCTTGCAATGATTACCCTAATTGTTCTATTGCATATTTTTTATTTGTAGAAATGCATTGCTTTCTTTTGTTGAATGGTGTCTGTGCCCTCTTTTTTTTTTTTTTTTTTAAATATATTTCAGAGCATCTCGAAAGTCTTTTTTTTGTATATAGTGTGGAAAATCTTTTCAAGGGAAGTTTAGCTCTGATCCGTTCAAGCATTGTTGTTCCTTTGGCTACGGAATATTGTCTCATTCCCAAACTGGTATTTGCTTTAAGTTTTAATTTGCACACATATCAATAGGTATACAGACAATCCCTGACTCGTGATGGTTCAACTTATGATTTTTTGACTTTATGATGATGCGAAAATGATATACAGTGATATACAGCGATATAATATACTGTACTTCGAATTTTGAATTTGGATCTTTTCCCAGGCTGGTGGTATGTGGTATGATCTTTTCTCGGGATGCTGGACAGTGGCAGCAGCAGCAGCTCCCAGACAGGTGCACGTTCACGAGGGTGAATCACTGATGCGCTTAACAATCATTCTGCACCCACACAACTGTTCTGTTCATCACTTTCAGTGTGGTATTCAATAAATCACATGAGATAGTCAATACTTCTCATAAAATAGGCTTTGTGTTAGATGATTGTGTCCACTGTAGGCTAATGGAAGTGTTCTGATCACATGTGAGGTAGGCTAAGCTAAGCTGTGATGTTCTCTGGTTAGGTGTATTAAATGCATTTTTGACTTACAGTGTTTTTAACTCACAATGGTTTTATTGGAATGTAACTCCATTGTAAGTTGAGAAAGATCTGTACTCTGTGATTTGCTAATGTGTTCATTTGTATCAGGTGATGCTAATGCTAGTGCAGTTCAATAACAGTAGGCTGCTGATATTTCAGAAATCTTTTATTAATCTTTTCCAGATTTTCTTAAGTCTTCTTCTAACCAAGAGAACATCCCTTTGGCAGGGAATTCAGGCTCACTGCAGAGAATATCACTCAGGCTATAGCCACAGTACCTGTCGTTGATAAATTCACTATTAGGCTCATCAAGAGATGGGTAGACAATTGGTGCACAATGAAGCTCCCAATTAAAAAGTAGGCTACAAATAATTCATTAACCAGATATACTTTTAAAAATTATGCAAGTTAAAATTCAAGAATATTTGAATGATAATACTAACAAATGCAATGACAATCATTTTGTTAAAAAAAAAAAACAGACGTCACATAGAAAGGGAAAATAAAAGAGAGAGAAAACATTAAAAACAAGTTTTAGAGGTACCTAACAAAACTGAGCAAAACGTACAAATAAGAGCAAAACACAAAATCAGTTATCAGATCTGATGAATATAAAAACAGAAATCTCAGATTTGAAAAACAAATATGGCTTTGAATGCAGGAACAGTGCCAGGAGAATACTAGCATGCCAATTAAGAAAACAATGTGTTTCTGGAATATGACCAAAATAAGATATCCAAACCCAAACGGATTTAAAGAAGAGATAAGAAATGGCAATACTGCCCATACATCATCATAGCATTCTGTAATTATAATTTCTGGGGAATATATTTAAAGAAAATAAGCAATAATTAGTGGGTAGTGTATAAAAGTATACTAATAAGGAATCCTAATAGGACATGCTGTTTAATTTCATCAAAATTATTATCATTTTTGCCCTAATGAATTACTGTACTCAGCCCAGATGGCTCCCTCAGAAATAGAAACAGATAAAGAGGAATAAAATAAATCCACTTTTATAGACATCAATTCACTGACATAAATAAAGTGAACACATGTATAAATTAAAAGATACCAAACAGTTCTGAACTGCCAATGTTTCAGGAGCAATTATTGGATACATCATAGTTAGATTATGCTAACTTCAACTTGTTTTAGAAAACTTTTTGCAATATCAATATCTTTTTTTTTTTCTATCACAAAAGTGAAGGCTCTTAAAAAGCCGGCATACTGGAGTAGCCTGACACATTGAATTGATAATCTTAATGCTTCAACCAGAAACAACCAGCAAAGCAGTCTGCATCCCTCTTCAGGACAGTGTTTCCATTAATAACAATTCCAAGTTTAGCTGAGGGCAGTTACTTGAGGCATACATTTTAGAAGCCCTCCAGATGTTTCAATAAATTTTATTTATTTATTTTTATTTTTTTAAGTATTTATTTGTTTTTGAGAGAGAGAGAGAGAAGGGGAGGGGCAGAGAGAGAAAGAGGGAGACACAGAATCTGAAACAGACTCCAGGCTGTGAGCTGTCTGCACAGAGCCTGCCATGGGGCTCGGACCCACGAACCGTAAGATCATGACCTGAGCCAAAGTTGGATGCTTAACCAACTGAACCACCTGGGCGCCCTCTCAATACATCTTAAAAGCAGGAGAAAAGTAGGGAGTGGGTCATTACATTCACAGACTCCACAGAAAACCAAAGCACTTCAGGTCTAGTTTCTTCTGCTGGGATTTGAGTCGTTGTGATTGTAGACAGAGCACCTTCTCCTTGTATTCCCTTCTATGGCCCCACATGGCACATAGGTTGTGCAAAGTGGTATGCGTGCCCTACATGTTTCCTGAATTAACTAGATAATTTGGAATCTATGTATTATATTTCTGTAAGTTTTGTTGTAGACTCAAAGGAGATAAAATACTAAGAGTTTAGGCATTTGATTCCAGGCCCTGAAATAAAATACAAAAGGTGACACTTTGAGCTGGTTGAAAAAAATGTGGCTTAGAAAATTAGTACATGAACTATTCTGACATATAAAAATATTTAAAGCATATTATATGAACACTGTAGATCCTAAATAGTCCATGTCCACTCAGTATAACTTTGAAATTATTTATATAAGTATATTAATAAAGACCAGAATAGAGAATTAAGAGAAGAGGACTGAATCACTCTTTGGGAAACTACTATTTGCCAAGCACTGTATATGTTATGGTATTAATAGTTTAGAATCAGGGAAGGCCTAGGTTCCAACCATGTCTCTGCCATTCCTAGCTAAGTGATCTAAGGAAATTTACTTCCCCTCTCTCTAAATTTCCTCATCTATAGTATTGTGTTTCAAATTTTGAATGTTGCCTAGATGCCAGGTCCTGAAGATGCATCAGTGAACAAGACTAACACGATTCTGCCCTTATTCAATTTATAGTCTAATAGAATAATAATAATTTAATCATTTAAAATACATTTGTGGCACACCTATCATATGCCAAATAAAATTCTAGGCAATGATGCTACAGTAATCAACAAGAAAGAAAAGGCCCATGCTCTCATGGAGCTTACATTCTAATGGGGGAGAAAAACTTTTTTTCTAGATTTCTTTTTATATCATCATTACTAAACATTCACAACATTATCGCTGCTACCCTTTTTGGTTCTCTAGGATTTAAAAAACATGAAAAAAATTTGTATTAAAAATGTTTTTAATGTTTATTTGTTTTTCAGAGAGAGAGAGAGGGAGGGAGAGAGGGAGGGAGGGCGACACAAAATCTGAAGCAGCCTCTAGGCTCTAAGCTATCAGCACAGAGCCAGATGAGGGGCTAGAACCCATGAACCGTGAGGTCATGACCTGAGCCCAGGTTGGATGCTCAACAACTGAGCCACCCAGGCGCCCCCCCCCCCCAAATTGTCTTTTCTAAATAATCAGTTATTCTGATCTCTATGAGGGCCTTCAAGTGTCTGAAACAAGAGAAAGATTCCCTGGAAGTGGTGATTATACCCAGTTGTCCTTGGCCTGTGGAAATATTTTGTTCACAATCTGTTTTACTCACTTATAAACTCAATAATAAAGTCGATGCCACACAAGCAATATAGAAGAAAAATACCCTTGGTTGAGCAGCAGTACACCATCTGGAGCATGCAATGCACGGAATTAAAGGTTTTGTGGAATTTGTAGAACACAGTGATGAATATTTTTCTCTGTGTTCAGTGCATACTCAGGCATTGAAATGTTAAATCATCTCATGATTGGTTGCTACCAGTAGCACCAATTCATATCCCTGGACACCCTCTGAACAAGTCCTAGCACTGATACAGTGGGATATCAGTAAATGGAGTTTAGGTACAACAGATATATGTCCTAGGGTCCCTGGTGTCTAATATATTCGTTATCATGCACGCATTCAGCTAAATGTTTGTGAAGACCTTCTTAAAGTCTAATGGGGGCTGTAAGCAAGGACACAGGCAGTGATTGTAATGCAGTACTTCTCAGAGTCCCACAGGGGGAGAAGAGCCATGTAAACATAATTTCTGGGGCCCAAAGGTCCATTGCCTTCCAAATATCTCTTCCACCTTCTTGCTCATGTTTTATATTCCAGAGGTTCAACAACTCTTTAACTAATCTTGACTGAATGTGACCTGGAATTTTAATTTTTTTTTTTCCACAGACTAGTCTTGGCTTTCTACATAGTTCCCCTGGCATCCAACTCAGAACATGTTCCTGGTTTTGACTTTGCTCCTTTCATTTGGGTACTGTCAGTTTATAGCATGATTTCATTCTTATTTGGATAGGCTACTCTACCATACCTGGCTGGATGACCTCCTTATTTTTATATATATGCTTTTTCCTTACAGGGTTGACTGACTAGACATAAACCTTAATTTTAATAAATTATTTAATACTTCTTAATTCTTAATTAAAAAAAAATACACAGCCACATACACATTCCCCAAGACTACTTAGTTTAATGCTAAGAGATTAGAGTTAATCATCTTAGGTAATAGTTTCAAATGTTATTGGCTTCTATACTGTAATTGAACTGTCAGATTTTTATTCAATTGATATGTGTTTCTTATGTTGTGCTTTAAATAAGACATGAGATTTGCAACGCTTTTAGGAGAGACTAAACAAATAAAATAATAATTTTTAGCTTATAATTGGTTTGAAGTTTTCAGCACTTAGTTTCAACATAACATTGACTTTGCTGGGCCCTCTGTTTGGAGTTTTTAACTCTCATGAGAGTACAACATTAGAGTTTTCAAGTTGGCATATCATGCACTTCACAGTGTGAACAGATTCAATCAGTTTTGTTTTGGAAAGGGACAGGGAAGGAGAAATATGAAGGCATTATATCCTTATAGGATGAGAGAGAAGCATATTAAGGAGTGAAGGAAGCAAAGAATCCCATAGTTAAGGAAGCTGGAGGGAGGACAGTTGTCCTGGGTTTCACATGTCTGTGGACGGCCAGGACACCTCAAGACTGAAACATCTCATGCTGTTCTTTCTCTTGAGAGTCTGTTTCCTTTCCTTCTTCTTGATTCAATCTTCTACATTCTTAAAGATCTGTTTGAAACGTGTCATCCTATTTCAAGCCCTCTTCAACTCCCCTTTCTCTTCCAGATAGGCTCTACCCTTCAACTGAATACATTGAGTAAAACTGAATGCAGGGCAATTTTGCCTGTACTTAGTGCCATAGAGATAATTCTGTGCTTTATTCAGCTGTATGTGTTTTTACTTCTCCAACTTAGGGAGACTTGGGATACAACTAACATCCCTTGGACACTCATTAGCTCTCAGGCACCATAATTGTCACACATTGCGTACGGCCCTTGCAAAAGCCTTGTAAGTTAAGGACTTCCGTGATATTTTATACCACCCTGAATTTCCTTTATAGTGATTTACAAAATATATTTATTTGGGGGATTACTTTAAATCTTTATCTTCTCTGCTAAGCTCCAGGAGAACATGCACTCTGTATTGTTTACCTCTTCAGTATCCAGCACAGGGCTAGTACCTAATAACCAATCAATAAATATCTGTTGAGTGAATGAATAGATCAATAAAAAAGTATTTTATGCCTATTTTATAAGTGAGGAAACTCAGTCTCAATAAAAGTAAATAACTCAAGGTCACTTAGCAAGTAGGGGCAGCGTTGTGACCAGACTGACAAACGTTGATTCCATTCCAGTCAAATCTTAGCCAGACCTCATGGCACTTTACAATCACAGGCTGAGGGATGGTCATGGAGTTCCTGAAACAGAACAGGATCAAGGTAAATACTCGTCATCTGTTTCAAGTCACATTAGGAAGACATCATTGGATCATTCATGTCTTCATTCAGAAACTATTATGCACATAACTGCCTACTTTTCTTGACTCTGGTTCTGCCTGCTGCTGTTGGCCTATGGGTTTGGCAAGATTCTGAGTGGCAACAGGCATCTCTTTTAAATTTGCTGTATCAGAAACTGTTAATTCCCTCTCAACATCTCTTCTGATTGTCCACAAAATGCAATGCTGATTTTTCCTGGCTGCCTACATGTATACTGAAAATGGCTTTTACTGGGATGTAGGAGTGGCTTGGAGACCAATTGTTGTGAATAAGATGTAAGTAGAAATGTAACATGGGACTTTCAGGAAATCCCCTTAGAGGGTAGTGGGAGGTTAGCATGCTTTTCTTTCTCCTTTTGTCCATCCTTGGGTGGATGTAGTTCTGAATTCCATGAGGACAAATGTCTCAGCCTGATACAACACTAGAAGTAGCCCAAGTCCATAGTGGTAACTATACTAGCCCTGGATATTTATCTCTGAGTTTCTTTTAATAAAGAAGAAAGCAGTTGTTGTCTTGTATAAGCCATTGATTTCTGGAGCTTTTTAACTTTTTTTTTAAACTTGTAGCCAAATGTAATTCTAACTGATACTCATTCTAAAAGACATGAAGATGATTAAACATTAGCAAGTCTTCTGGTTTTACAAGACATCAAAGAGAAATCACATATGACAATAAAATAAGTCTTTCAAATGGGTGAGTGGTTTTAACACAAGGTTTTCTATAAATAAGACATAATTCATAAAATGAAAAGCTGATGATAAAAGTATTCATCAGAGCACATTTGAAGTATGGGAGGTTTTCACTTCCATTTAAGACCATTTATTCTGTCTTTTAGCATGATATAAATTATGTTTTATGAAAATGCTCTCATAACTAAATATGCAAAGAATAAGAAAATAAGTGAAAACAAAAGACAAAATTAAAAGTATAGGAAATCGTGTTAGATGATTCTTAAGAAACATGGGGTGAAATATTTTCTTTAAATGTAAAACACAGGGGCCCCTGGGTGGCTCAGCAGGTTAAGCGTCCAATTTCGGCTCAGGTCACAATGTTGCAGTTTGTGAGTACCAGCCCCGAATCAGGCTCTGTGCTGACAGCTCAGAGCCTGGAGTCTGCTTTGGATTCTGTGTCTCCCTCTTTCTCTGCCCCTTCCCCCTCACACTTTGTCTGTCTGTCTGTCTCTCTATCTCAAAAATATAAATAAATTAATTAATTAATAAGCATTAAAAAATAAAAAATAAATATAAAAGAGAACATAGCATCCAATTTTAAAGAATAATGGTGTGTGATTATAAATTTTCTGCAAAAGATAAGCATGTTGTTTTGAAGATATCAAGGAGAGTTAACAGTTAGATCATATTTATATATTCCATTCTCATTGCTTCCAAATTAAAAGGCACTACTACCTGAGCTTGTACCAGAAAGGATGACCCCACCCAACTGTCTAGAAGACAGGCCTCAAATACTGGCTCTGAGGACAGGACAGGGCACTCAGGACTGGTTGTACCAGTGCCATCTTTTGAAGGCAACTTGCACTGAAACTAAGTGTGAAGTGATGATATCCAAAAGGAAATGAATCTCCTGAGTTTGGCTGTCTGCATTTTCAAGGTTTCAAAAACTATGTGCCTGTTTCCTTTTAGCAGGCCATAGGACTCTTTTTGCAGCAATCTGTTGTCCTGACATCAGTCATCTTATGCAGTGTTGTCCTTAGTAGGCAAGCAAGTATGCTCTGCCCTCAAGATCATCTGACCCTGTCATCTGACTTCACATCTACTTAGATGGTCCAGAATACATGTAGGAGCTAAGCTTGAAAGTTTCCTTTGCCAGATCACTTTCTTGGAGTGATTGCTCTGAAAAAAATTAAGAGTCTAGGTTGATTCAGCAAGTGTTTGTCAAGAGCCTACTGTGTGCCAGGTGCTATACGAGGACTTGTTGGGATCAAGTCTGTATAATCTAAGCAATCCAAAGAAAGAATTCAATTTTATCTTAAAAACCACTTGATCCAGTGTTTAACCCCCTTCTGCTTTTTTTTTTTTTTTAATGTTGTTTAAATAGTGTGAGCCTCTGTTACCCCACTTTATAGATGAGAAAATATTTGTTAGAGTCTATAACTTTTTCAGGGAATATTTTATTGAAAAGAAAAAAAGAAAAGTCTCTTCTTTTACAATAAATGGTGAACTGGGAGAAAGACAATGACAGGTATCAATATCAGGAGTGAATGCCTGAGATCACCCTACCTGTCGAGGAGATCTCAGGGACTAGATGTGGAAGTAGGGACTAAGACTAACAATGGTCCTGGTCACCAGTTACCTTGGTCTGAATCTAATAGTGGTCCTCAGTGAAATAAGGGATTCTTTCATCTCCTGAGATGAAGACCAAGAACTTTCATTTCTTTTCTACTCTAAGTTTTAAATATTAAAAGAAGAATAAAGGATTAAACTTAAAGTCTTGCCAACTAAGGGGAAAAAAAGGTATTTTTCCACTTTTGTGAGTATAATGCTACTCTTTTCAAAATGTTAATTTGCTTTTTCATAGTATACTTAGTAATTAGTGAACAAAACCATAATGTACTGTGGGTATGATTTGTAAAGGCTTAAATGACAGACTCTAACTAGGATAATTTCAGTCCTGATGTGTTGTTAAGTAACAATATATTCTAAATGAGTAAACTTGAAATAACTAAGCCATTGGGGATTATTGGCCACCTGATAATTAAACTTGATCTAACATGGACATCAAAACCAATTATATGTACTAAACAGAAAGAGACAGGTCAACTCCTCAGAGAGATGAAATGAACTTGGACAGATGGACAGAATGCAAATCATGACGGGTTTCTTAATGAAAAAGAAATGAAATGCAATTTAAAGCCCTATGAAAAATCTGGATAGCTATTCCTAGTGTACAAATTGCTGAAAAACAATTATGCTGAAACAAGATGGATTGCCATATTTCCAACAACCAGGAAAACCATTCCTCCAGAGAATTTAGATTTTCTAGTTTCTTAGGCAATGAGGTTAAGGGGAAAATTACTTTAATACTATATTCATATTAGGTTGCAAGGGCTGCCATAACAAAGTACCGCAGACCAGGGGCTTAAACAACAGATGTTTATTTCCTCTCAGTTGTGGAGACTGAAAGTCCAGGACCAAGGTGGTGGTAGGGTTGGTTTCATGTGAGGCCTCTTTCCTCGGCTTGCAAATGGCTGTCTTCTTCCTGGGTCCTCCCATGACCTTTTCTCTGTGGGTCCCTGGTGTCTTTTCCTTTCTTCTGAGGATGCCAGTCATATCGGATTGAGGTCTGACCCTTGTGACCTCATTTTACTTTAATCACCTCTTTAAAGATCCTGTCTCCCAATACCATCACACTCTGAGGTACTGGGGGGTTAGAACTTCAAAACAGGAATTTTGGAGGGACACAGTCAGCCAGAAAAAATATTCAATGCACAAATTATATGTATTTCAGAGAACAAAAATATCAAAACATAGAAATGGGTTGAGGTGAAATAAATTGGGTACCTTACAGAAGAAGGTCCTGATCTACTGGAAGGGTGACCAACAATCCTTGTGTGCCTGATTTCAGCACTTAAAATTCTATATACCTTAGGAAAGTCTTCAAACCAGAGTATTTGGTCACCAGGGTCATGTACTGGATACCCCTCAACAACTGTTAAGGGTAGGCATTTGTTTAGTGACCTAATGAAGTATGGTGGTATGCTGCATAAGATCATTCTTGGGCTCTTAAAATTCTTCCAGGAATATGAATTATGCTCCAGTAGGCAGACCTCCATATGAGCATGGAAGAGAATCTAGGAAGGCCTCTGGTTGTTGGGAAGTTAAGAGATCAGTTTGCAATAAGAGTGACAGGTTCCTAGTTGCCAGCAAACCTGTCTCAAATGTATCTCGTTGACAGATGTTGTCACCCAAATATAGCCTCCCTCCTTTCTGCTTAGATTTTATTCAGGGAGAATAATATTCTTTTTTTTCAAATTCTAGGACTTATATTTGGAATGACAAAATATATGGATGACTGTAATCCTGCTTTTTGTAGGACAGTCTCCTTTTTCCTGTTGTTTCAACATAATTTTTGGTAAGGCCCCCTTCACTCTCCAAAGGTCTTCATTTATAGGATAAAATATATGGTCACACAACTTATCTTGCTCAGAGTCCTGGCTTCAGCTCTTCTCTGCTTATCTTTTCCTATAACACACCAGTTCCTGAGCTAGCCATTCACGACCCATAGGTTCCTTGATCCTCTATGTTACTCTTCTGCTTATGTCTGACTAGAAGAGTGGAAATGGAACTCACAAATTTTGTTTTGGACCCTCCTGCTTGACCAAAGTTTTTATTGTGATAACACATGAGGAAGCATAACTTTCCCATCATCTAAGAATCAAGATATAGTAACTTAAAGCTTAAGTAGAGAAAAAGATTAGAGATTTAAAATAATACAAATAAATTACATGTGTGTGCAAAATATTTTTAATAATCATAGAACCTCAAAAAGTTTCAGACATCATCTACTTGAATCCTGACTCCTCTCTTTTTGCCAATGGATAAACTGAGCCTTAGGCATAGGAAGCGATTTCTTCTGGGACATAATCTAATTTGATCCAGTTAAAGAAAGATTCATGACCACCAATGAGTTAGCTACTTCTGTCACCCAAGTTTAGGGTTTGTTTTTTTTTTTTTCCATATGAGAAGACCTTAATAATGGTTTCCTTAGAGCATTCTTTCCAGGTTTCTTTTTTTTCCTTAAAATAGCATACTAGTTTTTTAAATGCAAGACTATTTTATGAACCTTAGAAAAAATTATAATAGATGTAAGCAAAAGAAACTTTTATGAAAATTGTGAATCCACTCACTTATCATAAATAATCACAGAATTATTTCCTTCCATTATGATTTCAGTTTGGTGTGTGTAAAGGCTGTGTTTGTGTGCCTGTGTGTCTCTGTATCGGTGTGTTTGGTTGATGTGCGTATACATAAATTTATGCCTCCACCTGCATGCAAAGTGAGAGCGATTTATTTCTTGATATATATTAGCTATATATTTAAACCTAAAATATATATCATGAGCATATTTCTGGGCTATTAAATATTATTTCTATAATACTGTTTTCAATGGTCACTCCTTATTCCTTTATATGATGGGCCAGCATTTATTCAACCACCATGATGTTACCATTGAAGATTTAACTTGTTTGCTTTTATTTTGTTGCTATATAAGCAACGTTGCTAGAAAAACCCTTGCGATGGTGTTTGTAAATTATTACTTATATCTGTACCACTAGCCACCTGAAGTGAAAAATTGATAATCAAAAAGCTGTCATTCTTAGTCCTTTTTAAAATGGATTGCCTATGGCCACTAAAGAAGGTTGTTCCAATTTCTACACCTACAGTGCTGTGGAAGCATTTCTGTTTTCCTCCGGTCCCTGACAACACTGGCAGTTATCTTTTCTTTGTCTTTGACAGCTTGATAGAAAAAAAATAGTGTATTATGGTTTTAATTTGCATTCATTTTATTATGATTGCACTTGTGCAGTTTTTACATGTTTATAAGTCTTTTGTGAAATACTTGTTTCTATTTTTTAACCTTTTTAATCTTGTTGGGTTATTTATGTTTTTCTTAACACTTAGCCATTGATCTTTAAAATAAAATAATAATGTATTAACATAGCTCCTTGGATTGAGTATACATGATTTAAAAGTTTATTTATTTATTTTGAAAGAGAGAGAGAAAGAGAGAGTACACGAGCAGGGGAGGGACAGAGAGAGGGAGAGAGAGAGAGAATCACAAGTAAGCTTTGTGATGGCATTGTCAGCACGGCACCATGCGAGACTCAAACTCATGCACTGGGAGATCATGACCTGAGGCAAAACCAAGAGTCCATGTTTAACTGACTGAGGTACCCAGGTGCCCCATACATGGAAACAAATGTCCATTTCAATCATCTGTTTTTTTTTTAATTTAAGGAGGTTTTAAAAGGTGTCATGTTATTATTTTATATTGTTCACTCCATCCTGAATATTAGAGAAATACTTATCCTATACTAGTATATGCATTTTTATTGGTTGATTTATGCACTTTTGCATTTATTACTCCATCCAGAAATTTGCATGTAAGTAGGTATGAGGTAGGGATGTTATTTTATTTCTTTTTCTAAACATTGACTATTTACGTCAATAATAATCATTGAAAAACCCACCTCTTCTCTTATTTGAAATGGTTCCTTATATTACATCAGTTACTAAAACACTACAATGCATCTTAACATATGCTGCTAAAATTTCTATGTCCTACATGGACTTTTCTTTTTAGAAATGATTTTGGATATTGCTACATGTTCATTGATGAATTTTTAAATCATTTCATTATACCCAATACTAAATTAAGCAGAGCTTTTAATCAACCTGACGAATAGGGAAAAAAATAAGTTGGGGAGAGGTAAAACCATTCTGAGGTTTAATCTTTATATAAGAATATTGTATGGCTCTCCATTTGAAAAAATATTTGTATCTGTGTGCTTGCACCTGTGTGCATGTATGCATGTGTGTACGTTTATGTGTATTCCTCAGTAACCTGCTGAAGGATTCATTGTTGTTTAAACAACTAACATCCAAAAATATTATATAGTGATTTCAACTACTTTTCTTTAGCTTATATTGGCTAGGTTACCAGTCATACCTATAAATACTGAAATTTGGTCTTTAATATTTTCTTGTATTGTTTCTTTTTTTCACCTGGAAAATTTGTAAAGTTACAGAATAATAATGAGAAGACACCTTTGTTTTGTTGTGGACTTTAATGTATGTGAGTGCCTCTATTCTGATATTTGCTGTCGGTATTAGTTATATATTCTTTATCATATTAGTGATCTTATTCTTATTTTATTAAGATAATTTAAAAAAATTTTAATGTTTATTTTTGAGACAGAGAGAGACAGAGCATGAACAGGGAAGGGGCAGAGAGAGGGAGACACAGAATCTGAAGCAGGCTCCAGTCTCTGAGCTGTCAGCACAGAGCCTGACACGGGGTTTGAACTCACGGACCGTGAGATCATGAGCTGAGCCGAAGTCGGATGCTTAACTGACTGACCACCCAGGCACCCCAAGATAATTTTTTAAATTCAGAAATAAATTTTGACTTATATTAAATGTCTTTTCATCTTCTTCAAGATGGTATTATTGTTCTTAGTTAAGGTTATAAATTATATTAAGTTTTAAAATAATTTTGTACCATTCATTTTTGCTTGGAAACAAATTTTACATAGTGTGGATTATGTTCTATAAAATTCTATTTATAAAATTATATCTGTATTACATTTATGCACCTCTATCTCAAGAAATTATATTATTTCATAATTACATATACACACACATTCTCAGGCTTTGAGAATTTCAAAAATTGATTGGGATATTTTCCCCAAACCTAGGTATTTTAATTATCATTTGAAATTATCTGTTTCTTGAAAACTTAGTAGAGCATGCTTATAATATTAACCAAGTTAGTGTCTATTTGACTGACAGTACTTATCCATATTTTTTTCTTATCAGCAAGAGTAGGCTAATGTAGTCAAATGGCTTAACACAATACACATTTAGTGATCATTCCAGTCACTGTCTAATGCAGTATGTTAGGATTGGGGAAACTCTGCTCCATTCATTCAAACTCCCGTGTTCCTTACATTTTATGGTTTTGCCATCCTATGTGTTCTCAGATTTACTCAGTTAAGTTAGTTCCTAGGGAGACAGATACCTGCCTGTGAGAGGTTATTATGGGCCATGCTCTAAGCGATTCACACCTTCTCTGCTCATATCTGTGTGATCAGAAAAAAGAGAGCATAGATATTTATAAGCACTTGTGTTTGCTGTCAAGTGAACTAACTCAAACATTTATATTTTCCTGGAAATAGTGTAATTATTTAAGATGTTTAGAGGTATTAGCAGATAGTTGTATGGATTATTTTTTGTCTATGGTTAAATCCTTTCCTTAAATTCCCTAGTCCCGACTTTTCTTACTTTCTACCTGCTTTTCTTCTTTCCTTCTCTGTTTGCCTCTCCCTCCATGTTCCCTTGCTCTCACCTTCTCTCCTGGTCTGTCTCCTTCCTTTTTTTCTCCCAACGTTTATTAAGTATACAATATGTCAATGACTTCAGAAAACAGCAAAGAACGTCTTATCACTTCTGCCTGCACCATATCTAGCACTGTGCCTCTCTCAATTTAGGCATTCACTGAGCTATTGAGTGGGACTTGAATTGAATCAGCCATTTCCTGGGTTCTTCTTACAGCCTCACAACCGCTGTCCTGCCTCCAGTGATATTCGCAGTATCCTGCACACACTGCCAGATTGATGTTCTTGCAACATAGCCTGATCAGCTGTGTCCTCCTGCACACTAATATTCCAGAACTCCCCCTTGCCTCTCATATTAGGTAGATGTGGCCAGGCTCCTCACCTGCACAAGGGCTATCTATTCTGAGGTGGTAGCTTTGTTTCTCATTACTCATGCATACTTGCTTTGTGCTTTAACCAACCCCAGACCTCATCTTAATACTTATATTTGTGCTGTTTTTCAAATTTACAATATGCTGTCATCTTCTTCCAGGGAATTGCTAAGGTGGTTTCTTCGCCTGAAATGTCATTGTGTTTCAGATTCTGCCTCTTATTGGTTTGCTCATTCTTTAAGGACTTACTGTCTCTTCCCCCAAACCCGCAACTAAATGGACTATCCTTCCTCTTTATCTCACAATGGCATATAGCACATTAGAGGAGATTCTAATCAGGGAGAAAATTTATACTAATATCCTCTGTGCCCTGATCTTTCAAAGAAGAAGCATACATTTTGCCAGCTTTCTCTGCTATTTATCTGCCTGTTATATGTCTAGAATAAAGACCAAACCAAAGCATCTATTTGAGAAATAGACTAGAATCTCAGATGAAGCGGATGGAGAGGTGGTTTTGGCAGACCCAAGGACACAGCTGAGTTTTTAGGAGAGGTACTAAAAATAAAAACATAGGCTCTCATAATTCTTTCTGAGACTTCTGACTCTTAATTCCAAATGAAAAAAGAGAGAGTTTAAACCAACTTTTTGATAAAGGGCATCTACTTAACCCAGAAAAAATTTATGATGAAAAAGGCAAGCATGGTCACAGACCTCCTTCCTAAATTAAACGGTAATGTCCATTCCTAATAAAAAAAAGGTTTATATTTTATTTATATTTGATATTTCAGTAGATCTAACATAATTTACAATTTAGATATGGAAAACTCAAAATGTGCAGAAATTACAGCTTAATGCCCGGGGTAAGAAGGAAAGGAATTCACCTTTTTACAATTCAATCAAATGCAGAATAGGAGAAGTTAATAATTGTAGAATATGAATAATCAGATAAGACATTTTCTAGTGAAAACTCATAAATTTTATTTTGGGAGTACATTAAAATTCAGTTAAATTTTAAAATCATAGCATATCTTGAGTCACTGTTGAATAGTTGCCGTATCTATAGAAATCTATTTTAGAAATATGCAAGTACAAATTATAGAATGTCAGCATGCTATTTGATTTTATGTGCTTTTCTACTAATATAAATAATGAAGCATGCTGAGAGCATTCAGATACATTCAGCTGAGTATAATTAAAATACTGAGGTGTAACATGTTAAAAAAAAAGAAACAAATTAAGTACTAAAATGAAGTAGGTAGAAATACCAGCAATTCAAAGCAATAACTATGTTGTGATTACAGTATTGTGAATAGACTAAATCTAATATTTTGGTTTAAATGAAATCAGTGATAGCTGGAAAGTTAATAGAAGCAGTGCCTTTATATTTTCTGTGAATAATGGAGAGGCTTCATTTCAGGAGCACACATTTTTTGCCATCTCTGGAAATAAGTCTCCATGGTACTCTGAATAAACATTCTCGCCCAAATGGAACAAACTCTCTGATGAAATTGGCCACTGGGGCCTACAACAAATAATTAAAATGGGATTTGGGAATCAGCTGGTTTTTTTGTGTTCCTCACTCCCCATTGGGTTAGCTGAATGAGGGCAAATCAGCTTCTTCAGACCATGAAAAAAACACAATTGAACTTCCTGCTGGTCACCACTAATTACACTGTGGTTGTGACTGCCCACTCCAGGCAGAAGGCAAACTTTTGGGTTTTGTTGCTGAGGCCCACCAAAGGACCAACTGTTTGTGTTTGCCCAGGCCAGTTCAGAGTAAGATGTACCATATTGTTAAAAGAAAGAGTATTCAGTTAACTTTGTTCTATTCTGTCACATGAACCACCCACTTTAGTCCTCCTCTGCTGCAATGAGCCTCTGGTTTCTGAGTAACCTACTTTGTACTCTCCTACCTCCAGCTTTATCCTGACCTCCTAACAGTCAGTTGAGATTTATGAAAACTGGTAAGAAATCGGAAAAAAAAGAGATAATTTCATTTTACATCTACCGGTAAAATACAAATGTTTATAGTTGGAGAAGAAAGCATTGGAACAAGTGGATTAATCCTCCCCAAAGGAGCAGAATCTACTTTGTGCTAACTCCAAATGTGGGACTGCAATTGTAAAGTTGGAGCTAGAATCTTAATAGTGTAAGTACAAGACTTTCTACATTTTGGCCTTGCAAAGGTCACTTGTCCCTGGATCCAAAGTCTTTCCCTTCTTTGAGTAATCCTTAGTTTTTCTGAATCGTATCCTTAAGTAGCTTCCTGAGAAAGGTTGAATGGAAAGTAGACTTACTCAGCCCTTACATATATCCCACATTGAAGATTAATAATGTATTGTTTATCTAGAAACATTGATTGGACTTGCCCATGTACTGATTCTCAACTACCACTTGTATTAAAGTTCCTTGGCTATATCCATCATCTTCTTGGAACTTCAAATTCCATGTGATTCATATGAAAAACAAAGAATTATATAAAACACATGGATTTTTGTCAGTTATAAACTGTGTGACCTTCTGTAAGGCTCTTAATCTGTGTGAGCCTTAGTTTTCCCATTTGTGTATAGACATAACTGTAGATAATCTAGGAGGTTTTTGTGACAGCCACACAAAATGCATGTCAAATACTGGCATGGAGCCTGGTACAGAGTAGGTAGTCAACAAATGACAATTGATATTTTGCTACTGTATTTGAGATTAACGAAGGGAGCATCAAACTTCCTTAATATCATAAAAATTTTCACTACTGTCTTATCTAACTTCTTTGGTTAAATGGAATCTATACATGATTTTCTAAAATTCCTTGACTACTTATATTTAAGATTCAAAACACAGTTTCTGTGGATGGATAAACTGGGAAACACTGAGAAATCTTGAAATAATGTTTACCTTTGTTTACCCAATGCTTCCCAAACTTATTGATAAAGGAACATGTTTTTGTGTGTGCGCACAACACCTATCAACAAACTGCATATGGGATGTGAAACCTAGTGACATAACACACGTATAGAATCACTGTAGTTCATATGTAATAGAAGCCTAATAACAAATCGTTGAATCTCTGTGTGAAAGATGCTTTTTGCACCCTTGATCTAGGTTGCTGATGCAGAATGCCTTCTACACTTCAACCATCCAAATCTTACCTATTCTCCTTTCCAGATTAAGTGCCATATATTTGTCTTCAGAGGAAGGCATTTATCCTCCTCTGAATTGCAGAATATACTATCAGTGCCCTGCCATTTAGTATTTGTTTTGTTCCAAAACTGTATGTGTATGAATCATGATAATGGCAGCTCCATGGAATAGAGAAGCACCTTTGTTACTGGTTTTATCCCATTGTAACAAAACCTGGCACAGATCTGGGAGAAATATGCCCTGGTGGATTTGCACCTCTTTATCTTGTTCTTCTATATGCACTGCACTTTCCTCTTTGCATCTAGGGACTTATTGCCCAAAAAGATGCTCAAAGACCCCTCGCATCAGCAGAAGAACAAAACAGCGAGTGAAATTACCCAATTTCTGCAGAACTCATAAACATCCTGAATGTAGGTCACACTCACTGCCTGATGTGCTGTGTGTGTCATGTTCCAACAAAGCAGCTGCTGCGAGTAGCCAAACTCCCGGAAAGCAGCACAGCCCCAAAAAGAGCAGCCATTTGGAAACACATTTTCATTGACAATTTGGGGAAGTTGGGCATTCACTTAAGAAAAAGCCATAATTCTGTAAGAAATGAGCAATTTATGCACATTATAATCAAATTTATTTTTATATCCAGCTACTCCTACATGTGGCATAATTCAGTCTGGGAAATCATGCTAATTAGTTAGAAATCCATTACATTGTAACTCTTGTAGCATATGCAAATGCTGTTTCAAGGGTTCTCACCTCCATAATGCATGTGCTTTTATTAGAATGCATTCCCGATGTGGGCAGTTTGTCGGTGAACCAGGCTCTAAAGTGCATTGGAGGGGAAAATACTCTCGCAATAACCATTGATAGCATAACTTTTCATGCACTTTTTAGTGTATTATGTCTTAAAATATAAAGACAATGCCACTTGTCAGAAGAGCGGCCAGAGCAGTAAACTCTCCAAATAAAAAAATGATGATATTAATGTTCTAGGTTCTCATGGTTAATAAGATGTGCATCTTTGCTAAACTCAGCACCTGGCCATGCCCTTCACAGGTGGTGAGGAAGAGAAATGACCCCCAGACTAAGAGTACAAAGACAGAGTTCCACAGAGAAGGATACTACTTGTGGGTCATGCTGACCAAGTCACTAAACTTTTAGATGCTACGCTTCTTCCACTGTAACTAGAAATAATATAACCCGACTCTGTCTGCCTCACAGAGCTGTTATGAATTTAAACTATGATTAAGATGTAGTTTATAACTTAAAAAAATGCTCTAGTGAGTCTTATTCTTGGATTATTAAAAATATACTAGCCCCATTAAAAAGTAAAGCTGAGCATAAAATTTCTGTAAGAACATCATAAACTGTATTATAAACATACAGTACATTCTGTGAGGACATCATAAACTTAATTATATTTTAAGGTAACTGATCAATGATGAAGAGCAATTGAGGAAATCTGGTCAAACAAGTACCTGATAAAAGATTTTCTGTTGAGTTAGGGCATTGGGATCCAGAAGCTAGCAGTTAGAAGGGTGAATTTGGTGAAATTCACATTTCAGATCCATACTAACAACAATAAAAACAAACCAAAAAACTCACCATTCAATAGAGAGGAAGATGCACACCCTCTCTTACCTCCCCAGATACCACCACCACCACCATCCCAGGCAGTTTCCCCATCTTCCTATATGCCCCACCCCAGTAATTGGTACCACCACTACCTAGCAGAAGCCATAAACCAGAAATCTAGATTGCTCTTTGCCCTTTCTATCTGCCTTTCTGTCTAGTCTAGCAGAACAGCTCATGAATTCTGTACCCTAAACATCTTTAAAACCTATCCCTTCCCCTGTACCCTTTTATACTTTCTCAGGCCATGGTTCTATTTCCTCAAGAAGTCTTTTACTGCCTCCTAATGGGTCTCTGCCTCCTGGGCAGTTCTACCCACAACTGGTCCCATCAATGCCATCAATGATTTTCTAACCTACAATTTAATTTTAAATGACTTTTAAGTTTTAAATGTTTCAAACAGCTCCAAGGAACCTCTAGATAAAGTACCCTTGCAAATGGTCCCTATATGCTTCTCCAGCTCTTTTTGTACAGGCTCCAGGTATGCTCCTATAATGGCTTTCCTGGAGTTTCCAAAGTATCCTTGCTCTCTCACACTTTAAGGCTTTTGTGTAACTTAATTCTGACTCAGATGATTTCACTAATATCTTCCTAGGCCAGTTTCTTCTTTTTCTTTCAGTTTTCATTTATGTTCATGATTCTGACTAGCATGTCTTTCTTTCACCATACTTAGTTGACTTTTCCTGTCAACTAAGTCTATCAGAGAACTGGGAATTTTTAGGGAAGATGGCATCACTTCTCTACCATTCTTTTCCCAGAGCTGGGCATGAGTAGGTATTTATTTTCTTGAAGAAAATTTATTTTATTAAAAAAAAAGAAAATTTATTTTCTCGACTAAAATGAATGAAGACAATGATCTCATTTAAATAACCAGTTTAAATCCTTTTCAGAATGCTCCTTCAGCCTGCTCAAGAGGCTCAGTGATATCAATGGGAACTTTCAGAATAAAACACAGATTCTTTAGTAAACATTGTGAATTCACTTGTGCAGTGAGATAAACCTCTGAAAACAAGGCCCAGATGTTACACCTATTAACCATCTATGGAAACAATATGAAAAGAGAAAAAAAAAAAAGGAATCCCCCACTACTCCTCCTTGCCCTACAGAAATATCCACCAGTACCTTCAAAACAAACAAACATACAAGAACACCCATCGCTTACAATATATTTTTTGAATCTAACAGTCTAAGGATGGTCTGTCAATTCTAAGATTTTAATAAAATAATAACTAAGATTTAAAGTATTAGAAGTGTCCTTCTGATCCAATTGAGGAGTGTATAATAAGTCATTATTCATTTCCATCTTCATAATCTTTGACCTTTGAGAATATATGCAATCTGAACATCACAAAGAACTTGTCCTGCAGGAGTTAATTAAGCCTTGCAAAATCCATTAGAGATGAGCATTTTCTGGCCTCATGTGTTGGTTTCACTGTTGAGTCCTGAGAGTTTGTACTCTCGTGCTGTCAGATACTCGGGGTGGGTCCTAGCTTGGTTGAGAGAAACAAAACAAATGAAAATACTGTTGCCTGCATATATCCAGATTTTCTTGGTTAATTCGGGCCAACTCTGGCTGACAACTATTGTTTCAGCTAATTCAGTCAAGAAGAATTATGAGTGTCATGGCCCATGACATGCACAATATAAATATGCATTCAATTACAGATCAGAGATAATAATTGCTTAAGAAGCAAACCACATCAGAGCCCACCAATTAGGATTCTTTTATATAGGTGGTCCTGTACATGAGAATTAGCCATTTATTCTGTGTTTCGAGACAACAGCAAAGATCATCCAAACCCTCAGAGTAATCCCTTCTTCACTGAATAGATCCTGAAATTGCTCTATTAGGGGAGAAGGAGACAGGCTCTTTCTTCAGTGCAGATCACAGGCAGGAACTCGCTCAAGAGAACTCAACTAACTTCACTCCCTACACTCATGATGCTCCTTCCAAAGAATAACTTTTGGTATGGGAAGGGGCCAGGAGCAGGAGGAGTACGGGGAATGTCAGGGATAGGGGAAAGGCTCACAAAGGAGTTCCTGGTAACTGACAACCATGCTACTGATCTCCTAATTGTGTTCCTTCAGGTCTTGGAATATGGAATCTAACTATTAGCCAACGCACACTTACCTTGTCTATAGGACAACTAAGTCTACACAGTACTCAGTTCTGAGCAAGGTACAGAGAGAGGCATGAAAGAGAGTGCATGATGCACATGCCCTCTATTCTGTGAGGTTTGCAATCTTTCTGAGTGCACAACACTCTAAGCAGCAAGGCAGCACCAAAAGACTAAATGGTATGCTATTTCCCTTTTCATTTATCTGACACATGTTCATTGAGACTTTTCTAGTGTGAAGTAGTTTACTGGACCTAATGCAGAAAATGAATGTAGATACAAATGAAACATGGTCTCTTTTATTTTTTTTTTTTAATTTTTAAAGTATATTTATTTACTTTTGGAGAGACGGGTGGGGGGAGGCAAGCACAGGAGGGGCGGAGAAAGGGGAACAGAGGATCTGGAGTGGGCTCTGTGCTAACAGCAGCGAGCCTGATGTGGGGCTCAGACTCATGACCCATGAGATCATGACCTGAACCGAAGTCAGATGCTAAACTGAGCCACCTAGGAGCCCCAAACATGGTCTCTTTTAAATGAGTGTCCAATTTAGAAGGGAGGTAAGTGGGAGCATACCTACCAAGGCAGGGATTTGGAGAGCTATTGGTTAGGAAAGGAAGCCAGGAATAAGAAAGTAGCCTAACATATGTGGAGGATAAACTTGTAAGTCTTGCTCCTTTCAGTTGACCATTTGGGTTGGACCACTTGTGGAGTGAGATTGAGAAGGGAGGCCACTATTTTTTAGAAAAAAACGAAAAACAAACAAAAACCAGTACTATCTCTTTTTTTCCCCTGCAATGACACATGGAAGTTTTAGGACTCTGGTTTTGATTCTTTCTTTTGATTGTGGACGGTCAGTGTTTTTGTTTTTTTGTTTTATTCAGGCATTCATTCCTTCAAGTACTGACTCTTTTCCATCATGTTTTCAGCATGGAAAGATCCAGGACTTTGGAACATGTGTTTTAAATCATTGGGGAGCCTGGGTGGCTCGGTTGATTATACGTCCACCTTTGGTTCAGGTCATGATCTCCCGGTTTGTGGGTTTGGGCCCTGCGTCAGGCTCTGTGCTGACAGCTCAGAGCCTGGAGCCTGCTTGGGATTCTGTGTCTTCCTCTCTCTCTGCCCCTCCCCCACTCACACTCTGTGTGTGTCTCTCTCAAAAATAAATAAAGTTCAAAAAATTTTTTAAAAAAATAAAAAAAATAAATCATGTTCTGCCACTTAGCTGTGAAAGTGTGGACAACTCTCAGAGCCTTAGTTGATTACTATGAAAATGAATAAAAAAACTGTGTGTGTACAGGTGTTTTTAAGATTTGTGCAATGCTATTGCGTTGTTTAAAACATAGTAATGTCCTTGGTACAGAATTTGGGATACAGAAATTGTAGGTATATCTGAATCCTACCATCAAAGTCATTGTAATCTACTTGGGACAACAAGATGATTATTTAAAAACATAGGGATTGAATGAAGGGCTGGCGAGTATCAGGGCTCATTATCAAGAGTGATGATTATAGATGATCAGTGCAATGTTATTACAAAGAGATAGGCCTCGGTCGAGAAAATGGCAAAAGGAAAGTCAAGGAAACCTCTATGGCTCCGTGCCCATCCATATAGGCAGATTCTAGAATCTCAGAATGGGGCTTGTTTTCACCATTCACCTCCCCCCCTTTTTTTTTTGGTGCTTGATTTAGATTTCAGATGATTTTAAGTTAGTTCAGAAAAGGAAATATTTCTTTTCCCACTCTGTATATGCAACCCTCTTGACCCAACTCAGGTGGCCTGAGCCATGGAAAATGTGCATCAGGCTTTTAATAACACGCAACGCTAAATAAAGATGCCGTGCGGGGGGTGGGAAAAGAGGTGTCAACAGATTCGGGACAAAAGCGGTCCAGCACCTGCGGCTGCTATAAAGCTCAAGACATAAACAGAATATTACAAATCATTATCTCTTTTTCTCTTTGCCCGCCTCCTCTCTGTCTCTCTTTTTCCTCCCTCCCTTCACTTCTCTCAGCAAAAGTGTATTTAAAGTCTATGTAAATTTCAAAACCCCCAAACCGGAAACATCTGATATCAGATATGTTCCATACTGTTTGTGTACACCTTAAAGCCGAATATATAAACATATTAATTCATGAAGTAAGTCCATTAATAGGAGTCATTTGCATATAAGGGCTATCCTTATATTTGTAAAGGAGAGTCTGTGAGATCACCTGTAATAGGAAGTTTCGCCAGCCCATATAAAATGTGAATAATTTCTGTGTATCTTTTTAGGAAGGCATCTGTTGTGTGAAACAAGACACACCTGCATACCCAATTTTAAATGCCAATGTAAAAAAACACATATGAATTACTGATGAAAGAGAAAATATATTCTAGGACACCATATTTCCAGTCTCTCATTCTTGTTATCATAGGAATTTTTAATAAAATGCCTTACATTCAATATCACTTCACAAATCACTTTCCTATTGTTTTAGTAAGCAGGACACTTTTCCAGTTTTCAGCTCCGAAGTGAATGATTCAATGTGACTTGTACTAGCCACAACTGTACATTATCGTGAAACTATTATTCAAATGCTCTGAACAAAGATTCCTAATCTTCAGCAAATAGCATACACCTAAATGCCATTTTTGATATCTTAAGGAATTAATCAAGATTTCGTAGGTATCTAAAGATGCATAGGTAGAATGGTTTTTTAAAGTTTCCTTTTCAGTCAGAAGTAAATTGCTGACTCCTCACTTTTAACTTCCAAGAAAATTTGCAAACTGAACAGTAAGTATATGCCTTAAAGTCTAAAGACTTATCTTGGAATATGAAATGGTTGCAGAAGAAAAAAGTAATTACTTCGTGCAGATAACTCCATTGGATAATCCTAGGTGGTTGATCTGGAGTTATGCTGATAGAAGAATTGGGCTCTGTTAAGGAAATTATAAAATGAATTTAAGAAGGAATAATAAGAGAGGCTATTTTGGAGTTTAAAAATAATGAGTTTGATCTGAACATAAAGTTTTGGATGTTAGAACTTGAATCCTTGAGGCATGGATCAAGTAAATTAAAATTTGCATATGATGGAGTGATCTTGGGTAAAGACGATGAAGGAATTAGATTTCTCTTTTAGGACAGGTAGCATTAGCATCAGTGAATCCCCATGACGATGATTTCATGGGTCTTCCCAGGTGATGCTTCTGGGTACCTGGAACACACGTCCGTGTCCTCTTAGCATGCCCAACTGACTTCTTTCCACTATTTAAGTGGCTAAGATACATTTCTGCCTCCTATCACTTCCAACTAGGGGTAAGTCAGAGGCCACATAATGGGCCCTGGAATATCCCACATTTCCCTTTCTCAGCACTTTGGTCACTTAAAATTATATAAGAGCTTATTTGCCATTAATGTCACTGTTTTTCACTGCTGCTGAGGGCTGCGCTTGTTATGTACATCAGCATAAACTCAGCACCTAGCACACAGGGTGCCTTACGGAGACATATGAAACTTTGCTCTTTGACCAATTGAAGGAAATCCATAATTAGTTACACTTATTTTGAAGAGGGTATTTTTATTTCTTTTTTTTAAGGTGGTGGGAGTTCAGACTTTATTTATTTTTAATGTTTATTTATTTTTGAAAGAGAGAGTGCGAGTGGGGAAGGGGCAGAGAGAAAGGGAGACACAGAATCCAAACCAGCCTCTAGGCTCCAAGCTGTCAGCGCAGAGCCTGATGCGGGGCCTGGACCTACAAACCATGAGATCATGACCTGAGCCAAAGTTGGACACTTAATTGACCAAGCCACCCAGATGCCCTGAAGAGGGTAATTTTCAAGGTCAGTGATCTCTTGGCTTCTCGCCACTCTTACTGGGAAGCGTTGTCTAGTAGCAGCCATTTAGCCTGCACAGAGAAAGTATATGTGAACAATAAGGCCATAGCTGTCCTGGCTTTGAGGTTAAAAATAAAAACAGATGGGTTCCCATCGAAACTTCATTCCATCCACCACTGAGGTGAGCAAGTTAGGAACCACTTTCCCTGGCCTGCCGATTTGATGTAGGAAGAAGCCATTCCTCTTCAGCATCTCTCCCTTAAGAGGGCCACATGCAATACACAGGGTGCCTGGAGAGAACACTTAAGTACTTGCTCTGGTGTGAAATTGCCCTTTCTTGGCCTTTGGCTTGTCTTTTGCTATGCATGAGGCTGCATTTTAAAGCTATACCAAGAGATAATGTTCCCTTGATAACAGCATAATCTGGGGATCACCATCCCTTAATGGTGTTGCCCAATGACTCTTAAAAAAAAGTCAGCAGCCCATGTGATAGAATTTTCTTAGTTCTTAGAATGCTTTTTCCTTTGCTATACTTTAGTAAATCTTTAGTAAATGTAAATAGCCAAAGTTCTTTTCTGATCCATCCTTAGTTTAGATCTGCTTTGAAACAAAAAATGATTATTTCTCTTAAGATTTAACTTTTATTTCCTTATTAATCCATTTGAGCTTTCCCTTCCTTAGATTTCCCTGAGCTGAGCTGCCAATCTCAGACTCTGTGAATGACTTTGTTCTAGAAAGTAAAAATAAATGCATGGGTTCATTTCATAAAAGATTCCAGAAGAATGCTGTCTTTTACTTTTATTTCAAATACCATTTAAGTTTTGCAGCCTTGCACAGAGACCTATCTCTTCAAGGCTGTTTCTTTTTCTGAAGATGATGAAATTATTAGCTTAAAACTCTAGTGATCTCTTCTTAAAACATAGTGGAAGAAAACATTGTCAAGAAGAGGGCACTTGGCCGAATCTCATCACCTGGATTTCCTGACATTCAGAAAATGGCTTATCTACCAGTCCACGGTGCTCAACACTTGTTCCCATTCTCCAGCCAAAGGAAATAGGTGCTATACCTGGAAAAGAAAATGATTGACATTTGTTGATGAATTTCTATCTCTTGGGGAGGTTTAGGGTAATTTCTGAACGTAGTCTGAGAATAACAAAAATTGTTTTAACGTCTCTGTGTAGGGATTTACTTTCTGCCATTTTATGAACCATGCTCAGGATATATAGGAAATGCAGCCAATGGCCTTTTACCTGTATAATTTCAGGGATGAAAATGACTTTGAGAAATCATTTCCCCATTTTTCTTCCCTTCAGTATGTCTAATCCAGATAATATAATCAATCATGTTCTGAAAAAAGTGTAAAAAAGAAGATGTGACCACCTCTATTTAAACCTAGTAGTTCTCTTTTTCTGTACACTTATATGACAATTTTAAGTTCATGTTCTCTATAACTGATCCTGATGTGACTAAACTGGACTGCCAAATTTTAGAATAAGAGCTAATAATGGTCCATGTGATATTGAAGCCCCTGGCAAATGCTTAGCACAAGGACAAGGAAAAATAAATAAATACGAAGATTGAAAGGGAAATAAAAAGTCATTATTTGTAGATGGTATGATCATCTACATAGTAAACTCAGAAGGACCGTAAAACAATTATTAGAACTGATAAGACAGTTCAGCAATCCTCCTGGCTAATATAAAAACATGAGAGCCAAAAGCCTTCTTTTAAAATAGTTTAAAAAAACTTAAATAAATAAATAAAAAATGAAAAACCTACTATAATAAAGTATTTGAGAACTAATCTAACAAAGAAAACCTTTATAGAAAGCTATTTTATAGAAGGACCATTTTAAATTAATTAAAGTAGATAAAAGAAAATCTGAATGAGATATGTGTTTGTAGGTGAAAAAGTTAACCTTGTACGATGTTATCCTTACTATCCTGAATTTATTCTGTAAGTTCCATGCAACTTTAATCAGGTCTCTGCCAAGATTTGGGAGGAATATCTAAGATGTACATGAAATAATAAAGCTTATCAAATAGCTAATTTTGAGGGGAAAATAGTAATCTCTCAGTTTTTTAGGACCTATGATATAGGCATAGTGATTAAAAAAAAAGAATAATATTGACACAGGATGAAGTAGATCAATTCAACACATCAGAGAACCAGAGAGAGATTTACATTAATGTAGGAACTGATGGTACAGGATGGCATCACAAAGGAGTGAGGAAATAATGAATTATTTAATATAGTGCTGTTTGAAAAAAATAGTGCTGAAAAAATAGTGCTGGCTTAGTGTATACTAAAAATTTACAATATAGTAAAACTATTTTGGAACCCATAAAGGGAAAACTCCTATTTTTCTGTCCACTCACATAATGCTCTGCTTCTCTTCTTTTTTTTTTTTTTTAATTTTTTTTTCAACGTTTTTTATTTATTTTTGGGACAGAGAGAGACAGAGCATGAACGGGGGAGGGGCAGAGAGAGAGGGAGACACAGAATCGGAAACAGGCTCCAGGCTCCGAGACATCAGCCCAGAGCCCAACGCGGGGCTCGAACTCACGGACCGCGAGATCGTGACCTGGCTGAAGTCTGACCTGGCTGAAGTCGGACGCTCAACCGACTGCGCCACCCAAGCGCCCCGCTCTGCTTCTCTTCTAACACTTCTTAGAACACTTCTGATACTTCTGGTCACCAAATGTGTCAGGATTCCCCCCCCCCCCCCCCCCCCCCCGCCCCTAAGCAATTTTCAGACACTAGCTGAGTGTCCTACAACATAGCTCAATTCTGACACTATCTCCCTGGACATATAAGACTGTCCCTCCATCTCCCTCAGATGCCAATCTTAAATCTGGGTTTGTTGCCTGTGCTTCTGGCTGACTGGTTGGCTCTAAATTAGAGGATCCACATGTTTTCACTCTTATGTGGATCCTGAGAAACTTAACAGAAGACCATGGGGGAGAGGAAGGGGAAAAAAAGTTACAGAGAGGGAAGGAGGCAAATCATAAGAGATTCTTAAAAGACGAGAATAAACTGAGGATTGATGGGGGTGGGAGGGAGGGGAAAGGGGATGATGGGCGGAGGACACCTGTTGGGATGAGCACTGGGTGTTGTATGGAAACCAATTTGACAATAAATTTCGTATTAAAAAAAAATAGAGTCCCACAACCTCCTCCTCTAGCCATTTGCTAGAACAGCTCACAGAACTCAGGAAAACAGTTAGTTACCTTACTATTTTACTGTTTTATTATAAAAAGATATAACTTAGGAACAGTCAAATGAAAGAGATTCATGGGGCAAGATATGTGGGAAGGGATAAGAGCTTTCATGCACTCCCCACAGGTACTATCCTCCCAGACCTAAAAGTGTTCACCAATCCAGAAACTCCACCACCCTGTCCTTTTGGATTTTTATGGAGGCTTCATTACATATGCATGTTGACTAAATCATTAGCCATTAGTGATTAACTCACTTTTCTCTTCCCAACCCAGAGATGGAGGGTTGTGGCTGAAAGTTCCAAACCTTTAATCACATGGTTGGTTAGTTGGTTCCCTCCCTCCCCCACTCCCTCCCCTGTGACTAGCCCTCATCCTTAGGGACTTTCCAAAAATCAACTCTTTACCATAAACACAGGTGTGACTGAAAAGGGCTTGTTATGAATAACAACAGAAACTTTTATCACCCTTGACACTCAGGAAATTCCAAGAGTTTTAGGATCTCTGGTAGGGACAAAAATGAAGATGAAATATACGGATTTTATAATATATGTATCACAAAACCCTATAGAAAAACATATACAAATAAAATGGTAAAGAAAAAAAACTATGAGGCTGATAAAAATATAGGAGAATATTTCTGGGTCTTTGGGTGAGACAGATCTAAAAAACAATAAAAAAGTCATATATATATCAAAAAGAGATTAATGAACAGTACCAGAGAAAAATTAACAGAAGTATGACAACTGAGTGTTGATACTTGCAGAGTGTAAAAGTGGCAAAGTATTACTATACAGAAAAGGAAAGAATAACCATAAATAAGCAAGAAAAAGTCAAAATTCTTCAGTGGAAAAAATTGACCAAAGAATATGGAAGAGCAATTCTATATGAATAGAGAGAAAAATCCAGTAACTAATAAGACTATGAGATAATGTGCATCCCCTTGGTAACCAGAGAAATGCAAATTAAGACAAGGAGACATTACTTTATGTACTTCCAAATAGTAAAAATCAAAAGCTTTCTAATATTAAGGGCATAAGATTGTGTGGAACTTCCATACACTACAGTAAGAGTATATCCTGGTACAGTCATCCTGACAGTTTGTTAAAATTCAGTATGCATGTATAGGGGTGGGGGGTTGGTGGGGTAGAGCTCAGCAAGACTGTAAGGAAAGTCTAAAACCCATAGCAAGATATTTTGTAGGAAGGGGTTGGAAGCATGACTAGTGATATGTAAAATGTGTAATATGCATGCCTCAGAATAATGTATCAGTCCCAAGAAACAGCCCAAGAAGCCTAAACCAACATGGATAGCTCCCAAGAACATAGAAGTTAATTTTAAAAAAGGAAAAACACCAGCATGAGAACCGTACTACAATACCATTTTGTATTTTAAAAAGCCACGCTATCTATTTTATATATATTTAAAATATTTTTATTTTAAAATAACACATATATACAGAACAACATAATATCAATTTACACATCCCATCATAAAAGTTGACATTTTATAATAATTCCCTCAGATTAGTTTTAAAGTTAAGAAATCACAGATTCACATTTTTCACGGAAATATCTATATCTAAATAAACATATGGAGGGCAGGCATTAAATACATAATGTTTATGAGAGGGAGTCTTAAGTAATTGCAGGGTGGAAGGGATTCGGTGACAGGACATGAAAGGTAAAAAAATAAAATCAGTGGTCTTATTTGGACTGATAATTATAGAGTGCTATTAACTGATGGGTATAAAGAGCTCAATTCTGTGTATCTGTGGTCCAGAAAGATGAACAAAGAAAGTGTATGTGTGTTTGTGTGTGTATGTGTGTGTAAGCATGCATGTGTTTATTTCACTTCAGGCCATTTCCATGTCTATGTAAACTTTTTCAGAAGCTTCCCTAAGGTTTCTCTTCCTACCTGTGAAGCTTGGAACTGAACCCTTCACTTGATACCTGAAAAATCATGGCCTGTAAGTTACCTCCTTCCCACCAACTTATCATTCTGATTACAATCTTGCCTGCCTTTCTAAGGTTGGCCCTTGAAATATTATCTCAACACTACAGTTGCAAGCAACATTTTTGACCTGGATCTTTTCCATTCCTGATTTCATCTTCCTGGCCTTTCTTGTTCATCTGCAACACAGATACAGACACCTTTAGCTTTCTTATCATTCTTTTTGTTCCTCTTTGCTATGTAAGCTCTGACCCTGCTTTTCTGTAACTCAGGATTGTATTGCCCATTAAGACCACAGGGCCTCTCCCTGTTTCAAAGAGCGTATCATTTACTCACGATGGAAGTGTGAGTTCCTCTTTGTATCTTGTCTCCGTGTCCCTGTGCCCTCCACAGACACACAGAGCCATGCTTTCTAAACAATCAGAGCCCTCCCCTCTCACAAGGCCAGATCAGCATGAACAAGGTGGAGGAAGACATTGCCCGTGCTACAACACTAAGCTTCAGGAAGGGAATGAAGTTTAAGCTGGTAGAGGACATGAATGTTTGCCACCACATTCCCACACAGAAAAGGAAAGAGCATTCTATTGAGATTTCCAGAAAGGAAATTAGTGAGTTAAGGGAAATTAACACTTTTAAGGCTTTTTTAAAATAAATACTGACAGATGTCTTTCCCGCAGGGTTTTTAAGTAAACTATGTTCACATTTCTGTTGCTAGAAATGTGCCTCTTTCACTTCTACCAACGGGCATCGCTCTGTGTATATTAAATTGAAACCATTGCTAATTTGTTGGAATTAAAAAATGCATACCATTATACTATTGGTTTATTTATTTGACTATTCTGAAGGTAAACATTTTTTCTTTCAATGTGTTTGTTAACATTTTAACAAAATGTTCTATTTCCATTTTGAGGAATTATCCTTTTTATATCCATTGCTCATTTATATACTGGAGTCTTTATATACTTATTTTTTCTTTTTATAATTTATCTCTTTATTTCATCTGGTGTGTGTTTTGAGGTACAATCTAAGAGTAGAATCTATATTTTTAAAAATAAAATTTTTATTACCCCAGCTCTATTTATTATTCTTATCCTTCCATTCTTATTGGGGATGACTCATTTATTACATATAAACTTATTTTATGTATTTTCAGATTGGCTTATTACTTGTATAAAACAGTATTCTTTTGCTGAGAGGCAGAACACTCCTTTTTGATGGTGTCAATTTAAAAGTAATAATGGAAAATATAATCATATCTGAAAATATTATGAAACTGGTCTTTAATTTTCAAAACTGTGCTCTATTTCTGTCTTCCTATTTTTTCATGCACAGTAAGTAATTGAAGAAATATTCTGCTTATTGATTTAAAAACTTGGCAGAAAACTTTAATATATTTCAGAAGAAAGTGAAGCAAAATAAATAAGTCATGACCACCCTTGTACTGTGTTAAAGCAAAGAGTGTATTAATCAAATTCAAAAATCTAAATTTTTAGTGTTGATTAACAGATTTGGACTTTCTGGATGAGGATACTTCATAGTTATATCCTTTCATTTTTTCCTTCCTTCCTTCCTTCCTTCCTTCCTTCCTTCCTTCCTTCCTTCCTTCCTTCCTTCAGTAGCTTAATAAGTATGATTCCTTCGGGTTTGTGATGGTTATAAAATAATGGATGGTTAGTATATTCTCATTCTTTGTGTTTTCTATCTTTTGTTGCTTTTTTTGTTGTTGATTTGTTTGCTGATGGACCTTTCATTCAATAGATACCTAAAAAGAAATACAAACTGACTGAATGTAAAGAAACATGTTCAAAGATGAAAAGAAACACCTTGGGAAGCAAAGTGACCATTGCAAAATTCATGAACAGATTGCCAGTGAATACTGACCTAAGAACTGCAAAAGTAATCTTTAATGAGTAATGCAGAATGGGGGAGATGTGACAGGACTGGGAATGGGCAAATGACATATTCATGCTCAATGTAGGGAAAAGCTGGAATAGGAAATTGACAAACAGATTTGTGCCAACTTATGGCAATATTATAAAACTGTAAAACAATGGCCCTCTGAGACCCTAAAAGAAAAAAAATGTGTGTGTGTGTGTGTGTGTGTGTGTGTGTGTGTATGTACACACAAAACAGGCTCATTAAGTAGTCATATCCAAAACAGAGTCTTTTTTTGTTTAATGTAACAGTGATAAGGCTGGTATTGCCAGAAAATGCAACAGATATAACTCAGGTATTTTAATTAATATCCGTGTAAATAAAGTGAAGATATGTAGGATGAATACCAGGGAAATAAAGAGAAGTATTAGCTGGTAGAAGATCTCTTTGAAAAGAGTTTGGAAAATCTGAATCTGAAGAGATTGCTGAAGGCCACCAGGATGTTGTCCAATACATTTTCCATTTTAGCATTTATATCAGTAACTTGAATGCCAGTTGTAACTTGAAAGATAATAGACCTTTAAAATTGTTGGATAATATTGTGTCTATTGTCAGATGTGTTGATTATCTAAATATTTACTGAAAAAGATCTAAACAGACTGGAGAGAACCAAATGTAAAGATGTGAAATTATTAAGAATAAATGTACAAATCCAAATTTAGATCTAAAAAACAAATAAAACAATTGCATGAGTGCAGGATGGGAGGGACAAATATATTAGTTGTCTATTACTGTATTACAAATTAACCTAACACTAGCAGCTGAAAACATGAAAATTTATTTTCCTGCATAGTTTCTGAGAGTAGAAAGCCAGCAGGGGCTTGGGTGCTTCTGGCTTAGGGTCTTTCATGAGGTTATATTCAAGGCTAACTTGGGGCTAGAGGTTTTACTTCTAAGATGACTCATTCACATGGCTGCTGGTAGAGGGGCCTCAACAATTTGAGTCTCTCCCTGTGGGTGGTATGTCCTTATGAGAACCTTGCTTCCTCCAGTGCAAAGGAATAAAGAGAGAGCAAGGCAGACATCAAAAATGTATTTTATAACCTAGCCTCAGAAGTTACATACCACCACTTGTGTTATACTGCACTAGTCACATAGACCAACCTTCATACAGTGCTGTGGGGACTATGAGAGGTCTTGAATGCCAGAAGGCAAGGATCACCGGGGGCCATCTTGGAGGATGGCCACCACATAAGACTTACTGCAGTTCTGTGAAAATTACTTGGGGATTTTTGTTTGTTCGTTTGTTTGTTTATAAACAGTGTAAGTCATCGGTATGATGTAGCTGCCAAAAATGTTTATGTGATATTAAGTGTTATCATGTACATATATGAACTCACATACATACACTATCTTATCTGTATCAGTCAAAATATACCTGTAAATATTTTTATCACTTTAGAGCTCCATGTTTTATGAAAAATAGATATAAATTAGAATATATTCAGAAGAAAAGTGAGAGAAATTTTAATGTACAAAACATGAAATGGAAGAAAGTCTGGATATTCCTAGCCTGCATAAAAGAACCTGTACAGGGGATTTGAAGGCAATAATCAAAGAACTGATGGGGAGAAGGGATTAAGTTTGCTTCGTGTGTTTACAAGGGGTGGGAATGTTTGTTAATAGGTAGAACACTTCGGGAAGACAAACCTCAAATGAATAAGGGAAAAATTGTGTTATAAGATCTGGGCAAAAATGGAGAACTACTGAGTTTATTATCACTATTTCTACTCAAGAAAAAATAGGAATAACACTTGCTTAAGATATCAACAAGTATGTTTAAGGGGAGGGTTAAGTACTGAATGAATTATTCATTCCATTCCTCATTCTTTCTGAAGGGAATAAATGAGCACCCACTCTATTTTTAAGGTCTAGATTGAGAGATTGGTGAATGCACAGGCAAGATCCTGCTCTTGCTAGGTTTCTGTCAGATTGTGCAAGATGTACAATAAACAAGAAAACAAATAACATATAGGTTTATTTCACTGACATAAAACAAGCTCTGGTAATAGAGTGCGAAGAGGTATTTGTGGACAGGTGTATGAGCTAGAGTGGTCAGGAAAGCTCTTTCTGGGGAGGAGATCTTTAAGCCAAGGATGTGAATGTCAGAAGAATCCAGCCCTGTGAACATGTGGGGGAAAAGATCTTTGGCAGAGGGAAATGTAAACCAAAGTCCCGTTGACTCAGCTAAGTGTAGAATATTTTATCTGCAGAAGTAGCCCCTCTGACTAGACCATCACTAGTGATGGGGAAGGTAGGAGGAGACCAAGTAAAAGAGGTAGTAACATCATCTGCAAAGTATATGGCTTGTGGATAATAGTAATGAATTTAGATGTTACTTTGGTATGTTTAAGAAAATCTATAGGTTTTAAGCAGAAGCTGGGGATATAGTCTGGTTTACAATTTATAAAATCATTTTGTTTGCTTTGTGGGTAAAATGGTCAAACGAAGGGCAACCTTTAGGTGTAAATAAGAAAAGGAATCAAAAGCTATTGTTCTAGTGTGAGAGAGAAGAGAAGCTGTCAAATTATTTATTGACACATTCCCTTGGCCGGATATAGTTTGAGTCCTCGAAATACAGAGGTAAAAAAATAAAATTTGTACTTTCAAAGGGCACACTGCCTACTGAGGAGGGTTGGCATGCACAGCTGTGATAAACCTCTGGTGGTTGATGTGAGATAGACACAGTGTTGTCAGAGCAGGAACAAAGACTGAGTGAATGACATGGTACCAAACAAGATGCATGGGCTTGAAAACTGCACAGATAATCTTTTATATTTTTAAAAATTTTTATGTTTATTTTTGAGAGGGAGGAGGGGAAGGAGAGAGAGACAGGGAGAGACAGAAAAAACTGGGGAGGGACAGAGAGAAAGGGAGAGAGAAATCCCAAGCAGGCTCCACACTGTCAGCACAGAGCCCAGTGCAGGACTTGAACTCACAAACTGTGAGATCACAACCTGAGCCAAAACCAAGAACTGAATGCTTAACTGACTGAACCACCCAGGTGCTCCTATACAGATAACCTTTGAGATGGTTTCCAAATATGGGATTATATGATTGTACTGAAGCTCTAAAAAAGGCTGTCTTTCAGCTGGTTCTGAACATGGCAGATAGGGTTGTGGGATCTATGTCCTGCATGGCCATGAAGAATGGGGAAGTTAATATATTGTTGGATAACTGAGGAGCCATGATTCTTTTTCTCCTCACCCATGGGCCCTGATAGTCCAGCCCTAAAGAAAAAGCCCACTGTAAGACCACTTAGAGACAGGAACATGAAAGGTGTCTCTTTTTTAGGAGCCAAATATGAGTCCAGTACTTCTAACTCTTTACTGATCTAATCCCCTAAACTTTGAGTTCATTTTTTCTTGCCTGAAAACAAATACAAATCTGTAAGAATTTAATACTGGTTCTATCCAAATGACAAAGGTGTTGGGATGATTAAATTGTAATTATTTCAGAAAGGCTTGGAAGCCCATCTGAAATCTATGGAAAAGTGAATAGCTATCTAAGAGAATAGAAAAATGAATGGCTACCTGAGAGTCCTTGTTTTTATTTAATGCTCAGTTAGAGTAGGCCATAGTTCTAGCTAGACATCACATTGAGTTGGCCACACACAAAGAGGGAATGACCTCTCATTAGGGTGGATTTTTTTTTCAGTGCCCTCTGACCACCACAAGTCTCCCTGAGGGAGTGGGAAGGAGAAATGGAGCATGAAGACAGAGTTAGTCTTCTTAGCACAGATCACTAGCATTTCCTATTTGCAAAGAGCTTGAAATCATTTATGTTAATTTCATGCCTGTGCCTATGAAGGGAGGGCACTGATAGCCTTATTTTATAGATCAGAAACCCAAAGATGGTAAAACGTAGTAACTTATACTTGGTTTCACAGTGAATAATCACAAAGCTGGAGAAAGGACTCTTAGGTCAGTCTGTTGTTATACAACCTGGGACTCAAAGGCGTCTGAGGAAGTAGTCTCAATAATCTCTTTGAACCACTTGTGAGTGCTTTTAACCATGGAAGGCTTTCTATCCATTGAACAGATTCCAATACAAATGAATCTATTTTTTTCCCTTTTCGGGGTTGCTCTCCCCCATCCTTTTATTCAGGTAAAATTTCTTGGAATACAAGAAACTCACACGATCTGTGAGTTTAGTGAAAGAGAAAATGGAGTATAGGTAGATAAATAGCAGATGAGAAGGGATGGGCTGGCAAAAGTTGTTTCACTTCATCTTTAGGAGAAGAGAATGCAAGTTGTGTTAATGACACTAGAGCCTTCTCGCTAACTGCATTATCTTCTGATTCCCAGGACCCAAAATGTGAGTGGAAAAATTAGGATGCCTAGTCAGGGTGGCTATATAGAGTCAACCTGAGCTCTGCCATAGTTACTGTGGGAAAAGCTCAAACCATATGAAAGAAGACATTTGAGAAAGGGAAGTACAAATGGTTGGAACTTTTCTCAGCCTCCTGTCATTATTCCTTTTGCCAAGTAGAACAGGGTTTCAGAAAGTTTTTCCAAAGAACTTCTTTTGATTTTATCAAAAGCTTCAAATTACCAACCTGAAACACCAGGAGGGCCAAAATTATCTAAAGAGAGGCTCCTATTATAAATGCCAATTCTTTTATGATTCCTTAATTCAGCTTCCTTACAGCACTTGCATAAAGAATGGGAATATTTTCTAAATGTGAACAGAAAACTATGTAGAGATAATGCCACCTTAAAGCCCTGCACACAGTATGTGGGAGAATCAAGTATGGGACAATGGGACTATGTAGACATGAGTTAACATAGTAGCCTGGGACTGCCTGTCCTTAGAAAAGCCTGCTTACAAGGTTTATCCTTGACTAGTGTCTGGATATTTGGCCAGTAAATGTATCTACACTGACATAAAACTTTCTCTGAATCTTAAGAGTGGCTCACTGTGCTGAAACTGTATAAACAACCTGGCTGCTTCTGGGAGCTTGGAATTTTGGTACATGCTAGGCAAGAAGGTGCCTATGTGATCAGCCTCCAGTTAACACCTTGAGCATTGACTCTCTAAAGTGTATCCCTGGCAGAAACACTTCTCATGTGTTGACAAACTCACTGCTGTGATAGTTTGTTAAGTCTCGTGTAACCCTGCTGGGAGACGAATCTTAGAAGCTAGTGCTTGGTTTCTCCAGACTTCACCCTTTGCATCAGTTACCTTTTTTTGCATTTGGTTTGTGTCTTTTCACTTGTTACCAATCTTAGGCAGGCATATAACTATAGAAGAATCCTGTGAGTACTTCTAGAAAAACATAAAGCTAGCAAATCTGGGGTGTTCTTGAAGATCTCTAATACAGGACTCCTCTCTGAATTTCTAAGGACAAGGCCACTCATTTTCTTAAGACTACTTTCCTTACCATGTACACATTTTAGTTTAAATTAGACAAATTTAAAAGAAGTACTAGGCCTGAAAAAATCAGTGCATTTAGACATTTTCTCAAATTTTTAGACTCTTCTGAGTTTCTCTCCTTCAATTTCCCCACCTCAACCGCAGCATGCATTTTTGTCTTTCATGATAATCTTCTATAGAAGTGACTGACATTGCAAAATCCCATGAAAGCACATACAGACACACACACACACACACACACACACAGAGACAAATAGAAAGCAATTCTCATATTCTTATAGCATTTTCAGCTCAATTGGGAGCAAAACACTGTAAAGTCTTACAGGGGTGCCTGTGATCCTGAGATATGAGACCAGATTGGTTGATTAGAGAGGTTTGAATCTCAGGGTGCTGGAAACAGGATCCTATACCTTTCCCCATTTTCATTGGTTTGAAAAAAAATGAATGTGAATTATAATGGTTTGAATCTGAGTATAGGGTCAGGAAAGCATTCACAGAAATGAGATAGTTGAGTCTGTTTCAAACACACACAAAGGACATGCACATTTGAAAAGCTCTTAAAAACCTGAGAAATTTAACAGAAGACCATGGGGGAGGGGAAGGGAAAAAAAAGTTAGAGAAGGAGAGAGCCAAACCATAAGAGACTCTTGAAAACTGAGAACAATCTGAGGGTTGATGGGGGGTGGAAGGGAGGGGAGAGTGGGTGATGGGTATTGAGGAGGGCACCTGTTGGGATGAGCACTGGGTGTTGTATGGAAACCAATTTGACAATAAATTTCAAATTAAAAAAAAAAAACAGTTTTGTTTCTGGAAAGTATCATGGGTCCCAGCTCTGCATATTAGGGCTGTGAATTTGGAGATCGTGGCCTAGGATTTATTTTTCCTCCTTCCAACTCTAAACTTTCAAGTACCCACTGTCATTTGTAATGTTGTCTTTGTGCTGGAGAAAATGAAGTGAAGCTAATGGCATCCACTGTGTGGGCAGAGGAAAAGGATGCCCATGTGTACAGTGGGGGTGCTGGAATAAGATATTAAGAACAAAGACCTTCTTGAAAGCAGTGGCTTTATGGGAGAAAAGGTATGCTGCCTCTTTATTCTCATACAGAAACAGAAAGGCTTCACTCCATTTCAGAGTAGTCCTGCTCATCTAGTGTCAATGCACCCAGGACCATGATGCTTAGAGCAGACTCCGCCCCCAAAGAAACAAATCGCCCTTGCTACCATTTGCTACCATTGAATGAGTTTTGTCATCCTATGCAATTCCATCTAGTTATGAAAAGTAAAATAACTGGCTTTTTTTTTCTTTTTCTTTTTCTTTTTTTTTTAAGAAATGAGAGTATTTGTCCAAAAGGGATCCTCTTTGATCTGTTTAGAAATCTTATCAACAGTTCTGACAGTCTTGTGAAATGATATCTCTGGGTGTGCCACTGCACGAACAATAGGAATATTTTTTTTTTTCTATTAGCTCCTGTAATGAGCAGCTTTCTCCAGAAACGAAGAGTATATTAAACTCCATACTGCCCTGGAATTTTAAAAAGCTAAATATGACTTCATTTATACTAAAAGTCTTTGATTTTCACTGGTGATAAAAACAGAATCGATAGATTTCACTATAAAAATAAATAAATAAACACAAAACAGAAAAAAATGTTTTCTTTCCAGCCATTATAATTCCCACCCAAGGTATAATGGTGTTGAACTCTGCTAGGAAATCAAAAGTATTAAATCTGTTTGCATAGTTTCTTTCAAGATTTAAATTTGTTTATTTAAAAATAGTTCTTGTCTGATTATTTGCATAAAATATGGAGACTAGATATATAATGCCACACTCTAGTTTTCTAACATTTCAGCAGTTTACTTAGCTTATCTTTAATGCCTCATTACAAATCTCATCAAGGCTAATTTATTGGGTGTCTTAATGGCTTTGTTTTTGTAAATATGATGGATAGCAAAAGCATTTGTGTATTCAGTTATTTCTAGTTTTCCTTAATATGTCTCACTCACAATTTACATCTTTGTGGGAACTTGCACATGGAGGTATCCTCCCTCTATGCAGATGTTGATAAGGAAATAAGGGGGTCCTGGTGTGAGGACCAAGGTAGATCTTTGTCATATTTCTTACCTGTCTTTCTCTTCCTTCTGGCTTCCTGTATCTAAGTTAGGCATCCACATGTAGATGTCTCTTGGACATAATGCATACCTTAGCTTTGGGAATATATTGGGGAATCAAGCAAACCTACTCACTTAGTGGGAAGTTTTAGCTTATGAACTCATTTATATCATTGAAAAGTCATCCAAATAAGCCTTACATGGAAGAGTCTGCTTTTAGTCAGGTTTAGACTTGTAAGTCACTTCTGCCCCACCATGCTTCTCCTACTTTCTCCCCAACTCAAAACTATGCCATGGAGGTTTGCCTTTGAGGAATTGGGAAGCTACCCAAGGAGTGAGGAAGAATGATCTAGTTTATTCCCCCAGTCCCTCTGAAAAAAGACATGAGGAAATGGCAATATATTGCATGGAAGAGTGTTTTATGTGTCTAGAATGTTAGCTGAAGAAGCAAGTGTGATGAACAAAATAACTTTCTGGAAACTGCTATCTTTTTTGACAAATGTTGCATAGTAGAGCTAAAAAAATCTAAGTCCCAAATAAATCCAATTGTCATTGACTTTGGGGGTGCTAGTTTTTGGAAAGAGATGACATTTATGATACCTTCACTAAATGTTATGAAAACCTTTAAGTTTCAGATCCAAACTATGACCTTCGAGCAATGTCCTACCTTCTTCCTTAATAGTATGTTAAATGTTAGTTGAATCATTCTGATGGTGAATCTTTGGGACATTCTGTCATAATAGTCAAATAGTCAAGTAATCTTAGCCAAGTGAAAAAAAAAGGGATGGGAAAGAACAAGAAAGGAAGGGTAAAGGGAGGTAATAAAGTATATATATAATATAATATAATATAATATAATATAATATAATATAATATAATGTAATGTAATATAATATAATATATATAGATATAGATAGATATAGATATTTGCACAAGTGTTATTTACTTTTTAAGGTAATACTTTAATGTAATTAAGAAAAAAAGATAATACAGAAAATACAGAGTGAAAAAGTTATTTTTTCTATCCTTTTTTTTTCATTGAAGCATAGCTGACATACAATGTTATATTACTGTTTCATGTGTACAACATAATGATTCAAGCTTTCTATCACTCAGTGCTCACCATGTTAAGTGTAGTTACCATATAATAGAACATTATTAAATATTATTGACTGTGTTCCCTATGCTGTACATTTCATCTCTGTGACTTCTGTATGCTATACATTTCATCTCAATGCCTGGCATGTAGTAGATAGATGGTCTGAAAATATTTATTAAGTGGAAGAACAAATAAGGCATGTAATAAATATGTTAGTGTTAATATTGTGGTTGTCATTCTTACCTGGCCATGCCCAAATCAGTCATCATATGTGGGACAGCATCATAATTACCCACCTTCCTAACTCTGATTATAACTCATTAATCAACCCATGCCTAGTCATAACTGGTATCTGAGAATATTTTCATTGAATATCCCAAGTATTTGACAATAGCAAATACTTTGTATTTAATTTCTTGGATCAAAAGAAAATATTTTTCATTTAAAAGAATGTGATCATTAGCAGGAATTGTGTTTACATGGATGATCATTCAAAACTTTTATCTAATCTCTGAGAAAAGAGTCTAGTAAATGTGGCCATTAAAGAAAATCCTGGCTCTGTTATTCACAAGCTGTATGATAGCTAAATCTCTGTGTCTTAATTCCATCATCTATAAAATAGACATAATTATACTTATTTTGAAGGACTTAGGGGAAAATTAAAAGTGTTCCTATTTATAAAGTGCCTAGCAAGAGCCTAAAACAGAGTAGGAGTTCAAGAAATTAAAATGTTATTTCATTCCAAGTCACCAACTAGCAATGATGACAAAGTAATTAGTGGTGCCATATTCCTTTCAGTTATCAAGTAAATTTCCCTATTAGATCCTGAGAAAAATCTTGAAGTTCCCCGCATAGTAGAATATGTAACAGTGGCTGATAGAACATTCTTTGTGGGAACTGGGAATTTCAGCAGTCTCAGTAATTATGACTTCCTTCACTACTGACACTTTCTTTGGAAAACAGAGACCTAGAAGAGGAAAACATTATGGGCCAAGTATAAACTTACATTCATGCAGAATGAGTGCAGCAAACACCACATTATTTATCTTCCTAGTTAGTCATTCAATAGTCATTCACTGAGCTTCTATTAAGTATCAGACACTGTTCTAGCCCTCATTTTGCATAGGTTGTTGAAATATCTCCTGTCTTCAAATAAGTCACAGTCTAATAAGGTGAACTGGAACTCAAACAGATGGTTATATTACAGAAGAATTACAATTTTGAACAAAAACTGGTAGAAGCACAAAGTATCCTCTAATCTGTTCTGCAATGGGGTCATGAAAATTTCAAGCCATGGATTATCCTTAAGGATCTTTTTCTCAGAGGAGGAATGGGACGTGTGAGTGGCTGACTGATAATAACTATAAGAATAAGAGCAGGTTTTGATGTCCTTTTTTTCTCTTTTAGCATTTGTCACTTTCTGCTTGTGTGAAGCCACCCTCTTCCAAATGTACATGATTATATGGTTATAGCACCCTGTATTTTGTCACTTATGGTAACCCTTAGGTAGAAAAAGAGGCGTTGAGGGTGCCAGGTCCCTTCCCTAGGCTTTTGCCTCTGTACGATTCACCTGCTGCTTTACATCTGGAGCAATCTTTCTGTGTGCATGCCCTACTAATATAGGCCTTCCAACTTCCCTTGATATAAACCTTAAAGAGCAATTTGTGACTCATTCTTATGTCAATTTTTTAATATTTATTTATTTTTGAGAGAGAGAGAGGGGGTACAAATGGGAGGGAGGGAGGGAGAGAGAGAGAGAGAGAGAGAGAAAGGAAGAGAGAGAATCCCAAGCAGGCTCTGCACTGTCAGTGTAAAGCCCAATGCGGGGCTCAAACCCACAAACTATGAGATCATGACCTGAGCAGATGTCAGATGCTTAACTGATTAAGCCACCCAGGTGCCCCCCCCCAAGTCAATTTTTATGTGTGTCTTTTTCTATACAGTAGGTGAGCACAGAATCCTGCAGAAGGGGATATCAGATGGAAGAACGGGTTCATTATTTTATTTTATTTTTTAAATTCTTTTAATGTTTTATTTATTTTTGAGAGAAACAGAGCACAAGCAAAGAAGGGGCAGAGAGAGAGGGAGACAGAATCTGAAGTAGGCTCTAGGCTCTGAGCTGTCAGCACAGAGCCTGACACAGGGCTCAAACCCATGGACCATGAGATCATGACCTGAGCTGAAGTCAGTCACTTAACTGAATGAGCCACCCAGTGGTAGGTGAACCCCCATGGGATTCATTTTTCTTAAGTCTATTTATTTTGAGATATGAGGGGAGGGACAGAGAGAGAGGGAGAGAGAGGATCTGAAGCAAGCTCTGTGCTGGCAGCTCAGAGCCCTATGCAGGGCTTGATTTCATGAACTGTGAGATCATGACCTAAGCTGAAATTGAGAGTCAGGTGCTTAACTGACTGCGTCACTCAGTTTCCTTTGGGGATCATTTTTGTCCTGCCTTATGAAATGGTATACAGAAAGGGAGATGCTTTTATCACCCACAAGGTGAGCTGGACTTTCAAAAATATATAAAATTTTGGTTTGGGTCCAGCATGTAGGTCCTGGATATCACATGAAGGAGAAGGAAAGCATTGCCATGAGTAAAAGATGTAATTTCCTCATGTTTCTTGCAATCTAGTTTTCTTAGTATAGGACCACAGACAGGGATGACATTGTTCAGGACAATGTTGCTGTAGGGAGCTTTTTAACTTGTGAAATGAATGGGTTCAGAACACGCCAAATACAAATAGGAAATGAGAAGAGGAGCTGGACTCTAGAAATATGAGCTTGTTTTTGGATCCACCACCTCTCTTGTTTTAGTACCTAAGCTTCCTTAAGTTGTGACTTGCTTCCTCGTTGCTACATTTCCAGTGAAATGCTAAGACTCTGAGGCTGTGAGGCAAGTTTAGTTCTTTTTTGTACCTAATTGCTCCCTCTTAGTCACCGCTACTGATATTACAGTAGTAGGAATATCACAATGCAGTAGGATATAATTCAACCTTCATGAAGGCAGGACATATTGGACTTGCAAGCTCCATACAAGTGAGGCAAGGAGGGCTTTGACAGGTAAACCAGGTAATCAGGAGAAGATCCAATGGGAAAGTAGTAGGAAAGGTAAAGATAAGTAAAAAGTAAATGGAGGGTGGCTAAGAGCTGGAGAAGTGATCCAGGCAAATTGGATCCTGGGAGATCACTTGGAGTTGGTAGCTGACGAAGACGGTGCACATTATCATATGGGGTGAATCCAGTGCTAGATTGAGAGTCCAGGTGGGAAGAATGTGGTGCTTACTGTAAGTCCTGACCTAAGAGCAGGGGCAGGGTGTGGGGGCCATTCTCCATAAGGATTGGTAATAGCAAAGCCGCTGAGGGTGGGAAGTGAGAGAAGAATGGAGGCAGAGGGACCCACATTGCTGAAATTAGAACTGAAAGAGATGAGAACTTAGCCTCCAAGGAATAGTGAAAAGCTTCCTTCCTGGGGACTAAGGTCCAAGTCCAGAGCCAAAATGTTGCCAGGCTTACTTGGTGCTAGGCTGTCCAGCTTTTAAATAGGGAACCACTCAGTTCTCCCAGCCACAAGACAAGATTGGTTCTCAGGCCTAGGATAGTGTTTACCATGCATATGGGAACTAATGGTACCGGCATGTGATTAAAGAGCAGTGGGAGAGATATTAGGTAGTTCTCTATCATAAAGTCCTGATGCACATCTGGTAAGAATGATGGCAAAGGTGATCTTGATTCTCTGACATTGATGTCTGTTTCAGCCTGCTCAGAGGAGACCCATGCAGGGAAGCTAATAGTAAGGAAGTTTTATGCTTTAGCCCTAATGAGGGTCATTGCAGGATGGATCCCAGACACAATCAGATGGGCTAGGAGCTCCAAGGCATTTTGCCACTGAAGACTTATTTTCAGTTTGGGCAATTGGTCCATGTGAAATAAAAGCTAATTCCACTCTACCAGCTTTCTATAGACTTAAATATCTTAATTAATTTCAACCCTTCAACCTATGTTCTCTTCGTTTTTCCTTATATTATTTTTATTTTAAAATTAAAATTAGTTTCTTGGTTAAAGTTAGTTTTGGACTAAATCCTAGAATTTCAGCACTTCATACTCAGGGGTGTGTTAGCTCTAGTTCAGCTGTTTTTCTGAGAGTACCTGACTGTGTTGAAAAGAATATTTGGAGAAGCTTCCCAGGCTGCTTGAGTATAATTGGCTAATATATTTCAGAGCTCTATTTAATGGATATTACATGGGGGACTCCATTTTCTGCTGTTTTCTTCAATTTGTGATTTAGCACTCATAACAAAGGTGTTTGCCTCTCCCTTTGGCTCTCTGCTACTTTTTATTCTTCTTTTACATGAAATCCA